>NC_090694.1:16989055-17340467 GCF_013368605.1 Nyctibius grandis | reverse complement strand
CTCATGTGGCAGGAACAGAATAGCTAGCAGAATCGCAACCCTGAACTTCAGGAGGGCCAACTTTGGCCTTTTCAGGCAATTGCTAGGGGAAATCCCATGGGACAGGGTACTAGAAGGTAAGGGGGCCCAAGATAGTTGGTTAGCGTTCAAGGACTGCTTCTTCCGAGCTCAAGATCAGAGCATCCCAACAGGTAGGAAGTCAAGGAAGGGTACCAGGAGACCTGCATGGTTAAACAGGGAACTGCTGGGCAAACTCAAGTGGAAGAAGAAGGTGTACAGATCGTGGAAGGAGGGGCTGGCCACTTGGGAGGAATATAAGTCTGTTGTCAGAGGATGTAGGGAGGCAACTAGGAAAGCTAAGGCCTCCTTGGAATTAAACCTTGCAAGAGAGGTCAAGGACAACAGAAAGGGCTTCTTCAAATACATTGCAGGTAAAGCCAACACTAGAGGCAATGTAGGCCCACTGATGAATGAGGTGGGGGTCCTGGAGACAGAGGATAAAAAGAAGGCGGAGTTACTGAATGCCTTCTTTGCCTCTGTCTATACTGTTGGAGGCTGTCCTGAGGAGCCCTGGACCCCTGCGGCCTCAGAAGAAGTCAGGATAGAGGAGGAATCTGTCTTGGTTGATGAGGGCTGGGTCAGGGACCAATTAAGCAACCTGGACATCCATAAATCCATGGGCCCTGATGGGATGCACCCGCGGGTGCTGAGGGAGCTGGCGGAAGTCATTGCTAGGCCACTCTCCATCATCTTTGCTAAGTCATGGGCAACAGGAGAGGTGCCTGAGGACTGGAGGAAAGCGAATGTCACTCCAGTCTTCAAAAAGGGCAGGAAGGAGGACCCGGGTAACTATAGACCGGTCAGCCTCACCTCCATCCCCGGAAAGGTGATGGAGCAACTTGTTCTTGGTGCTGTCTCTAGGCACATCAAGGATAGGGGGATCATTAGGGGCAGTCAACATGGCTTCACCAACGGGAAGTCTTGCTCAACCAACTTGATAGCCTTTTATGAGGATGTTACCCGGTGGATAGATGATGGTAAAGCTGTGGATGTGGTCTATCTCGATTTCAGTAAAGCGTTTGACATGGTCTCCCACAGCATCCTCGCAGCTAAACTGAGGAAGTGTGGTCTGGATGATCGGGTAGTGAGGTGGATTGTGAACTGGCTGAAGGAAAGAAGCCAGAGAGTAGTGGTCAGCGGGACAGAGTCCAGTTGGAGGTCTGTGTCTAGCGGAGTTCCGCAAGGGTCGGTTCTGGGACCAGTTCTATTCAATATATTCATTAATGACTTGGATGAGGGATTAGAGTGCGCTGTCAGCAAGTTCGCTGATGACACAAAACTGGGAGGAGTGGCTGACACACCGGAAGGCTGCGCAGCCATTCAGAGAGACCTAGACAGGCTGGAGAGTTGGGCGGGGAGAAATTTAATGAAATATAACAAGGGCAAGTGTAGAGTCCTGCATCTGGGCAAGAACAACCCCATGTACCAGTACAAGTTGGGGACAGAGCTGTTGGAGAGCAGTGTAGGGGAAAGGGACCTGGGGGTCCTAGTGGACAACAGGATGACCATGAGCCAGCAGTGTGCCCTTGTGGCCAAGAAGGCCAATGGCATCCTGGGGTGTATTAGAAGGGGTGTGGTTAGCAGGTCGAGAGAGGTTCTCCTCCCCCTCTACTCTGCCCTGGTGAGGCCGCATCTGGAGTATTGTGTCCAGTTCTGGGCCCCTCAGTTCAAGAAGGACAGGGAACTGCTAGAGAGAGTCCAGCGCAGAGCCACAAAGATGATTAAGGGGGTGGAACATCTCCCTTATGAGGAGAGGCTGAGGGAGCTGGGTCTCTTTAGCTTGGAGAAGAGGAGACTGAGGGGTGACCTCATTAATGTTTATAAATATGCAAAGGGCAAGTGTCAAGAGGATGGAGCCAGGCTCTTCTCAGTGACATCCCTTGACAGGACAAGGGGCAATGGGTGCAAGCTGGAGCACAGGAGGTTCCACTTAAATTTGAGGAAAAACTTCTTTACTGTAAGGGTGACTGAACACTGGAACAGGCTGTCCAGAGAGGTTGTGGAGTCTCCTTCTCTGGAGACATTCAAAACCCGCCTGGACGCGTTCCTGTGTGATATGGTCTAGGCAATCCTGCCCCGGCAGGGGGATTGGACTAGATGATCTTTCGAGGTCCCTTCCAATCCCTAACATTCTGTGATTCTGTGATTCTGTGATTCTGTGATTCTGTGATTCTGTGATTCTGTGATTCTGTGATTCTGTGATTCTGTGATTCTGTGATTCTGTGATTCTGTGATTCTGTGATTCTGTGATTCTGTGATTCTGTGATTCTGTGATTCTGTGAATCAAACTGCACACACACAGACAGGCAAATAGTTCTGAACCAAATTGCACACACATGTAGAGGGGTTTTTGGAGGAGAGTGGTCATGTAATGAGCCAGAAGTATGAGAGTATGGAGTGAGGGCCTAGCTGCGTGACAAGATTCATGTAGCTAGTGTCAACAAGCCGACCTTGGAGAGAAGAGATGAGGAAAAACAGCAGTTGAGCAAACAAGAATTGAGGGAGTAGCCGGTGGGAGCCGAACACAGAGGAGAAGAAACAAGAACTGATGGAGCCAATTAAGAAAGGACCAGTGGCAGAGCAGTGACCAATCAACACATCAAAGAAGAGTATGTTTCGTAATATTAACCAATAGCAATGCACATGCTTACAGCCAGGGAAAGTACAAAATGTATAAAAGGGACAGCTTATGCTTAATAAAGCGTCTTCACTTTGATTCACATTGGATTGTGTGGAGGCGTGTTCCTTCTCCTCACACACACACAGAGGTTAACCTATGATTAAAACTTCCCTTATCGTGAGCTTCATGAATTACTCACTTTTATGTGTGGGCATTCATCAACGGACGGTCGGTGAACCTCGCGAAATCAGGCCTTTGAGTCCTCATGAAATCGTTGATGGACGATCTTTCAATCCTCACGAAATCTACCCTGAGAGGCGTCCCAGCTCAGGGGAAGATGCTGGGTCACACAGCCCACTGCAGTCCCGGAGAGCTCAAAAGGTCTCACCTTGGATTGCTCTTTATAGGATCTCGAGATGATTGGCTTTGGTCAGTATTTTCCATTCTGGCCACAATTCGTACTGAATCATTCTGGTATACAATTCAGGCAGCAGATGGCCCAGGTGTGGCCAGAGAGTGCCTGACGCCCAAATCACTGCACTTGTAACCAAGGTAACAGCACAATGAGGCTTATCCTGAGATCTCAGAGTGGCCCGGGGGGGCGCTGCACCACCACAGTTACACCACTAATATCAGTGGAATTACGCTGGATTGTGTGCCAGCGTCAATGAAAGCAGAATCAGGGTCAAGTCCTCAGTTTACAGGATTCTAACACGTTTATACCCTGCTGTTTTTTCTGTTTAAGAAATTGCAGCTTCAATAGCAATCTCTTATGACTTTGATTTCTGTATGTTTCAGTATTATATATGTAATTTCAAATAATCTTGTAGTTTACTGTCTCTGTGAGCTTCTATTTAGTGCTGTTTGCTTTTCCTCACAGATTTTCAAGTACAATTTTAGCACAATCTTGTAGCTTTTGTAGAAGTGATATTCTGAAATATAGAAATGCAGTGTAAATATTTATAAGATTCCCTTTATGAGGCAGTCTTTTCTAAGTGCCTTCAAGGGCAACAGCATGTGTATAGGTATGTGGGAACTAGAAGGACAGCTGTGCTAAGAATTCCTTGCAGGAGAGGGTAATGTAACTGCAGCCCTCCTTCATGAGATTTGTTTTAGGGAGAGCAGTTTTAAATTCAGCAAGGATTCCACAGAAAGAGAGTTTCTTGTAAGATCAGCTAAACTGTTGCATCTCTGCCCCTGACACACCATTTTTTTTCATTTTACAGGCAAAGCTGTCTGTCCCAGGTTGCTTGGCATTGCAGGTAACGTTAATACTGTCCTGGTTTGGCCTAAACCAGGCCGATTTTCCTTTCAGTGATTTTTACTTTCAGCTAAGTCTCCTCTAAGTAACTGCACTTTCTGAAACTAACTGCATGTTTTTGCGGACAGTGTCTGCTTCCAGGACTGATAACGCTCGAAGTTTGTAGTTATCACTGAGGCACCGGTAGGGATGTTGTGCAGAAAGGCTCTTGCTGTACTTGTTCTTGAGAGAAACCAAGGTCACTGCTGAATTCCTCACTGCTTATGAGTGAAGAGCCGAAGGGGGATCGCAGCTGCAGGGGGGAGTGGACAGGGCAGGTGACCCAAAATTGACCAACGAGGGTATTCCATCCCATACACGTCATTCTCAGTATAAAGCGGGGGGATCACGAGGGTCTCGCTCTCTTTCTGCTATGGCCGGTGTCCAGGGAGGACTCCGTCTGTTTTCCTGCTGCCCCCGATCCCGATCCGTGCGTTCCTGAATCCAGCTCTCGACCATCTCTAGGCCCAGGCTGGGCCTTCCCGGAGCCTGCCCTGCAGTGCCGGTGGTGACGTGGCTGACTTCAGGGGAGCTCAATCTTGGTTTTGTATATATATTTGTATATATTTGATTATTTCTATTATTATTATTATACTTTTTTTTTCATTATTATAGTTTATTAAAACTGTTTTAATTTTCCAGCCCAGAAGTCTCTCTCCCTTTTCCCTTTCCCTTTCCCTCTGGGGGGAGGGGGGGGGATAACAGAGGGCATCTGCCGCAGGTTTAATAGCCAGCCCAGCTTTAAACCGTGACAGATTTATTGGCGCCCAACGTGGGGCTCGAGAGAAGCTCCGACAGGTTGCTCTGATAAGTCGAATCCCAGCTCCAGTGGGAGGAGACCCGGAGAGCTCAGCCAAGAGAGTATCAGATTTCTTCCTTTGAGATTTACGAGGGGTTGGAAATTAAAACAGATAGCTAAGATGATAATGTTATTTGTGAGCCTTGTGTTACCTCTTTTCTTTATAAAGCTTGTTTTACAGTTATGTGTAATGATACCTTACTTGCCGTATGCGCTGTGTGTTAGTGCTTTCATGTGGTTTAACAGGGCGTGCTGGTCGAAATGTGTCTTTTTGGTATGGGTTTTGATACTGATTTATGTCATGATAAACTGGGCAGTTATTATTCCGATCTCTTATCTCTATGATACAATGATGGGCAGCTTTAATCGCGAATCGGTAGCTGCGCACACCGGGCGTCTTTTAACTGATTTTGATAGTATCTGCTCCTTTTTTGCCAAGCTGATTCCTGCAAAATTCGAACAGGGCGTGCTTTTATTTGTGTGTGTCCTGAATGTGTTACTGGTGTGCTATGTGATCAGATGTCAGTGCAGCAACAGCGGGAGGTATCATGCTGCCCCTGTAACCAGGAGAAAACACCGAAAGAAATCAGCTAGTAAAGTGAAGGATGATGACTCAGAGGCTTCTAAGGCAGAGCCAGCACGGGACCCAGGTGAGGGCCCTTCTCAGTCAGAGTCAGGGCCTGACACAGAGGGGGGTTTCCTTGATCGTCTTTTTAAAGAAGGCCCATTACACAAGAAGGACAAGAAAGGTCCTTCTAAAGCAGAACAATCACAGGAGGACTCGGACGTAGAGATAACCTACCACTCCTTATCCCTGAAAGAACTGCGAAATATAAGAAAAGATTTTAGTCGTTATGACGGTGAGCCAATAATTACCTGGTTGCTCCGATGCTGGGATAATGGGGCAGATAGCATAGAATTGGATGGTAGAGAAGCCAGACAGTTGGGATCCCTGTCCAGAGGTGGTGGTATTGATAAGATGCTTCCAAGAAGGTCGAACACTATCAGTCTCTGGAGGCGACTCTTGTCAGCTGTAAAGAGCAGGTATCCCTATAAAGATGATGTTATGAGCCACCTAAGCAAATGGACCACTATAGAAAAAGGTATTAACTACCTTAGAGAACTAGCTGTGCAAGAGATCATTTATAAACACCCTCAGGACATTGTAGATCCTGTAAATCCTGATGAAGTGGAATGCAACCGATCCATGTTCCGGAAGGTTGTGAAGAGTGCTCCACCAACACATGCCCATACATTGTCAATATTAGTCTGGGGAGAAGATGCTATGGCACGACCTAGTGTGGGCGAAATGGCTAACTATATGCGACAGTATGAAGATAGTATTTCTTCCCCACTGCAGGCCCGTGTCTCGGCTGTGGAAAAACTAACTAAGGAAAACAAAGACTCATTTAAACAACTGTCAGACAAACTGTCCAGGATCGAGAATAAACTTGACTCTCTACCTACACAGGCCCGTGTTGCAGCCTTTAGGAGGCAACGCCCTCCTACAAGACCGGCTCAAAGGAAACGGAACACGTCACGAGGTATCCTGTGGTTTACCCTGCGTGATTATGGGGAGGACATGAACAGATGGCATGGACAACCTACCAGTACCCTACAGGCACGAGTAGGTGAGTTGCAAGCTAACAGAAATACCAGAGAGAATTTTCCTAGGAGGATGGCTGCTCCAGTTACCAATGAGCAGGACCCCAGTCAGGGTAGATGGGCCTCAAATCCCTTTTTTCCAAGAGTGAATAGGGGAAATGAAGCTCCAGTCCCCGTGAGCTGCACGAATCCAATCTTTAATTAGAGGGGCCCTGCCTCCAGCCAGGTGGAGGAGAGGGATAACCGGATTTATTGGACTGTGTGGATTCGATGGCCTGGCACATTAGAACCACAAAGGTATCGAGCCCTGGTAGACACTGGTGCACAGTGCACCCTCATGCCATCGAATCATAAAGGGACAGAATCTGTCAGTATCTCGGGAATAACAGGGGGATCTCAAGAGTTATCTGTATTGGAGGCCGAAGTGAGCCTAACTGAAAATGAATGGAAAAAGCACCCCATTGTGACTGGTCCAGATGCTCCGTGCATCCTTGGCATAAACTACCTTAAGAGAGGGTATTTTAAGGACCCAAAAGGGTACAGATGGGCCTTTGGTGTAGCAGCTGTAGAGACTGAGGACCTTAAACAGCTGTCTACCTTGCCTGGCCTCTCAGAGGATCCTTCTGTTGTGGGGTTGCTGAAAGTTGAAGAACAACAGGTGCCAATTGCTACTGCCACGGTGCACCGACGACAATATCGCACCAATCGAGACTCCCTGATCCCCATTCATAAACTGATTAGACAATTAGAAAATCAAGGAGTGATTGGCAAGACTCGCTCACCCTTTAATAGTCCTATATGGCCAGTGCGAAAGTCTGATGGAGAATGGAGATTAACTGTGGACTATCGTGGCCTAAATGAAGTTATGCCACCGCTGAGTGCTGCTGTGCCAGACATGCTAGAACTTCAATACGAACTGGAATCAAAGGCAGCCAAGTGGTACGCCACCATAGACATTGCTAATGCATTTTTCTCTATTCCCTTGGCACCAAAGTGCAGGCCACAGTTTGCTTTTACCTGGAGAGGTATCCAGTATACCTGGAATCGACTGCCCCAGGGGTGGAAACGCAGTCCTACTATTTGCCACGGACTGATCCAGACTGCACTAGAAGAGGGTGGAGCTCCAGAACATTTGCAATATATTGATGACATCATTGTATGGGGTGATACAGCAGCAGAAGTTTTTGACAAAGGGGAGAAAATAATTCAAATTCTTCTGCAAGCTGGTTTTGCCATAAAAAGAGGCAAGGTCAAGGGGCCTGCCCGGGAGATCCAGTTTTTAGGGATTAAATGGCAAGATGGGCGTCGCCAGATCCCGATAGAGGTGATCAACAAGATAACAGCTATGTCCCCACCAACTAACAAAAAGGAAACACAAGCCTTCTTAGGCGTTGTGGGTTTCTGGAGAATGCATATTCCAGATTACAGCCAGATTGTATGCCCTCTTTATCAGGTGACCAGAAAGAAAAATGATTTTCAGTGGGGCCCTGAACAACAACAGGCTTTTGAACAGATTAAACAAGAGATTGTGCATGCAGTAGCCCTTGGACCAGTCCGTACGGGACAAGATGTTAAAAATGTGCTCTACACCGCAGCTGGGGACAATGGTCCTACCTGGAGCCTCTGGCAGAAAGTGCCAGGGGAGACTCGAGGTCGACCCCTAGGATTTTGGAGTCGAGGATACAAGGGTTCTGAGGCCAATTACACCCCAACTGAAAAAGAGATACTGGCAGCATATGAAGGAGTTAGAGCTGCCTCAGAGGTAATTGGTACTGAAGCACAGCTTCTCCTGGCACCCCGATTACCAGTACTAGGCTGGATGTTCAAGGGTAAGGTTCCTACTACTCATCATGCAACTGATGCTACATGGAGTAAATGGATTGCATTAATTACACAGAGGGCTCGAATAGGAAACCCTAATCGCCCAGGAATCTTAGAAGTGATCATGGACTGGCCAGAAGGCAAAGACTTCGGAATGCCACCAGAAAAGGAGGTGACACGTGCTGAAGAAGCCCCACCGTATAATGAACTACCAGAGGATGAGAAGCAGTATGCCCTGTTCACCGATGGATCCTGCCGTCTTGTAGGAAAGCATCGGAAGTGGAAAGCTGCTGTATGGAGTCCTATACGACGAGTCACAGAAGCCACAGAAGGACAAGGTGAATCAAGTCAATTTGCAGAGGTAAAAGCCATCCAGCTGGCTTTAGACATTGCTGAACGAGAAAAGTGGCCAAGGCTGTATCTTTATACTGACTCGTGGATGGTGGCAAATGCCTTGTGGGGGTGGTTAAAGCAGTGGAAGCGAAGCAACTGGCAGCGTAAAGGTAAACCTATTTGGGCTGTTGAACTGTGGCAAGATATTGCTGCTCGGCTAGAGAAACTAGTCGTGAAGGTACGTCATGTAGATGCCCACGTACCTAAAAGTCGGGCAACTGAGGAACATCGAAACAAACAACAAGCGGATCAGGCTGCTAAAGTGTTCCAAATAGATTTGGACTGGGAACATAAAGGTGAACTATTTTTAGCTCGGTGGGCTCATGACACTTCAGGTCATCAAGGGAGAGATGCAACATACAGATGGGCTCGTGACCGAGGGGTGGACTTAACTATGGACTCTATTGCACAGGTTATCCATGATTGTGAAACATGCGCCGCAATTAAGCAAGCCAAACGGTTAAAACCTTTGTGGTATGGGGGGCGGTGGTTGAAATATAAATATGGGGAGGCCTGGCAAATTGACTATATCACACTCCCTCAGACCCGCCAGGGTAAACGTTATGTACTTACCATGGTGGAGACGACCACCGGATGGCTGGAAACATACTCTGTGCCCCATGCCACTGCCCGGAACACTATCCTGGGCCTCGAAAAGCAAATCTTGTGGCGACATGGCACACCAGAGAGAATTGAGTCAGACAATGGGACTCATTTCAAAAACAGTCTCATAGATAACTGGGCCAAAGAGCATGGCATCGAATGGGTATATCACATCCCCTATCATGCACCAGCATCTGGGAAAGTTGAACGGTATAATGGGCTGTTAAAAACTACCCTAAAAGCAATGGGAGGTGGAACCTTTAAAAACTGGGATAAGCATTTGGCATAAGCTACCTGGCTAGTTAACACCAGAGGATCTATCAACCGAGCTGGCCCTGCTCAGTCAGACCTTTTACATACAGTAGAAGGAGATAAAGTCCCTGTGGTGCATGAAAGGAATCTGTTGGGAAAAACTGTCTGGGTTCTTCCTGCTACGGGCAAAGGTAAACCCATTCGTGGGATTGCTTTTGCTCAAGGACCTGGATGTACTTGGTGGGTGATGCTGCAGGATGGTGGAGTCCGATGTGTCCCTGAAGGTGATCTGATCTTGGGTGAGAATACTTAATTCTGAACTGCATGATGTTAATTGCTGCATAATACTAACAGTGTTCATAAGTGTCTTTCAGGTTGAAGCAGTGGTGATGAGACCGGAGCTAGCGGCAAGTGGCGTCCAGTAACCTCCTCGAGACTGACATCTTTAACCTGCAACCCATGGGCACGAACTGTGACAAAGCTCATACCATCTCTCCTACCCTGGGAGACTCCTAGCCAGATGGAAACCCACAATCCTGAACTAAATGAACTTGATGAACTTTTTTTTTTTTCTGTATAGAGATGAATCATAAACTAATGTTATCTGTATATATTTTAAAATGAAAAGTTAGTGGTGATCTGAGTATGACGTGAATGGTATGGAATAAGGGGTGGAATGTCCTGGTTTGGCCTAAACCAGGCTGATTTTCCTTTCAGTGATTTTTCCTTTCAGCTAAGTCTCCTCTAAATAACTGCACTTTCTGAAACTAACTGCATGTTTTTGCGGACAGTGTCTGCTTCCAGGACTGATAACGCTCGAAGTTTGTAGTTATCACTGAGGCACCGGTAGGGATGTTGTGCAGAAAGGCTCTTGCTGTACTTGTTCTTGAGAGAAACCAAGGTCACTGCTGAATTCCTCACTGCTTATGAGTGAAGAGCCGAAGGGGGATCGCAGCTGCAGGGGGGAGTGGACAGGGCAGGTGACCCAAAATTGACCAACGAGGGTATTCCATCCCATACATGTCATTCTCAGTATAAAGTGGGGGGATCACGAGGGTCTCGCTCTCTTTCTGCTATGGCCGGTGTCCAGGGAGGACTCCGTCTGTTTTCCTGCTGCCCCCGATCCCGATCTGTGCGTTCCTGAATCCAGCTCTCGACCATCGCTAGGCCCAGGCTGGGCCTTCCCGGAGCCTGCCCTGCAGTGCCGGTGGTGACGTGGCTGACTTCAGGGGAGCTCAATCTTGGTTTTGTATATATATTTGTATATATTTGATTATTTCTATTATTATTATTATACTTTTTTTTTCATTATTATAGTTTATTAAAACTGTTTTAATTTTCCAGCCCAGAAGTCTCTCTCCCTTTTCCCTTTCCCTTTCCCTCTGGGGGGAGGGGGGGGGATAACAGAGGGCATCTGCCGCAGGTTTAATAGCCAGCCCAGCTTTAAACCGTGACAAATACCCATGCGTTTCCTCTTTCCTCTGTTGAGGCCTACAAGTTGGCTTCCACTATACAAGCTTTCATGGGGCTTTATTTACATTACTATATTTGGATGAAGGAACAAGTGGAATCATATTTTCTTAATACTTCTTGTGTGTTTACAAATATGTATTCTTCTTTTTCTCCTGAAAACCCTGGTATAAATGATACTAGGATAGTTACTCATTCATCCCTGCTGTGGCTGGTGTCAGATTAGATTATCTGAAGTGTCTTTACATATGCCCTAGAGTTAGTTTGCAGGATGGCAAATCTGGGAATTAAAATATACAAGATTTTTTTTCTCTGCTGGCTACTGGGTCTGCTATCCCTTAACCTTGAAATATCACAGCATAGGTAGATTACAATTTTCCTGTTGTTCTAATTTAAATAGATTTTGGTTGCATTTGACCAGTCTTTACAAGGGCCAAAACTGACTCTGACACATAAAAATACATTGTTGCACATTTGTTAATGCTCCCATTAAAAATCTGTTCACTTATTGATTTATGGTAAATAAAATTTTAATCACACAGTACTACTACCTGTGGAGGATTTACACGGTCTGTGTCTGTACTAGTAAATAAATGGAATATTCTCAAGCATTGGAATATGACTGTCTACACAGTTAAATCTAGTACAGTCCAGTTCATAGCACCCTTTTCTGCTATGCCTACAAACATTCCACCAGACAATTCCCAGGAGCTGTTCAAAGTTGAGACAATGCAGGGACCCTTCCCAATTGGCAGTTTGCATGCAGCCACCATGTTTTGGAGCCAAAGAGAGTTTCCTTGTAGAGTTGCATGCCATTCTGTGTCATTTGTCTTCAGAGCCCAAAAATGTTCATGCGTGAAAAGAATCCCAATAGCAGCTTATGCCCCATAGAGAGGAAAGGCCTCTGGGTGAGCTCTTTGGTCTGCCACTAGTCTGTATGTGGCTTTTAACCAAATAGTCCACGTGGAGTTCAAAGCCAACTACATCTTATGCTGTCTCTTCCTCAGGCAGTATTTAGGGAAGAAAAGAAGAAATGGTGATAATGTGGGAAGATGCAAGAAGCAGGAATGCATAGGAATGTATGGCACAAATATGCAAGAAACTTCTCCTTATGGAATTGCTTGGCTAATTTTAACCTTCTTGCAGACTCAGCTGAGACCTATGCTTCTCTGCTGCCAAGGTACCGTTCTTAAATATGCCATATTTTCTTTTACTGGTTTTGTCTGGAATAGAGTTAATTTTCTTCACAGTAGCTTGTATGGGGCTATGTTTTGGATTTGTGATTAAAACAGTGTTGATAATGCAGAGATGTTTTAGTTATGGCTGAGCAGTGCTTACACAGAGTCAAGGCCTTTTCTGCTTCTCACGCTGCCCCACCAGCAAGTAGGCTGGGGGTGCCCAAGAAGTTGGGAGGGGACACAGCCAGGACAGCTGACCCCAACTGACCAAAGGGATATTCCATACCATATGATGTCATGCTCAGCAATAAAAGCTGGGGGGGAAGAAGAAGGAAGGCAGAAACAGATTTTAAATGAAGCAGCAGTAAACTCAAAAGCCTAGATAGGTATGTACTAGTAAAGTCCCATCCCCACTGCCAGCTCTAATTCAAATAGTTAACTTAAGCCTTGTCTGAAACTTGCCAATCTGACTTTATTCCTTTTCTAGTTGCTGACTATCAACCTACATGGATTTAAGCCACAAGCCAGAACCCTTTGTTCTCTTGAGAGAAAACAGCTTCTGATTTACTGCAGCTTGTCTCACCAGCCCCAGAGGAAAACCTCCAGTCTCTAACCTTGAGTATTAGAGAGATACTGAGTGTCCACTGAGAGCTTCATTGATCCCCCTCTAACCACCAAATGAAGAGGTACCTTTAGTTCGTAGCAGTCTTTCAGATGCAAGCTTATTTTCTCAGAAAGCAAAGACTCTCAGAAAAACCCAACTGGACTATATCTAGATCATCTGCTTCCTCTTCTTTTTGAGGTACTATTAAATTGGTTTTTGTCTTAGTGTTATAAAAAGTAGCACATTCCAATACCTAGCCTCTATGATCTCTTGATGCAGGGACTGTGAATGTGCTTATTACTTGTGTATGTCAAGGAGGCTTCCTGGTTTATAAGTTCATTCTAACCTTGTGTAGAATAATTTTTAAGTACAACCTTTAGTATAAGCTTTGATATGAGTTTTGGGTTTAGTAATATGTGTTTAGGACATAGCTATCTTGTAATATGTTACGTGTATGGGATGGAATACCTTTGTTGGTCAATTTTGGGTCACCTGTCCTGTCTGCTCCTCCCTGGAGGTGCAACCCTTCTACAGCTCTTCAGTCATAAGCAGTGAGGAATTTAGCAGTGACCTTGGTTTCTCTAAGAATAAGTACAGCAAGAGCCTTTCTGCATAACATCCCTACCGGTGCCTCAGTGATAACTATAAACAGAGACTTTATCCCCCTCTACAGTGTGCAACAGTTCTGATTGAGCAGGGCCAGCTCCATTGACAGATCCCCTGGCGTTAACTAACCAGGTGGCCTTTGCTAAGCGTTCATCCCGATTTTTGAATGTCCCATCACCCATTGCTTTCAGTGTAGTCTTCAACAGTCCATTACATGGTTCCACTTTCCCAGCGGCTGGTGCATGGTAGGGGATGCAATATATCCATTCAATACCATGCTCTTTAGCCCAGGTGTCTATGAGGCTATTTCGGAAATGAGTCCCCTTGTCTGACTCGATTCTTTCTGGAGTGCCATGTCGCCTGTCCTGGTTTGGCCTAAACCAGGCCAATTTTCCTTTCAGTGATTTTTACTTTCAGCTAAGTCTCCTCTAAGTAACTGCACTTTCTGAAACTAACTGAACAGAACAATCTAACAGAACTAACTAAGCAGAACAATCACAGGAGGACTCGGACTCGGACGTAGAGATAACCTACCACTCCTTATCCCTGAAAGAACTGCGAAGTATAAGGAAAGACTTTAGTCGTTATGACCGTGAGCCAATTATTACCTGGTTGCTCCGATGCTGGGATAATGGGGCGGATAGCATAGAATTGGATGGTAGAGAAGCCAGACAGTTGGGATCCCTGTCCAGAGGTATTGATAAGATGCTTCCAAGAAGGTCAAACACTATCAGTCTCTGGAGGCGACTCTTGTCAGCTGTAAAGAGCAGGTATCCCTATAAAGATGATGTTATGAGCCACCTAAGCAACTGGATCACTATAGAAAAAGGTATTAACTACCTTAGAGAACTGGCTGTGCAAGAGATCATTTATAGACACCCACGGGACATTGTAGATCCTGTAAATCCTGATGAAGTGGAATGCAACCGATCCATGTTCCGGAAGGTTGTGAAGAGTGCTCCACCGACACATACCCATACGTTGTCAATATTAGTCTGGGGAGAAGATGCTAGGGCACGACCTAGTGTGGGCGAAATGACTAACTGTATGCGACAGTATGAAGATAGTATTTCTTCCCGAACACTGGAACAGGCTGCCCAGAGAGGTTGTGGAGTCTCCTTCTCTGGAGACATTCAAAACCCGCCTGGACGCGTTCCTGTGTGATATGGTCTAGGCAATCCTGCTCCGGCAGGGGGATTGGACTAGATGATCTTTGGAGGTCCCTTCCAATCCCTAACATTCTGTGATTCTGTGATTCTGTGATTCCCCACTGCAGGCCCGTGTCTCGGCTGTGGGAAAAGTGACTAAGGAAGACAAGGACTCATTTAAACAACTGTCAGACAAACTGTCCAGGATCGAGAATCAACTGAAATCTCTACCTACACAGACCCGCGTTGCAGCCTTTAGGAGGAAACGTCCTCCTACTGGACCGGCTCAAAGGAAACGGAACACGTCACGAGGTATCCTGTGGTTTACCCTGCGTGATTATGGGGAGGACATGAGCAGATGGCATGGACAACCTACCAGTACCCTACAGGCACGAGTACGTGAGTTGCAAGCTAACAGAAATACCAGAGAGAATTTTCCTAGGAGGATGGCTGCTCCAGTTACCAATGAGCAGGACTCCAGTCACGGTAGATGGGCCTCAGGTCCCTATTTCCCAAATATGAATAGGGGAAATGAAGGTCCAATCCCCGTGAGCTGCACGAATCCAATCTTTAATTAGAGGGGCCCTGCCTCCAGCCAGGTGGAGGAGAGGGACAACCGGATTTATTGGACTGTGTGGATTCGATGGCCTGGCACATTAGAACCACAAAAGTATCGAGCCCTGGTAGACACTGGTGCACAGCGCACCCTAATGCCATCGAATCATAAAGGGACAGAATCTGTCAGTATTTCGGGAATAACAGGGGGATCTCAAGAGTTATCTGTATTGGAGGCCAAAGTGAGCCTAACTGAAAATGAATGGAAAAAGCACCCCATTGTGACTGGTCCAGATGCTCTGTGCATCCTTGGCATAGACTACCTTAAGAGAGGGTATTTTAAGGACCCAAAAGGGTATAGATGGGCCTTTGGTATAGCAGCTGTAGAGACTGAGGACATTCAACAGCTGTCTACCTTGCCTGGCCTCTCAGAGGATCCTTCTGTTGTGGGGTTGCTGAAAGTTGAAGAACAACAGGTGCCAATTGCTACTGCCACGGTGCACCGACGACAATATCGCACCAATCGAGACTCCCTGATCCCCATTCATAAACTGATTAGACAACTGGAAAATCAAGGATGATTAGCAAGACTCACTCACCCGTTAATAGTCCTATATGGCCAGTGCAAAAGTCTAATGGAGAATGGAGATTAACTGTGGACTATCGTGGCCTAAATGAAGTTACGCCACCTCTGAGTGCTGCTGTGCCAGACATGCTAGAACTTCAATACGAACTGGAGTCAAAGGCAGCCAAGTGGTACGCCACCATAGACATTGCTAATGCATTTTTCTCTATTCCTTTGGCACCAAAGTGCAGGCCACAGTTTGCTTTTACCTGGAGAGGTATCCAGTACACCTGGAATCGACTGCCCCAGGGGTGGAAACACAGTCCTACTCTTTGCCATGGACTGATCCAGACTGCACTAGAAAAGGGTGGAGCTCCAGAACATTTGCAATATATTGATGACATCATTGTATGGGGTGATACAGCAGCAGAAGTTTTTGACAAAGGGGAGAAAATCATCCAAATTCTTCTGAAAGCTGGTTTTGCCATAAAAAGAGGCAAGGTCAAGGGGCCTGCCCGGGAGATCCAGTTTTTAGGGATTAAATGGCAAGATGGGCGTCGCCAGATCCCGATAGAGGTGATCAACAAAATAACAGCTATGTCCCCACCAACTAACAAAAAGGAAACACAAGCCTTCTTAGGCGTTGTGGGTTTCTGGAGAATGCATATTCCAGATTACAGCCAGATTGTACGCCCTCTTTATCAAGTGACCAGAAAGAAAAATGATTTTCAGTGGGGCCCTGAACAACAACAGGCTTTTGAACAGATTAAACAAGAGATTGTGCATGCAGTAGCCCTTGGACCAGTCCGTACGGGACAAGATGTTAAAAATGTGCTCTACACCGCAGCTGGGGACAATGGTCCTACCTGGAGCCTCTGGCAGAAAGTGCCAGGGGAGACTCGAGGTCGACCCCTAGGATTTTGGAGTCGAGGATACAAGGGCTCCGAGGCCAATTACACTCCAACTGAAAAAGAGATACTGGCAGCTGCTTCAGAGGTAATCGGTACTGAAGCACAGCTTCTCCTGGCACCCGATTACCTGTACTGGGCTGGATGTTCAAGGGTAAGGTTCCTACTACCCATCATGCAACTGATGCTACATGGAGTAAATGGATTGCATTAATTACACAGAGGGCTCGAATAGGAAACCCTAATCGCCCAGGAATCTTAGAAGTGATCATGGACTGGCCAGAAGGCAAAGACTTCGGAATGCCACCAGAAAAGGAAGTGACACGTGCTAAAGAAGCCCCACCATATAATGAACTACCAGAGGATGAGAAGCAGTATGTCCTGTTCACTGATGGATCCTGCCGTCTTGTAGGAAAGCATCGGAAGTGGAAAGCTCCTGTATGGAGTCCTATACGACGAGTCACAGAAGCCACAGAAGGACAAGGTGAATCGAGTCAATTTGCAGAGGTAAAAGCCATCCAGCTGGCTTTAGACATTGCTGAACGAGAAAAGTGGCCAAGGCTGTATCTTTATACTGACTCGTGGATGGTGGCAAATGCCTTGTGGGGGTGGTTAAAGCAGTGGAAGCGAAGCAACTGGCAGCGTGAAGGTAAACCTATTTGGACTGCTGAATTGTGGCAAGATATTGCTACTCGGCTAGAGAAACTAGTCGTGAAGGTACGTCATGTAGATGCTCACGTACCTAAAAGTCGGGCAACTGAGGAACATCGAAACAACCAACAAGCGGATCAGGCTGCTAAATGTAGAGGGGTTTTTGGAGGAGAATGGTCATGTAATGAGCCAGAAGTATGAGAGTATGGAGTGAGGGCCTAGCTGCGTGACAAGATTCATGTAGCTAGTGTCAACAAGCCGACCTTGGAGAGATGAGGAAAAACAGCAGCTGAGCAAACAAGAATTGAGGGAGTAGCCGGTGGGAGCCGAACACGGAGGAGAAGAAACAAGAACTGATGGCGCCAATTAAGAAAAGACCAGTGGCAGAGCAGTGACCAATCAACACATCAAAGAAGAGTATGTTTCGTAATATTAACCAGTAGCAATGCACATGCTTACAGCCAGGGAAAGTACAAAATGTATAAAAGGGACAGCTTATGCTTAATAAAGCGTCTTCACTTTGATTCACATTGGATTGTGTGGAGGCGTGTTCCTTCTCCTCAGCTAAAGTGTTCCAAATAGATTTGGACTGGGAACATAAAGGTGAACTATTTTTAGCTCGGTGGGCTCATGACACTTCAGCTCATCAAGGGAGAGATGCAACATACAGATGGGCTCGTGACCGAGGGGTGGACTTAACCATGGACTATATTGCACAGGTTATCCATGATTGTGAAACATGCGCCGCAATTAAGCAAGCCAAACGGTTAAAACCTTTGTGGTATGGGGGGCGGTGGTTGAAATATAAATATGGGGAGGCCTGGCAAATTGACTACATCACACTCCCTCAAACCCGCCAGGGTAAACGTTATGTGCTTACCATGGTGGAGGCGACCACCGGATGGCTGGAAACATACTCTGTGCCCCATGCCACGGCCCGGAACACTATTCTGGGCCTCGAAAAGCAAATCTTGTGGCGACATGGCACGCCAGAGAGAATTGAGTCGGACAATGGGACTCAATGGGACACACATTGGATTGTGTGGAGGCGTGTTCCTTCTCCTCAGATGGTGACCCCGATGAGACGCTGATCAACGGCAAGTTCGGGGAATAGCCCAGAAGGAGGTACACCGGCTGGAGTACGGCTCAGCGGGACTGAAGACCGGGGCGA
Source organism: Nyctibius grandis (assembly GCF_013368605.1). NCBI lineage: Eukaryota > Metazoa > Chordata > Aves > Nyctibiiformes > Nyctibiidae > Nyctibius > Nyctibius grandis. The sequence goes on along the minus strand of NC_090694.1, from coordinate 17,322,158 downwards.
GCCGGAGGATGACTCGCAAGAAAAGAATAGTACGTTGCAACGGGACACTTAGTGAGGTGAGCAGCCGGGGAAAAAGGAGATGGGCCAAAATATTTGTAAAGAAGAAAGTGCGATAGTAAGGCTTCTCCTACATATCCTCTCTAAGAGAGGGGTAAAATACGATGAGCATTTGCTCCAGAGACTATTGATGTAAATAATTGGTGTAAATAATTGTAAATAATGGTGTAAAAAGAATAATTTGTCAGCTACAGCGCAGACTGCTTTCGAAGTTAGTACGTGGCAAAGCGCTGGAACTTCTCTGTTTGAGGCTGCCTCAAGGGGGGACAAGATCGCCACTGTGTCGTTTGACGACGTGGAGATTAGTTATAGACTCACTGGAGCAACTAAAGGAGGACAGAGAGGCAAAGGCGGCGGCTGAGGCGGCTACAGCTCCTTTCACAGTGACTTCGCCCTCCGCGCCGCCAGACTTCCCCCCCCCCCGCCCTCTGCGCCGCCAGAGCTCCCCCCACTGCCCAGGGAACAGCAGCGGAACATTGATCCTTCTACCGTCCTGTTACCCGAATCTGAGACTGAGCCACCGTTAATAGACCTTTCTGAAGAGGTGGAAGCGGGACATAATTGCTGCAGAGCCCGAGGGTCGGGAAAGTCAGGCAGTAGCGTGGAGGAGTTATTCGCGCTGCAGCCATTCCAGGTTACTGTGTCTGGCCTGGACCCGGCCAGGTTCTGGAGAAAATTAAGAGAGCACGCACTTGCGAACGGTGATTTCGGGGCCGTGGCTGCTATGGGTGGCGGGGTATTGGCTTGCTCGGTATATCGATGGGACGGAAGCGGCCCACCCGAATGGGAGCCATTCAATTGGGGAGTGATTTGCCTTAGACAAACAAATACAAAACGGGGCTACTAAAGAAGCGTTGTTGTTACAGTTAGCGAAGGACAACGCAAACGAGGACTGCAGGAAAGTTATTGCAGGGATGGCAAATCGTAACCCCACCTTAACCGAACTAATGGATGCTTGTGGGAAAGTGGGAACCACCACATTTCAGATGGAGCATTTAGCAAAAACTTTTGCAGCAGCAGTTAAGGTAGTTCATCGTTGTTATACATGCGGGCAAGAAGGTCACTTTAAGAAAAACTGCCTTAAGAAGTCGAAGCTGAGTGGGAGAGAGAACTCTGTTTTGATGTGTCATTGCTGTGGGAAGCTGGGGCATCTTGTGAAGCAGTGCAGGTTTAAGTATAATGCTCAAGGTCAGCTGATAAGAAGCAGCTGCAGAGTGCAGGGAAACTGGAGAAAGAACGCGGGGAGGAACCGTGTGCTGACACAAATGAATCTTCCCAACCAGTTCCAGGCCTAAACAGTCAACTCGCAGCCCGAACCGCAGGGAGCGCCGGACTGGATGTTACCACAGCAACCGCAATCACAAAAGAGAATAGCAGAATGCATAAGGTACCACTGAATGCCGTGGGACCCACTGGAAATGGGTTAAGTGCACTATTACTCGGACATCCTAGTGTAACCTTGCAAGGTCTATTTGTTTTACCAGGAGTTATTGATGCAGACTATACGTTTTGGTTATTGATCTGAAAGATTGTTTTTTCACTCTCCCTTTACATGAAATTGACAAATGCTAATTTGCTTTTTCAATACCTAGTAGGAACAACATGGCGCCCTGTCAATGATATCAGTGGACGGTATTACCGCAAGGCATGAAAAACAGTCCCACAATATGTCAATGGTATGCAACAGAAAAAGGTACATCGTGTGAATTTAGAGACACCAGTAAGTTTATATGTAGCCATTGCCAACTATCATCCCATGGGATTACCGGGCCAGCGGAAGGAGGCCTGGCAGGATCCGCTACATGTTCTAGAGTGGCTGTTTTTATCCGTTCAATTACAAAAAAAAAAAAAAAAAAGGCACTGGGTATGAATGCAATTATATACTACTGTAAGACAAGGACCCAAGGAGCTTTTTTTATCCTTTGTTGAGAGGCTACAAGAAGCAGTTGAAAAGCAAGTTTTTGATGTTGGTTTACGAGATACTCTAGTTACGCAATTAGCTAGGGATAATGCTAATGCTGATTGTCAAAAGATCATTGAAGCTTTACCTGGAAAACCAGATTTGAATGCTATGATAAAGGCACATGCAAAAGTGGGTACTGTGGAACATAAGACTCAAGTTATGGCTGCGGCCGTACTTGGGGCTTACGTCGTCACAATTGCAGTCTCTATTCCAATTGTTAGCAGAGGACACAACTTTAACAGCACCACGACAGACTACTGCAGAGGTACAGCAACTGATTACAGAAATAGAAAGCAGGCTACATTCCAAATTTGTACATTGTATTGATTTGAATCGGGAAATACAAATTATCACTTTGTTTGATAGGCAAATTCCGTATGCAATAATTGGTCAATAGAATTCAGAATGATCAGATTTGTTACATGTATTGGAATTGGTTGTTTCTACCTTCAAGAACAAAGAAAACTGTCCCCATGACTGCAGAGCTATTGGCACAGATTATCATCAAAGGACGGATGCAGTGTCGGGAGCTTGTGGCCAGAGATCCTGCATCACTAACCGTTCCTATTGCAGCTCAATATTTTGAGTGGTGCATGGCTAATAGCTTTGCTTTGCAAACAGCCATGGAGAATTTCTCGGGACAGGTTGTTTACCACTTGCCCTCCCATCCTGTTATAAAATTGAGTGCGGAACTTCCAATTGCCACAGGAGTGTGGTGCGCAGACACTCCTGTGGATGGAATTACCATTTTTATGGATGGATCTGGAAAAACAGGCAAGGTGGGCCTTGTCTGGTATTCTGACGGCAAGTGGGAATCTATGGTAGTACAACAAAAGGGTTCACCTCAGGTGGTAGAATTACGAGCTGTATTAGAAGTATTTCAGAATTTTCCCACTCCCTTTAATTTGGTTACTGATTCAGCATATGTAGCTGGCATTGTAAAGCAATTGGAGAGACCTGTTATAGAGCATACACGTAATCAGTGTGTTTTTGAATTGCTGCGAGCTCTGTGGCAAGAAATTCAAATCCGAACTGCATTGTTTTATGTTTTATATGTAAGAAATCATACTAATTTGCCTGGGTTTATTGCAGAAGGCAATGCTCGAGTGGACTCTTTGGTTTCTGACCCCACAAATTCTACTAAAATGACTGTACAGGTGCCGCACATTAAACAGCAGGCGCGTATGTCACATGAGTTTTTTCATTAAGGACATCGGGCACCGCGACGACAATTTCATTTGTCACACAGTGATGCTCGGAATATCGTGGCTATGTGTCCTGATTGTCAGCAACTGCCGCAACCTACGCCGATACAAGGAACCAATCCTCGAGGACTGCAGGCCTTGGACATTTGGCAAACAGATGTAACTCACATTGCTGAATTTAGCAGGTTAAAATATGTTCACGTAACAATTGACACTTTTTCTTCTTTGATTATAGCTACAGCACAAACAGGCGAATCCAGCAAACACGTTCAACGACACAGGCGTTCTGCTATTGCGGCCCTGGGCATTCCACAGACGATTAAAACGGACAATGGCCCAGGCTATGTGGCACGCGCCACACAGGACTTTTTCCACTGTGGGGTATAACACATGTAACGGGCGTCCCACATTCACCAACGGGACAAGCTATTGTGGAGTGCATGAATCAAACTCTGAAACACCTTTTACAAAAAGGGGGAGAGCCAGGGCTATCTCCTCCTGACAGGTTGTGTAGCGCTTTATGTACTAAACCTTTTACGCTTGCCACAGGACTACTCTGTACCTCCAGCGGTAAAACATGGTGCAGGGTTAAAGGGAGGTATGGAGGCTTTTCAGAAAGAACAGGAACAAGCCAAAGTGATGGTAAAAAATGGGGTGACTGGTGTGTGGGAAGGTCCAATGAAATTAATAACGTTGGGTCGAGGGTATGCATGTGTCGTTACAGATACAGGAGCCAAATGGGTACCAGCTAAGTGGGTGAAGCCGTGGCTACAAAACCAACCCGAACTACAGGAGCCAACTCAGGATCTGCCTCGGAACACTGACCTCTCGAGAGATCCAGTGCCCTGACTGCGGGAAGTGTGAAAAAAGGTTTGCGTGGGAGGTATAGAAAAGGGAGCAAAAGGCGCAGTCATGATGAAGCAAGGGGTTGTTTTTTCTGTGTTAAGCCTGCTTTGGATCCTGGACCTGACAAAAGGTCATCAACCGATTGTCCTTCCGCCAACACCGTGGAAGGGGAGTCACAACGTTTGGGTGACTCTGATGCGGAGCCTGAACCTGACACAGATTTGTGCCTCCTTAGCTCAGCCTGAACAACCCTTTCATACATGTCTAGTGGGGGTCCCCTTAAAGGGATCTGAAAGCAAAAATTACCAAAGGGTCTATTCCTAATTTGTGGGGATAGGGCTTGGCCAAAGTTGCCCAGTAAGAAGGTGGGAGGTTCATGTACGATAAGCAAATTAAGTCTACTAATGCCTATGTGAAAAGTCATACTAACCTACATAAGGCCAGGTAAAAAACAAGTGTCACTAACATAGGGATAGAATGTAACAATGATGCACAAGGACTAACACAATTGCGAAATTTAGCTTGCTGGGTTGCAAAAAGAGCTGATCAAACTTCTAGAATTTTAGGAACATTAGCCAATGATGTAGATAGTATCTGACATGCTACCTTACAAAATAGAGCTGCTATAGATTTTTATTATTAGTGCACGGTCATGGATGTCAGGATTTTGATGGGATGTGTTGCATGGATCTGAATGATCACTCCAAGTCAATTCATAAGCAGATCAAAGAGCTCATGGATACCACGCAGAAAATACGGGAACAGCATGGGTTCCTGGATGGCTGGTCGGATTGATTAAAATGCTATTGATGGGATTGTTCGTGATTTGTATTATCATGCTTGTATTACCGTGTTTATTCTCCTGCTTGCAAAGGGCCCTGCAGCGGACAATAAACACGGCCTTTCTGGCTCAAGAAATGAAAGGGGGAATTGTAGAGGGGTTTTTGGAGGAGAATGGTCATGTAATGAGCCAGAAGTATGAGAGTATGGAGTGAGGGCCTAGCTGCGTGACAAGATTCATGTAGCTAGTGTCAACAAGCCGACCTTGGAGAGATGAGGAAAAACAGCAGCTGAGCAAACAAGAATTGAGGGAGTAGCCGGTGGGAGCCGAACACGGAGGAGAAGAAACAAGAACTGATGGCGCCAATTAAGAAAAGACCAGTGGCAGAGCAGTGACCAATCAACACATCAAAGAAGAGTATGTTTCGTAATATTAACCAGTAGCAATGCACATGCTTACAGCCAGGGAAAGTACAAAATGTATAAAAGGGACAGCTTATGCTTAATAAAGCGTCTTCACTTTGATTCACGTTGGATTGTGTGGAGGCGTGTTCCTTCTCCTCAGCTAAAGTGTTCCAAATAGATTTGGACTGGGAACATAAAGGTGAACTATTTTTAGCTCGGTGGGCTCATGACACTTCAGGTCATCAAGGGAGAGATGCAACATATAGATGGGCTCGTGACCGAGGGGTGGACTTAACTATGGACTCTATTGCACAGGTTATCCATGATTGTGAAACATGCGCCACAATTAAGCAAGCCAAACGGTTAAAACCTTTGTGGTATGGGGGGCGGTGGTTGAAATATAAATATGGGGAGGCCTGGCAAATTGACTACATCACACTCCCTCAAACCCGCCAGAGTAAACGTTATGTGCTTACCATGGTGGAGGCGACCACCGGATGGCTGGAAACATACTCTGTGCCCCATGCCACAGCCCGGAACACTATCCTGGGCCTCGAAAAGCAAATCTTGTGGTGACACGGCACGCCAGAGAGAACTGAGTCGGACAATGGGACTCATTTCAAAAACAGTCTCATAGACAACTGGGCCAAAGAGCATGGCATCCAATGGGTATATCACATCCCCTATCGTGCACCAGCATCTGGGAAAGTTGAACAGTATAATGGGCTGTTAAAAACTACCCTAAAAGCAATGGGGGGTGGAACCTTTAAAAAGTGGGATAAGCATTTGGCACAAGCTACCTGGTTAGTTAACACCAGAGGATCTATCAACCGAGCTGGCCCTGCTCAGTCAGACCTTTTACATACAGTAGAAGGGGATAAAGTCCCTGTGGTGCATGAAAGGAGTCTGTTGGGAAAAACTGTCTGGGTTCTTCCTGCTACAGGCAAAGGTAAACCCATTCGTGGGATTGCTTTTGCTCAAGGACCTGGATGTACTTGGTGGGTGATGCTGCAGGATGGTGGAATCCGATGTGTCCCTGAAGGTGATCTGATCCTGGGTGAGAATACTTAATTCTGAACTGCATGATGTTAATTGCTGCATAATACTAACAGTGTTCATAAGTGTCTTTCAGGTTGAAGCACTGGTGATGAGACTGGAGCTAGCTGCAAGTGGCGTCCAGTAACCTCCTCGAGACTGACATCTTTAACCTGCAACCCGTGGGCACGAACTGTGACAAAGCTCATACCCTGGGAGACTCCTAGCCAGATGGAAACCCACAATCCTGAACTAAATGAACTTGATGAACTTTTTTTTTTTGTATAGAGATGAATCATAAACTAATGTTATCTGTATATATTTTAAAATGAAAAGGTAGTGGTGATCTGGGTATGACGTGAATGGTATGGAATAAGGGGTGGAATGTCCGGGTTTGGCCTAAACCAGGCCAATTTTCCTTTCAGTGATTTTTACTTTCAGCTAAGTCTCCTCTAAGTAACTGCACTTTCTGAAACTAACTGCATGTTTTGCAGACAGTGTCTGCTTCCAGGACTGATAACGCTCGAAGTTTGTAGTTATCACTGAGGCACCGGTAGGGATGTTGTGCAGAAAGGCTCTTGCTGTACTTGTTCTTAGAGAAACCAAGGTCACTGCTAAATTCCTCACTGCTTACGAGTGAAGAGCCGAAGGGGGGTCGCACCTGCAGGGAGGAGCGGACAGGGCAGGTGACCCAAAATTGACCAACGAAGGTATTCCATCCCATACACGTCATTCTCAGTATAAAGCGGGGGGATCACGAGGGTCTCGCTCTCTTTCTGCTATGGCCGGTGTCCAAGGAGGACTCCGACTGTTTTCCTGCTGCCCCCGATCCCGATCCGTGCATTCCTGAATCCAGCTCTCGACCGTCGCTAGGCCCAGGCTGGGCCTTCCCGGAGCCTGCCCTGCAGTGCCGGTGGTGACGTGGCTGACTTCAGGGGAGCTCAATCTTGGTTTTGTATATATATTTGTATATATTTGATTGTATCTATTATTGTTATTATACTCTTTTTCATTATTATAGTTTATTAAAACTGTTTTAACTTTCCAACCCATAAGTCTCTCTCCCTTTTCCCTTTCCCTTTCCCTCTGGGGGGAGGGGGGGGGATAACAGAGAGCATCTGCCACAGGTTTAATAGCCGGCCCAGCTTTAAACCGTGACATCGCCACAAAATTTGCTTTGCAAGGCCCATAGTAGTCTTGTGTGGGAATATAACCGAAGATTGGCGAGGAGGATTGTAAACACGCTCAAGTGACTTGCACCTGGGGTGTCGAAAAACACATATATCATACTACTAACTGTCATTTAGTCTTGTGTGCCTGACAAGCAGAACATCTGCAGTTTGATAACATAGGCCTGTGATAAGACTCAGGGGCACCTAATTGTTCACGCATGAGATTCTGGCCCCACTGTGAGAAAGATCAAAGCACAGTGGAAAACTGCCGCCTGCAAGAAACCCCAAATATACAGGCGAAGGCAGCAGGCCTGAAATCTCTCGCTCGCTCTCTAGCAGGAACCGAGCTCCGTGGTGCCTGTGTCCCCGCTTGCATGCCTTTGCCCCGGGGTGCTGCTTCGGAGATCCCCCGGTTTGCGAGGTAACGGGAATAAATTTGCTCTTTGCATTTTATCCGTGGTTTTGTGCTTGTTCCTGCGTCCTGCCTGTGTAGGCTCACGCATCTTGCGTACAGTGCATGAGGCACAGGGTATGTTTCCAACCAGCCGGTACTTGCTTCCACCATTGTGAGCACATGGCACTTGCCTTGTCGGGTTCGTTAAAGTGAGATTTAATCAATTTGCCAGGCCTCTCCATTCTTATATTTTAGCCATCGTCCTCCATACCACAAGGGTTTTAGTCGTTTGGCTTGTTTAATTGCAGCGCATGTTTCACATTCGTGGATGACCTGTGCGATGGTGTCCATGGTCAAATCCACGCCTCGGTCACGGGCCCATCTGTATGTTACATCTCTGCCTTGAAGGCCTGATGTATTATGGGCCCACCAAGCTAAAAATAATTCACCTTATCTGCCAGTCCAGGTCTACTTGAGATAACCTTAGCAGCTTGATCCACTGGTTGGTTGTTTTGTTGTTCCTCAGTGGCTCTGCTCTTGGGTACATGGGCATCTACATGACGTACCTTCACAACCAGCTTCTCTAATCGGGTAGCAATATCCTACCATAATTCAGCTGCCCAGATGGGTTTGCCTCTGCGTTGCCAGTTGTTTTTCTTCCAGTGCTTCAGCCATCCCCACAAGGCATTTGCTACCGTACATGAGTCAGTATACAGGTAGAGTACTGGCCATTTTTCTCGCTCAGCAATATCTAGAGCCAGCTGGATGGCTTTTACTTCTGCAAACTGACTCAACTCACTGTCTCCCTCAGCTGCTTCTGCCACTCATCGCGTAGGACTCCACACAGCAGCTTTCCACCTTCGCTGTGTGCCTACAATACGACAAGATCCATCGGTGAACAAGGCATGATACTTCTCGTTGTCTGATAGTTTATTGTATGGTGGGGCCTCTTCAGCGCGCATGACCTCCTCCTCTGGCGACACTCCAAAATCTTTGCCTTTCGGGCCAGTCCATGATTACTTCCAAATTCCTGGGCAACTGAGGTTCCCTATTCGAGCCCGCTGAGTAATCATCGCAACCCACTTACTCCACGTGGCATCAGTTGCATGATGTGCAGAGGGGATCTCTCCTTTAAACATCCAGTTCAACACTGGCAATCAGGGTGCCAGGATGAGCTGTGCCTCAGTACCAATTACTTCTGAGGCAGCTCAAACTCCTTCATAGGCTGCCAGTATCTCTCTTTCAGATGGAGTATAATGGTCCTCTGACCCTCTGTATCCCCAGCTCCAAAACCCCAGGGGTCAACCTCGAGTTTCCCCTGGTGCCTTTTGCCAAATGCTCCAGGTAGGGCCATTCTACCCGGCTGCGGTGTAGAGGATGTTCTTTACATCTGGTCCCGTCCGAACTGGCCCAAGGGCCACTGCATAGACTATCCTTTGATGAATTTGCTCGAAAGCCTGTTGTTGCTCAGGGCCCCATTTAAAGTCATTCTTCTTCTGAGTCACTGCATAAAGAGGGCTCACAATCTGACTGTAATGGGGAATGTGCATCCTCCAGAAGCCTACTACGCCTAGGAAAGCTTGCGTCTCCTTTTTGTTAGTTGGCAGAGACATGGCTGTTATTTTGTTGATCACATCCATTGGGATCTGACAGCGGCCATCTTGCCACTTGATCCCTAAAAACTGGATCTCTTGTGCAGGTCCCTTGACCTTTCCACATTTGATGGCAAAACCAGCTTCTAGAAGGATTTGAATGACTTTTTCCCCTTTCTCAAAAACTTCCCCTGCTGTATCCCCCCATACAATGATGTCATCAATGTATTGCAGGTGTTCTGGAGCTCCACTCTTCTCCAGCGCAGTCTGGACCAGTCCATGGCAAATGGTGGGGCTATGTTTCCACCCCTGGGGCAATCGATTCCACATGTACTGGATGCCCCTCCAGGTGAAAGCAAACTGTTGCCTACACTCCACTGCCAAAGGAATGGAGAAAAATGCATTTGCAATATCAATCGTGCCATACCACTTCGCTGCCTTTGACTCCAGTTCATAATGGAGTTCTAACACGTCTGGTACAGCAGCACTCAGCAGTGGTGTAACTTCATTCAGGCCACAATAGTCCACAGTTAGTCTCCATTCCCCATTAGACTTTCACACTGGCCATATGGGACTGTTGAAGGGGGAGCGCATCTTGCTGATCACTCCTTGGTTCTCCAATTGATGGATCAGCTCATGGATGGGGATCAGGGAGTCTCTATTAGTATGATATTGCCGCTGGTGGACTGTTGTAGTAGCAACGGGCACCTTTTGCTCCTCGACCCTCAGCAGCCCCACAATAGAAGGGTCCTCTGATAGACCAGGCAGGGTAGACAGCTGTCTAATTTCTTCCATCTCCACAGCCGCTACACCAAATGCCCACCGGTACCCCCTCGGGTCCTTGAAATATCCTCTTCTCTATACCAAGAATGCATGGGGCATCTGGGCCAGTCACAATAAGGTGCATCTGCCACTCAGTCCCAGTCAGACTCACTTCAGCTTCCAATACAGTCAGCTCTTGGGAGGAAACAGCTTCTGATTTACTGCAGCTTGTCTCACCAGCCCCAGAGGAAAACCTCCAGTCTCTAACCTTGAGTATTAGAGAGATACTGAGTGTCCACTGAGAGCTTCATTGATCCCCCTCTAACCACCAAATGCAGAGGTACCTTTAGTTCGTAGCAGTCTTTCAGATGCAAGCTTATTTTCTCAGAAAGCAAAGACTCTCAGAAAAACCCAACTGGACTATATCTAGATCATCTGCTTCCTCTTCTTTTTGAGGTACTATTAAATTGGTTTTTGTCTTAGTGTTATAAAAAGTAGCACATTCCAATACCTAGCCTCTATGATCTCTTGATGCAGGGACTGTGAATGTGCTTATTACTTGTGTATGTCAAGGAGGCTTCCTGGTTTATAAGTTCATTCTAACCTTGTGTAGAATAATTTTTAAGTACAACCTTTAGTATAAGCTTTGATATGAGTTTTGGGTTTAGTAATATGTGTTTAGGACATAGCTATCTTGTAATATGTTACCAGATGCAACCAGAATGCTGCTCAACAGACCTGGAGTGTTTGTTTTCAGCCTGCTCCTTGTACAGACCCAACCCAGGGCTGGTTTAAAACCTAGTCAAGCTAATCATGTAGAGACAGTTTAAACAAAGGATGATTAATTAATTAGAAACAGGTGTTTTGCTAGATAAAGAGAAAGTAGTAAGTAGAAGTTGCTTGCTTTAGCTGAACTTTTAATAGTACATCTTGAAGTCTTTCTCAGAATTGTGGGACACGGGATTAGCAGAAGAAATGATTAAGAAGACGATGACCCGAAGATGACCCTGAAACTGAAACAGGAATTGGAACCAGAAAAGAAGAATTTACCTGAGACAAGGGATTGTGATGGACTTTAATAAATTATGAGTTTTGAGAACTAAAAGGTTGAGTGGAAATATACAAAGGCTTTGGATTTTATGTAATAAGCTTAGAATAGTATGTAAACTGCGCAGGTTCTTTAACTGATTTGCCATTCACTGAGGTGGTGGCCCAACTCTGAGTAGTCAATAAAGCAAACCTAGAGGTACCCACGTCTGGTTAATTTCCTTGAGCACCTTGTACACTGAAACTTCTCATTAGTTGGGTTTTAGTATTTAATCTCCTCTAATTTTCCATTTACTGAGCTAATATTGACTAGAATCCGCTCCTGTTATAAATTCTGTGTATGTACTGCTGTTTGTATAGAAAAAAAAAATCGCTGGTACCAAGTGGGAGCTTCCTGGCAGGCTCCTCTGTTACAGTGAGCTGGCTGAGTTTACCCTGCGGCCAAGAAACCTGTGCAGCACAACACAGGCCTGAAGTCCAAGATGTACATGCAGCAGAGCACAGCACAGGCCTGGGCCTACTCAGGTTAACTGTTATTGATACCAGACGGTTCAATTTAGCAACAGTTTAGCAAGAGTAGGCCTCAGAGTTAGCAACAGTTTAGCAAGAGTAGGCCTCAGAGTAGGCTCTAAAAAGCCTGCTCTGTGTTACCTCTACACAGAACAAGCTTTCCTGTCAATAATTTTCCTTTTAGCTAGAATAATAGAGAATAACAATAGGTTCTGAAGCAAACTACATGTTTTGTAGATAGAGTTTGTTTATAGGATTGATAACAAGGTTCTAGTATACAATGATTCATGCTGTTTACGCTTAGTCTTAGAAAAACAAAGGTCTCTGCTAATTATATAAGGCCAAAAGACAAAACAAAACTGTGAAGAACAACTTTGTGATGTCTAAATTAACTTGATTCATAAACTCTTGTGTCAGAGGAGAGATAAGTCCAAAATGATATCTTCTTCTTGAGAACACATGTACTTGTAAACAAGAAGGCCTCGACCATGCTTGCGCAGAAGCACGATTTAAGGGGGATTGGGACCACCAGCGACCCCCAGAGACCACCCAAGACCCCTTCCCCAATTTAGTATGCATGCGTAAAGACATTACGTAATGCATTACATAACATATTATGCATAAGGTTTTTTTTTTTGGAATGGGTGGGCTTTCCTTGGAATTATGTATATAAGGAGCAAGCTTTTGTTCTTAGGTGTGCATGCTAGGAGGAGAGATCCCCCATGCACCCAGCGCTGCAATAAACCAATGTCGGCTTTCTAAACTATCATTTGGTTTGGAGAGTTTTCTTGGTTACTATTTTCCGGTAACATTATGTGGATCATTAACTCCTAAATGTGCAAGGGTCTCCGATCAGGATCACTATATTCCACCCCTTGATCCACATGCAGTTTACCTTTCTCAAAGATATAGTATAAGTTTCAGATTATATCGATAACATACAATCTTCTCAAGCCCAAAGTACAAGGCCCAATAGAGCAGGCATAGCCTGTTCAAGATCACTAACTCCTTGAATAAAATGTCTTCCACAAGACTCCAAATACACTCCACCCCTTCTTGATCATGGTCCTGCCTGCTATCTATTGAAGAGCCATTTTGTTACGGATATTAACAAGCTGCTTGTTATAAATGAGGACTCGAGAAATTGAGCAATTATGGTTTATTGCCAATGATATGATCAGTAAGCAAGCCACAATAAGCAAAGACAGCGCTGGGCGGCCGGGGAGTCACCACTCCACCAAGACGCGCGCCGAATCACACGGAAAGCATCCTTTTATTAGATAAAACATACATATTCATTAAGATGAGTAAGGGTTATTACAATTAGTTCTGGGAATGGATGTGATTATGTTAATTATTTCCAGGAACTCATTATTTGTAAATTTCCTCCTGTTTGTGTTCTGATAGTTCTTCTTGTCGGTGTTTGCCGTTAGTTGGTTGTGTTGATAATTCCTTATCTAGTTACAAGCTTAGCATATGTTATTTGAACCTACTATCTTTACCTAACAGGATGGTCATCTAGGATCACATTTTTCTTATTACACGAATCATCCCATTTATGCCCCCCCCCGCCTTTATACAGTCCTTTGTTCCTGCCTACGTGGCCTCCAGAATCCTCTGCGTTGTATCTGTGCCTACGTCCAGTTGTTAGGTGGTTGTTATCGGTCTCCTGGTGGTTGTTGGGATGAAGGCCGAAGTCTTCCTCAGGTGTCCTGGGGTGGACCTGGTAATTTAGTCAGTTTGCGCAAACTAACCCCCTCCCTTGAGCTGCTTAGTCATAGGGATTCCAACAAGCATATGACAGTTTCCTGATTAAACAGTTTTTAGGAACAAACATCTTGTACTGCTTAGCAAGCGTATAGATTAGGCAGCTTTCATGAACAAACATCCTGCACTGCTTATTACACTGCTTAGTAATACAAATAATACAGCTATACATGTCACCAAAATTGGGAATAAATCTCCTTAACGCTGGGTTTTAGCATTAACAAGCAGGCATTACTTTATTCGGCCGAGGGACATGGGGGATTGCTCCACCTAACATGTCCACCAAGGAACAAAAGCATACTCGTTATATACATTATAGAAAAATGAATATTCATACACTTCCAGAGAAAAGCCCGCCTATTCCAAGAAACCTTATGCATATGCTAGTAAATTATGTAATGTCTTTGCATATGTGTCCTGGTTTCATGGTGTCCTGGTTTCATTGGGATTTTGTTTCAGTTTGTGGCCAGCCATGGTGACCAGGGCCATTAGCGGTTAAATGCAGGGCAGCTGACCCAGGCTGGCCCACAGGTGTATTCTATATCAGTAACAATCAAGTTCACTATAAAAGGGAGGGCTTTCTAGGTACAAGTGAGGCTGGTTTTGCTCTTCTTTCTTTTGGCCCCTCCCCTCATTGCTGAAAATTGGTATTCCTGGACAACTTACTGCAACCCTGTAGCGAAGTATACTTTTGTGTGTTTTGTGTTAGCATTTTTATTGGTTTCTTTATTTTATTAAATCTGTTTAATTTTAACCCATGAGTTCTCATCTTTTTCCCAATTTCTTTCCTCAGTTGGGAAAGGGCCATATAGGGTGAGAGAAAAACTGTTATTGTTTAGCCCTGGGTGCGGGCTAAATGGAGACAGTTTACTTGGCACCCAATGTAAATAGATCACCTGAGAGAACCGTAGACTTTTTGCTCTAAGAGTCTCGAAGGGTTGAAGTTTTCACAGATTTGACTGGTTTTGGTACAAGCATTCAGCATGTTGGTATCAGTAGTAGGGTCACTGGGTGGAATTCCCTGGGGTTTGGTTTTATAGTTGCTTTTGTGGTGGCTAATCAAATGTGTGGTTTTGCTGCTGTTTGTTATGGCTTTTGTGCAGTTTATCGCTTCTGGGTATGGACTTAGAGGTATCACTCTGCTTTGTTGCTTGGCAATGGTTTATGGTATTATAAATTCTTTTGGAACTGTGACCATTTCTTATTTCTGTGGAATGGGACTGGGTGACACGTACTTTCCTCTTCCCTCAAGGCTGATCTCAATGGTTTTTGAGAATTTTGAATACCCGTGGGATATTTTGACTGAAACGTTGGGACCCCAAGGGCAAGGGGGATGTTGTAAATACTTTAATTACTCGACTATCCTGGGTGCTCAACTAAACAAAGGGAAGCCTTTACAATTTGGAGAGTGGTAATCTCACTTCAGATGGCTGGGCCTTGGGAGGGGCGGATGCACGGGAACATGGAGATAAGGGAATTGCAACAGCTACCTCAAAGGACGTGGCCTACGTGATCCCCGGACTGAGTTTGCGCAGAAGCAGGGGTCAGTCAGCAAACACAGTGAGGAAGACTGCTGGCCTTCATCTGAAGACCCCTGACGACCACCAGGAAAAACAACTGCACATGCGAACGTACATTTGCATATCTCATGGCTATGTAAATGAGTTCTAGGAAATCCTATGACTATGTATAACTTTATGGTATATATTCTCTGGGAATTTGCCAAACCGGGGTGCACGATTTTGGTGGGACTACTCCCCGTGCTGCCCAGCGCTGAATAAACATACCTACTTTACAACCCTGCCGGTTGCGGAGTCTGTTTTCCGCACGTCATTTTGGCGAGCCAGCCAGGAGAACCTCTGCTCGGCTGCGGGATCGACTGAGGAAGCGGACGCCCCTAGGCGCGCCCCGAGCACTTTTCTCGGAAGGGGCCTCCGATTCCAGCCGCTCACCGCAGGAGCAGACAAGAATCTCCTGAAGCTGCGGATAAATGGTATGTTTAACAGGGGACCGGTCGGGAAGCCAGTAAGTCGTTGGGGACGCCCACGCGTGGCCGGGGCTGCTGGTAAACCGCGCAGAGACATCTGGCGTACAGCGTAGTCCCCGTATGGGAGGAGGGTACCCGATGGGGGGATTCGCTGACCGATAGAGCGGCTGCTAGCGATCTTGGGAGTAGATCGAGTGAATCCGAGGTTATCGCTGCATCCCGATATCGGGAGCCAGGACGGACCTGCTAATGACTGTATAAGAAGCAGGAGAAGGGTAAGCGAGCCTCTCACAATTGTGATATGAATATTTGCAGCTGCTGGAGGGATACTAACTGGAGCAATTGCTGTATACCTTATTTACAAGTGCCCGGGTATTTTACATCAAGTGTCTTTTATGCAAAGAATCTTTTACGTTAAGAGTGTTTTATGTTAAGAGTATTTAATTGTGTGTGTGTTTCTGAGAGTATTTCTCTCAGTATACTGAGAGTATGTTAAGTATTTGATTCTGTCTGTGTGTGTGTTTCTGAGACACAGCGCCGCTGTAAACTGAGTGAGAGTCCTGATTCGTAGCGCCAGAAATGTTTGCAGAAATTTGTATATGTGAGTTAAGTTGCTGTGGTGCTTAGTCAATTTCTTTAATATCAGAGTTCTGACTAATCTCTTGAAGGAGCCTATTTAACTCCCACAGGATGGTTAATAACTTTGGGCTGGGAACAACATCCGCAAGAACGCCTGCCCGAATCTAGATACCCAGGGGCAATACCTTGTTTTGTCTGTGGGACTGTGGTACTTAATAGACAAGGTGGATGACATTCGGTGTGGGTACTTTTAAGTTGTAAGACCTGTAAAAAGGTGGTACTGTGTGTTTGGGAGATGAAGGGCTGAGTGAATCATGGTTTTTTTCACCCTCCGAAACCATCCGGAGTGGCAGAGGGACTGTGGAATGATCCCACCACAGGACCCTATGGTACTCGCCCTCGAGCGAGAAAATAATAAAGAGTCTAAAGGTAAACTGAGGCGGTGTTGTTCGGCATGTAGTATTGGACAAAGGTACACGAGAATAAATACTTGCCAAGCACCGGAACAAGATCTAACTGATTTGTTTAAGCCTCGACCACAGGAACAGGATGAGGACTCGGACGGACACCCCACTCCCCCAGACAGCCCCGTATCCTCCCACACCAGGAGGAAACCTGCTCCAACAGCTTTAAAAGCACCCCTTTGAGAGGCAGTAGGATCTGACGGTGGGACAATGCTAATAAAGGTACCTTTTTCTACTACTGATTTAGAGGCATGGAAAAGGGTTGCCAAAGATTACAGGAACGATCCGATAAGTGTAAACAGCATAACCCTGATTGGAATGACATACAATTGTTATTAGATTACATGACTGAAACGGAGAAGCAGTTAATCTTAAAAACTGCAGGAGATTTAGCTGAGGATCACTATAAAACTACGGGAGGAGATATAAAGGAATACCTCCCCCTTCAAGATCCAAACTGGCAACCCAATAGATCTGCACACATGTGGAAAGGTTAAAGATATATCAGGAGTGGATCTCGAAGGGAATGGAGAGAGCCATTCCTAAAACCATAAATTGGTCAGCATTATATGCAATCAAACAAGGTCCCTCCGAGTCACCATCCGAATTCCTGGATCGATTAAGGGACGTAATGCACCACAATACACCGCTGCATCCTGATTCAGAGGTAGGAATACAACAATTGGTATCGCTGTTCTGGGGAATCTACCCTAGCGGATCCCCTGGTCACCATAAAGCTAGGGAAGATTCGAAACCTTCCCCAACAGAACCCCTGATTATAATAAAGTTGGGGAATGAGAAAATAAAATTTTAGTAAATTCAGGAGCTACCTATTCAGTGTTAAATACATGTAGGAGTAATTTCAATGATCGTAGTGCGTCAGTTGTTGGTGCCACAGGGCAGGAAGAAACTGGACCGTTTTTCTAGCCTTTAAAATTTGGAATTGGGAAAAGGGTGTTAACCCATCAATTTCTACTACATACCAGATTGCCCCATGCCGCTGTTAGGATGAGATATGCTAAGTAAATTGAATGCACGTATTACTTTTACAAAAGGAAAAGATCCAAAACCATGTTCCTGAAAATAAAGCTCTGGATACCCAAGTTTTTATATTACAGAAGGCAGCCGAGTTACAGGAGATACCAGAAGATGCTGTGACACCTCTCATATGGGCTTCAGGAACACCGGGACGATCCCAAGCGGCAGGACCGGTAACCATCCAGTCAAAACCAGATGCCGGACCGGTAAGATGAAAGCAATTGAAACAAGAGTCTTAGAGCATTTCTTGGGATGGCCAAATGGTGTTGCCGGTGGATAATGAATTTTGGACTCATTGCCAAACCCTTATATGAAGCTATACAAGGGAAAGGAAACCTCCTTGTTTGCACTCAGAGGTGCATTTACAAAATTAAAACAGACTTTAATGAGTGCTCCAGCTCTAGACCTCCTGAACTTAGAAAAAAACATTTGAACTGTTTATACATGAAAGACTGCATATTACCTTAAGAGCGTTGACTCAGAAACTAGGATCATAGAGAAGACCTGTGGGATACCTTTTAAAACAACTAGACAATGTCAATAAGAGATGGCCAACATACCTCCGAGCAGTGGCAGCTACAATACTGCTGATCCAAGAGGCCCGAAAATTGTCGCTCGGGCAAAAGCTAACTGTGTTTGTACCCCATGCAGTTACAACTATCTTAGAACAAAAAGGAGGACACTGGCTGTCACCGAGCCAGATGCTGAAATATCAAGCCATCCTTCTGGAACAAGATGATGTGGAGCTGAAAGTAACCAGCATCCTGAATCCAGCGACCTTTCTGACTACGGATCCTGGTAGGACAGAATTAACACATAATTGCTTACAGACGGTGGAACAGACATACTCCAACAAAGCTGACTTGAAAAACATGCCAATGGACAACGCAGACTGGAACTTGTTTATGGATGGTAGTAGCTTTATGCGGGATGGAACACGGAAAACAGGATACGCAGTGGCAACCACTGAGGAAATAATTGAAGCTAAGGCTCTACCATCTAACACATCAGCTCAGAAGGCAGAACTCATAACCCTTCTGAGAGCATTAGAATTATCGAAAGACAAAACTGTTAATATATGGACAGATTCAAAATTTACCTTTGGAGTAATCCATGTTCATGGAACCATTTGGAACCGTGGCAAATGGGTATCCGTATCTTTTAATAATGATAAATACTTTTTCAAGCTGGCCGGAAGCTTTCCCCTGTCGCACCAACAAGACAAGTAATAAAATATTGCTTAAGAAAATAATATTGAGATTTGGGGGTACCTATGGAACTATCTTCAAATAGGAACCCACACTTTGTATTGGAAGCTGTTCAAAATTTGGCTAAAGTATTAGAGATAAAATGGAATCTCCATACCCCATGGAGACCTCAATCAAATGGAAAAATAGAAAGAATGAATCAAAAACTAAAAAGACAAATGAATAGGACTAAGGAAAAGGTTAATCCTTTTAAAATCATTTATGATAAACCCTATCAAATGACAGAACCAGGAGGTGATCCTGAGATCATGGTAAGCAATATCTAAAAGAATATGTTATCTCTCTAGGAAAGATTTTATCCTCTCCCCACAGGTACACCACTGTGAGCGCATCAATACCAACCTGGAGAAAACACCAGCTGAGACAACAATTAGAATCGAATAAGTATTTTGAAAAGGTCTCCAGGATATAGTAAAAGAATTTACTAACTTTCTAGTAAAGGGGGGAAGGAAACGTTGGGACCCCAAGGGCAAGGGGGATGTTGTAAATACTTTAGTTACTCGACTATCCTAGGTGCTCAACTAAACAAAGGGAAACCTTAACAATTTGGAGAGTGGTAATGGCTGTAAGATAAGGATGGTCTCACTTCAGATGGCTGGGCCTTGGGAGGGGCGGATGCACGGGAACATGGAGATAAGGGGATTGCAACAGCTACCTCAAAGGACGTGGCCTACGTGATCCCCGGACTGAGTTTACTGCGCAGAAGCAGGGGTCAGTCAGCAAACACAGTGAGGAAGACTGCTGGCCTTCATCTGAAGACCCCTGATGACCACCAGGAAAAACAACTGCGCATGCGAACGTACATTTGCATATCTCATGGCTATGTAAATGAGTTCTCGGAAATCCTATGACTATATATAACTTTATGGTATATATTCTCTGGAAATTTGCCAAACTGGCGCGCACGATTTTGGTGGGACTACCCCCCGTGCTGCCCAGCGCTGAATAAACATACCTACTTTACAACCCTGCCGGTTGTGGAGTCTGTTTTCCGCACGTCAAGAGAAAAACTGTTATTGTTTATCTCTGGGTGTGGGCTAAATGGAGACACTGGGGAGGAGGGTGGCCACTCTGGTGTAAATGGGTGTGGGGTTGTTCCTGCTTAACCTCTTGGGGCTTGATGTTTTGAAAGGTAAAATGTGGATGGACAATAAGGGAGGAAGCTGGTCTTTCGGTGTTCCACCAATAGATGTATGGCTTTTCCAAATGCGCCATTTCTTCCTCCCTCAAATTGACAAACGTTAAGCCTTACCTGTTACCTTTAGGGGCGCGAGCAGGAATAGCCCCGGTACTGGAGGAGTTAAGGGAACAGGGGCTTGTAGTTTTTACCCATTCCCCCTTTAATTCTCCAGTATGGCCCATATGGAAACCAAAGGTCAAGTGGAGACTGACAGTGGATTAAGGGAGGCTTAATGCTAAAATGGGCTTATTAACAGCAGCTGTGCCAAACATTGCTGAGCTCATTGCCACTATTTAGGAACAAGCACACCCCTTTATGGCCACCATTGTTGTTAAAGACATGTTCTTTATGGTCCCTCTGCAGTCTGAGGACCAAGACCAGTTTGCTTTTACCTGGGAGGGACAACAGTTTACATTTATGCAGTTCCCCCAGGGGTACAAACACTCTCCTCCCCTGGCTCACCATGCTCTAGTGTTGGAGCTGGAACTAGTCCCATTAGAGGAAGGGGTTAAAATTTACCACTACATTGACAATGTGCTTATAGGAGGGGAGCATATGGAAAATGTCTGGAAAACACAAGATGCTATTATCCTCCATTTAAAGGGCATAAGACTAAAAATCCCACCCGAGAAAATTCAGCCCCCAGCAAATGAGGTGAAATTCTTGGAGATTTGGTGGAAAGGGGGAATGATGTGCATCCCCCCCCCCCCATTACCCTCTCTATGCTAGACCAGATAAAGATACCTGAGTCAAAGAAGGAGCTGCAGCACATGTTAGGGACACTTGTGTTTTGGAGAAAACATATCCTGGACTTTTCCATTGTTACCTGACCTCTGTATGATTTATTATGAAAGGGTGTGTCGTGGGACTGGACTCCAGTCCATGAAGAGCCAGTCACCAGGCTCTTGGCCCAATCCGCCCCACTGACCCGATTCAAATTGAATGGGGATTTGCCCTGTCAGGTTTATCAATCCACTTCTGGCAAAAGGGCCCCGAAGGACCTGCCCGACCCCTTGGATTTCACTCCCGCAGCTTTAAAGACGTGGAGAAATGATACACTGTATGGGAAAAGGGACTATTTGTAGTTAGCTTGGCTTTACGAGAAGCAGAGCGTACCATCCATAAGCAGCCGATAATACTCAGAGGCCCTTTTAAAGTCATTAAACTTGTGTTGCCTGGACACCCCCCCCCCCCGTGACGGGGTGGCCCAAAGCGCCTTAGTACAAAAATGGTATGCGCAAATAGAGCATTATTGCGACATTTTTGAAGGGTCTGAGGGCGCTGCCAAAAACTTAGTGATCCAGGAGGAAATTGCCCCAGGCTGAGAAGACAGTAGGCTTACCCCTGTTGTACAGGTAGCCCCTCCACCTCAGAACAACTGCAAAAAACGTGTGGTTCACTGATGCCTCTGCTAAATGGGAGGGTAAGATCTGGAGATCTGTAAAGCAGTCGCTTTACAGATAAGAGCTGATCATAATTGATTTCGGAAGGGGAAGGTAGCGCGCAAGTGGTGATAAGGAATATAATTCCTTTTTCTTTTTTTTTACTTGCTATTTGATCTGGATGTGAGCTGTCCTAGGGGTTGAGAAATTCTCTGCCTGATAGCTGTCCTAGGGGTTGAGAAATTCTTTAAATTCTTTATCTTATCAGCCTGATGCATAAATTAACTGCCTAAGCACATCTCAATAGAACAAGTTGCAGAACATTGAGGTTGTGCAAAACCCAGCTAGAACTGGTCTTGCGGTTTGACTGAGAGCCAAGATGTTACCACGCCTGTGCAAGAAGGAAAGGTGAAAAGTGCATAGCGAGAAAGACATACGGCCTTCATCCCTGAGACCCCGGCCCACGACCACCAGGAGAAACTGCGCGTGCGCAACCAGGAGGAGTTAAAGGCGGAGGCTATGGAAATGATCTCCTGGAACTCATTATAATAAAGACCGCCTTCTCGGGGAAAGTCATGAATATGTATAGGCGTCCTTGAAATTATGATGAATATGTAACACTTTGCCACATAAATACAAGATGAATTACCACGAACAGTGCGCACGACTTTGGTGGGACTACCCCCGTGCCCCCGTGCTGCCCAGCACTGAATAAACATACCTACTTTACAACCCTGCCAGTTGTGGAGTCTGTTTTCCACATGTCACTTGGAGAGTTAGTGGCTGTGTGGAGTGTTTTCAAACATGAGTCCCAATCCACTTCCCCTGTTTATATTTACACTGACTCCTTTGCTGTGTTTAAGGGGTGTACGGAGTGGCTCCCCTTCTGGGAGCAGAATGGGTGGGAAGTTAACAGAATACCTGTATGGCAGAAGGAGAGATGGCAAGATATTTTGGCTATTGCTAAGTGAAATGGTTGGGGCCCCAAGAGCAAGGAGAATGTTGTAAATACCTTAATTACTCAACTATCCTGGCTGCGCAACGAAACAAAGGAAAGCCTTTGAATTTGGAGAGTGGTAATGGCTGTAAGATAAGGAGGCTCTGGGATGTTCTCACTAAAGATGGCTGGGCCTTGGGATGGGCAGATGCAGGGGAACATAGAGATAAGGGAATTGCAACAGCTGCCTCAAAGGATGTGGCCTACGTGATTCCAGGACTGAGTTTGCCAGAAGCAAAGGCCAGTCAGAAGACACAGTGAGGAAGACTACAAACCGTCATCTGAAGACCCCCCCCTCCCAACGACCACCAGGGAAGATGACTGCGCATGCAGAGCAGACATTTGCATATCTCATTGTTATGTAAATGAGTTCTCGGAAATCCTATGACTATGTATAACTTTATGGTATATAGTTTCTGAAAATTTGCCAAACCGGCGGAGCACTCATGGTGGATAATCCCCAGTGCTGCCCAGTGCTGCAATAAAGAATGCCTGCTTAATAACACACTCTGGTGTTATTGAGTTTTCTTTCGGACTCCTTACCCAGCCGCACCTAGCTTCCCACTTCGGTGAGGAAAGTTAGAAAGCAAGGGGGTTTGGATATTCCCGATTTTTGTATCACAAGCAGGGGAATTTTGCTATAGCGTGGGTGGCTTCCCACCAGGTTGACGAAACCCCGGTCAGCCAGTGGAATAACGAAACTGATGAATTAGCCCGACTGGCTCCTCTGCAAAGTGAGCCCATGGTAGAAGAAGGGGAGCGATTATTAGAGTGGTTGCATCTGAAAAGGGGGCATACAGGAGCAAAAGACCTCTGCCGGGAGGCCCAAGCTCGAGGCTGGACGGTTACCTGGGAAAGTTGTCAAACCTGTATTTCTGCTTGTGGCCAGTGCCGCAGCCGGCTGGACCGGCATCCCCTAGGGGGAGCCCCCCTCCATCTTAGGCAAGGGAAAGGTCTTTGGGAAGCCTGGCAAGTAGATTATATCGGCCCTTTTAGGAAATCTGAGGGAAAGCATTATGTGCTAGTCGGAGTACAAATAATGTCGGGTCTAGTCCAGGCGGAGGCATTTGCTCAGGCAACCGGAGAAAATACCGTAAAGGCCCTAAGGTGGTGGTTCAGCACTTTTCCCAAACTGCAAACGATCCAATCAGATAACGGCTCCCACTTCACCGCCAAGGTAGTCCAAGACTGGGCGACGGGAGAAGGAATTGCATGGGTCTTCTACGCTCCCTATTGCCCGCAAGCTAATGGAAGAGTGGAGCGAACTAACGGCCTCCTCAAAGGCTTCCTTAAGCCACACAAACCCAGGTGGGTGGAGCGTTTTTGAGACGCTGTTACTTACGTGAACAATCGGTGGGGAATAAATGGATGCCCGAAGCTCACGGCATTCTGTCCCACAGCTCTGAAGATAGTGCCTGCTCCCATAAGCGTGGATTATCTGAACAATCCCCTATATTCCCCTGGCCAGCCTGTGTTAGTAGACCTCCCCACTGTAGGTACTGTACCGTTGGTACTAGAAACACCTTTAAACAAACATACTTGGAAGGTGAAAGATGCCCATGGGAAGGAGCATAAAATTAACACATGCTGGATTATCCTGTCCTTTTAACGATAATCACCTACCTCTGGTTCCCGGAGCGGCCTGAGGATATTTTCTTCTCTCCCCTTTTCTGCAGGTAAAACCCCTCAAAGGATGACAGTGGAAGACTCACATGTGGATTTTAATCCCCTGTATAATACTGGTATTCATTGTGTTGTTTGTATGTTTGACATGGGTTATATACCACCGCGAATGTTGTTTTGGGTGACCCTTTTCTCCACCCTTGGGTCTCAGGGAAGCTGTGGCTCCCTAAATCCTGACCCAGGGTGGGAAAAGAAATTTGTGGCCCTAGGCCATTCCATGGCCAAAACCTTTAATCTTTCCAACTGCTGGGTGTGTGGGGGACCATCTGGCTTAGAAAGCTGGCCGTGGACCTCCATCCCTCTTACTCCTGAGTGGATGGTGAGCAGTGCCATTGAAGTCAAAAATGATTCCTGGTGGGAGGAGAAATCACCCTTGCCTTGGCTCATACGATACCCGGCCCAAAGAGACTACTGCCTAAACTGAACCCAGAAGAATGGTATCTATGCATTTGCAACTATACTCTATGTTATGATCATGTCCCCAGACGAAGATCAAAACTGTGGTATTGGACCAACAAGGCTGGAGAGGCGGTATGGTTCCAAAAATATTGGTCTCGCACAAATGATACCATCCTCGGTCAAATTAGTTTTGGATGTGACTGTACTTGGATAAACGATTCAAAAGTTTGGGAATGTACTTATTGTTATTGGAATAAAACAAAAAGAGGGGGCCATGGGAAATAAGAAAAATTTACATTTTTACAAACCTGCAACCAGCAGAGACCCCTTGGAAAAGGGAATTTGAGCACTAAAAGGCCATTACTGGATTTGTGGCCACTACACATATAAGGTGCTGCCAGCAAATTGGACCCGCAGTGTGTTATGTTGGGATGATCCACCCTTTATTCTTACTACTCCCAGGAGACAAGGATGAAGACTTGAGTATCAAATTATATGACAGCCTTACTAGAAACAAACAATCTATTAATGCTGTGATAGCAGGTGGTAGTGGCCAAGTATGGGGAAAACGAATTATTGAGTATTATGGACCTGCCACCTGGAATCCTAATGAGAAAATCAGCGGTGCCCGAGAACCCATCTATAATCTAAACCGCATAATTCAGTTACAAGCTGTCTTAGAAACCATTACCAATGAAACCGCTCATGCCCTAGATCTATGAGCAGACCAGGCCACACAAATGAGAACAGCAATTTTTCAACATCGAATGGTCCTCGACTAGTTGCTGGCAGAAGAGGGAGGGGTATGTGGTAAACTGAATGATTCCAACTGTTGTTTGAAAATTGATGACAATGGTCGAGTTGTTAAACAGATAACATCAGGAATATGAAAATTAGCTCCTGTCCCGATACAAACCTGGGAGGGTTGGGAAATCAATCCCTTTTCGTGGCTTCCAGGCACTCCCTGGGTCAAATGTGTTTTATTTTACCTGTTACGTGGTTTTGCAATGTTGTTGTTCTTACCTTGTATTATCCCCTGTTTTATACAATTAATTCAATGTGTTGTAAGTAACATGCATTTTATAGCCGCTTCATCACTGGAGGGCAAACATTTTTGTGTTGTTTACTAGCCAAAGCCCTCTGCTATACAAGTTGTTTAAATATGTTGGCTCCATTTCGAATGCTCTTTTCCTGCTTTGCTATCCTCTTCCTTCTCCACCACTGTGGGATCCCGAAGACATCTACATGAGCCACAATGACAAACTTTGAGCCACAGGGTGGTGTGAGGGACCAAACTGGCAAATAGATGTCTCAAAGTTTGCCTATGCAAGTGTACCTGGACACCTGTGTATAGGAGACCTTGTCTAGACATGTCTAGACAGCCACTTGTCCCTGTCACTCAAATTTGTTTACACTGGAGCAAGCACTGGTCCCCATCATCTGCCTGCCAACGCTCAGGCCCTGGACCCATGGACACATCCATTGGATGGAGAAAGCGCGGGCACACACCCATTGGACGGGACAGGTATGCACGCCCACCCTCACTCCCCATAAAAAGAACTGCGCAGACAGGCCTGCAGTTCCCACTTCTCCCACTGCTTCTACCTCGTCTGCGTGGGCTCGCCTTTTCCACTGCTTCTACCTCGTCTGCATGGGCTCTCCTTTTCCACTGCTTCTACCTCGTCTGTGTGGGCTCGCCTTTTCCACTGCTTCTACCTTGTCTGCATGGGTTCTCCTATTCCACTGCTTCTACCTCGTCTGTGTGGGCTCGCCTTTTCCACTGCTTCTACCTTGTCTGCATGGGCTCTCCTATTCCACTGCTTCTACCTCGTCTGTGTGTGCTATTGCCTTGACCCTGCTGCGTTGCTCACCGCTGGAAGACAGAAGACATTGCTGGACCCATGGTGGTGACTATCCTTGCGCATCTCTCTCTCTCGGAACGCTCGCTTATTTTTCGCCCTTTATTTCCCAACTTTCCTATCACTCAGTTCAATAAAGCGGCTTGTTTGGTAGCATTTGGCCTCATTTGTGCCTTAATCTCACCTCTTGGGATCGCAAAGAACCTTCCCAGGGCCCAGACTCGAACCCAGGCTCTAACAGAGATCCACGGGAAATTGTAGATACTGTAAATCCTGATGAAATGGAATGCAACCGATCCATGTTCTGGAAGGTTGTGCAGAGTGCTCCACCGACATACACCCATACATTGTCAATATTAGTCTGGGGAGAAGATGATATGGCACCATCTACTGTGGGTAAAATGGCTAACTGTATGCAACAGTATGAAGATAGTATTTCTTCCCCACTGCAGACCCGCATCTCGGCTGTGGAAAAACTGACTAAGGAAAACAAGGAATCATGTAAACAACTGACTGAGAAAAACGAGAGCTTATTTGAAAAACTGTTGGACAAAACGTCGGACAAATTGTCAGACGTACTGTCAGACAAACTGTCCAACATAGAGAATAAACTTGACTCTCTACCTGCACAGGCCCGCATTGCAGCCGTTAGGAGAAAACACCCTCCTACAAGACTAGCTCAAAGGAAACAAAACATGCCACGAGGTATCCTGTGGTTTGCCCTGCGTGATTATGGGGAGGGCGTGAGCAGATGGCATGGACAACCTACCAGTACCCTACAGGCACGAGTACGTGAGTTGCAAGCTAAAAGAAATACCAGAGAGAATTTTCCTAGGAGGATGGCTGCTCCAGTTACCAGTGAGCAGGACTCCAGTCAGGGTAGATGGGCCTCCGATCCCTATTTCCCAAATGTGAATAAGGGGAATGAAGGACCTATCCTCGGTGCCAGGCAAGGTGATGGAACAGATCATCCTGAGTGCCATTACACGGCACATGCAGGACAATCGGGGCATTGGGGCCAGCCAACATGGATTCATGAAAGGCAGGTCCTGCTCGACCAACCTGGTCTCCTTCTATGACAAAGTGACCCGCTTAGTAGATGAGGGCAGGGCTGTGGATGTAGTCTATCTAGATTTCAGTAAGGCATTTGACACTGTCTCCCACAGCATCCTCCTAGACAAACTGGCTGCCCAGGGCTTTGATGGGTGGACTCTTCAATGGGTTAAAAACTGGCTGGATGGCCGAGCCCAGAGAGTGGTGGTGAATGGGGCAAAGTCCAACTGGCGGCCGGTCACTAGCGGTGTTCCCCAGGGCTCAGTTCTGGGGCCAGTACTGTTCAATATCTTTAGAGATGATCTAGACATAGGGATTGAGTGCACCCTCAGTAAATTTGCAGATGACACCAAGCTGGGTAGGACTGTCTACCTGCTGGATGGTAGGAAGGCCCTACAGAGGGATCTGGACAGGTTAGATAGATGGGCCGAGACCAACGGCATGAGGTTCAACAAGAACAAGTGCCGGGTCTTACACTTCGGCCACAACCACCCCATGCAGCGCTACAGGCTGGGGGAAGAGTGGTTAGAGAGCGGCCCGACGGAAAGAGACTTGGGGGTGCTGATCGACAGCCGGCTAAACATGAGCCGGCAGTGTGCCCAGGTGGCCAAGAAGGCCAATGGCATCCTGGCCTCTATTAGGAATAGTGTAGCCAGCCGGTCTAGGCAAGTGATCGTCCCTCTGTACTCGGCACTGGTGAGGCCGCACCTTGAATACTGTGTCCATTTCTGGGCCCCGCACTTCAAGAAAGATGTTGAGGTGTTGGAGCGAGTCCAGAGGAGGGCGACCAAGCTGGTGAAGGGTCTAGAGGGTCTGACCTATGAGGAACGGCTGAGGGAGCTGGGGTTGTTTAGCCTGGAGAAGAGGAGGCTCAGAGGTGACCTTATTGCAGTCTACAACTACCTGAAGGGAGGTTGTAGCGAAGTGGGAGTCGGCCTCTTCTCCCGGGCAACTAGCGATAGGACAAGAGGACATAGCCTCAAGCTTCACCAGGGGAGGTTCATGTTGGACATTAGGAAGAATTTCTTTTCAGACATGGTTATTAGACATTGGAATGGTCTGCCCAGGGAGGTGGTGGAGTCACCATCTCTGGATGTGTTTAAGAAAAGACTGGACATGGCACTTAGTGCCATGGTCTAGTTGACATGGTGGTGTCAGGGCAACGGTTGGACTCGATGATCCCTGAGGTCTCTTCCAACCTGGCTGATTCTGTGATTCTGTGATCCACGTGAGCAGCGCGAATCCATTCCTTAATTAGAGGGGCCCTGCCTCCAGCCAGGAGGAGGAGAGGGACAACCAAGTTTATTGGACTGTGTGGATTCGATGGCCTGGCACATTAGAACCACAAAGGTATCGAGCCCTGGTAGACACTGGTGCACAGTGCACCCTAATGCCATTGAATCATAAAGGGACAGAATCTATCAGTATTTCGTGAATAACAGGGGAATCTCAAAAGTTATCTGTATTGGAGGCCAAAGTGAGCCTAAATAGGAATGAATGGAAAAAGCATCCCACTGTGACATTGCTCTGTGCATCCTTGGCATAGACAACCTCAGGAGAGGGTATTTTAAGGACCCAAAAGGGTATAGATGGGCCTTTGGTATAGCAGCTGTAGAGACTGAGGACATTCAACAGCTGTCTACCTTGCCTGGCCTCTCAGAGGATCCTTCTGTTGTGGGGTTGCTGAAGGTTGAAGAACAACAGGTGCCAATTGCTACTACCACAGTGCACCAACGACAATATCGCACCAATCGAGACTCCCTGATCCCCATTCATAAACTGATTAGACAATTAGAAAATCAAGGAGTGATTAGCAAGACTCGCTCACCCTTTAATAGTCCTATATGGCCAGTGTGAAAGTCTAATGGAGAATGGAGATTAACTGTGGACTATCGTGGCCTAAATGAAGTTATGCCACCGCTGAGTGCTGCCGTGCCAGACATGCTAGAACTTCAATATGAACTGGAGTCGAAGGCAGCCAAGTGGTACGCCACCATAGACATTGCTAATGCGTTTTTCTCTATTCCCTTGGCACCAAAGTGCAGGCCACAGTTTGCTTTTACCTGGAGAGGTATCCAGTACACCTGGAATCAACTGCCCCAGGGGTGGAAACACAGCCCTACTATTTGTCATGGACTGATTCAGACTGCCCTGGAAAAGTGTGGAACTCCAGAACATTTGCAATACATTGATATCATTGTATGGGGTTATAGAGCAGCAGAAGTTTTTGACAAAGGGGAGAAAATAGTCCAAATTTTTCTGAAAGCTGGTTTTGTGATAAAAAGAGGCAAGGTCAAGGGACCTGCCCGGGAGATCCAGTTTTTAGGGATTAAATGGCAAGATGGGTGTTGCCAGATCCCGATAGAGGTCATAGAATCATAGAATGGTTTCAGTTGGAAGGGACCTTAAAGATCATCTAGTTCCAACCCCACTGCCACAGGCAGGGACACATTTCCACTAGACCAGGTTGCTCAAAGCCTCATCCAATCTGGCCTTACACACTGCCGGGAGGGGGCACACACAACGTCTCTGGGCAACCTGTTCCAGTGTCTCACTACCCTCACAGTAAAGATTTTCTTCCTAATATCTAATCTAAATCTAGCTTCTTTCAGTTTAAAACCGTTCCCCCTCTTCCTGTCACTACTTGCCCTTGTAAAAAGTCCCTCTCCCGCTTTCCTGTAGGCCCCCTTCAGGTACTGGAAGGTTGCTATAAGGTCTCCACGGAGCCTTCTCAGATTGTACGCCCTCTTTATCAAGTGACCAGAAAGAAAAATGATTTTCAGTGGGGTCCTGATCAACAACAGGCTTTTGAACAGATTAAACAAGAGATTGTGCATGCAGTATGTCCTGGTTTGGCCCAAACCAGGCCAATTAGTCTTAGAGAAACCAAGGTCACTGCTAAATTCCTCATTGCTTACAAGTGAAGAGCTGAAGGGGGGTTGCACCTGCAGGGAGGAGCAGACAGGGCAGCTGGCCCAGAATTGACCAACGAGGTAATCCATCCCATACATGTCATTCTCACTTTCCTATTTATCACTAACCCACTGCCTCCTGGAGGTGGGGCCCAGGAGGGAGGGGCCCTCCTGTCTCCCACTGATTGGTACCAGCTTTGCCAATTCTCCAGTTAAAAGCCTTCAGGTGTGATGGCAGGGAGTGCTACTGCATTTTCCCTTCTGCC
Organism: Nyctibius grandis; assembly: GCF_013368605.1. Lineage (NCBI taxonomy): Eukaryota > Metazoa > Chordata > Aves > Nyctibiiformes > Nyctibiidae > Nyctibius > Nyctibius grandis. The sequence goes on along the minus strand of NC_090694.1, from coordinate 17,291,556 downwards.
CATGTTGGGGGAGCAACTTTGCCTGAGGAGAATTTCCAAGCTCTCCATCTTGGTTTTGTATATATTTGTTTATATTTAATTATTTCTATTATTCTTATTATACTCTTTTTCATTACTATAGTTTATTAAAACTGTTTTAACTTTCCAACCCGTAAGTCTCTCTCCCTTTTCCTTTCCCTTGGGGGGGGGGGGGGGGGGGGGGGGGGGAAGAGGGTTAACAGAGAGCGTCTGCCACCGGGTTAATAGCTGGCCCAGCTTTAAACGGTGACACAGTAGCACTTGGACCAGTCCGTATGGGACAAGATGGTAAAAATGTGCTCTGTACTGCAGCCGGAGACAATGGTCCTATCTGGAGCCTCTGGCAGAAAGTACCAGGGGAGACTCGAGGTCGACCCCTAGGATTTTGGAGTTGAGGATACAAGGGCTCCGAGGCCAATTACACTCCAACTGAAAAAGAGATACTGGCAGCATATGAAGGAGTTAGAGCTGCTTCGGAAGTAATCAGTACTGAAGCACAACTTCTCCTGGCGCCTCGATTACCAGTACTAGGCTGGATGTTCAAGGGTAAGGCTCCTACTACTCATCATGCAACTGATGCTACATGGAGTATATGGGTTGTATTAATTACACAGAGGGCTCGAATAGGAAAACCTAATCGCCCAGGAATCTTAGAAGTGATCATGTACAGGCCCCTGATCCTGATCCATGTGTCCCTGAATCCACTTCCTGTCCATCGCTGGGCCCAGCCTGGGCCTTCCCGGAGCCTGCCCTGCAGCCCCAGTGGTGACGTGACCGACATTGGGGGAGCTCTGTCTTGGTTTTGTATATATTTGTATATATTTATATATATTTAATTATTTCCATTATTATTATTATGCTCTTCATTATTATCATTTATTAAAACTGTTTTAAATTTCCAACCTGTAAGTCTCTCTCCCTTTTCTCTTTTCCTTTGCCTTCTAAGGCGGGAGTAGGGTTAATAGAGAGCATCTGCCACCGATTTAATAGCTAGCCCAGCCTTAAATGTGACATCTGGCCAGGGACGTCAAGGGCAAGAAGAAAAGCTTCTATAGTTATGTCGGTGATAAAAGGAAGAACTAGGGAAAATGTGGGCCCTCTCCAGAAGGAAATGGGAGGCCTGGTTATCCGGGATATGGAGAAGGCTGAGGTACTCAATGACTTTTTTGCCTCAGTCTTCACCAGCAAGTACTCGAGCCACACCACCCAAGTCACAGAAGGCAAAGGCAGGGACTGGGAAGATGACAAACTGCCCACTGTAGGAGAAGATCAGGTTCGAGACCATCTGAGGAACCTGAAGGTGCAGAAGTCCATGGGACCTGATGCACCTGATGAGGTGCATTTGTGGGTCCTGAGGGAATTGGCGGATGAAGATGCTAAGCCACTATCCATTATTTTTGAGAAGTTGTGGCAGTCTGGTGAAGTTCCCACTGACTGGAAAAGGAGAAATATAACCCCCATTTTTAAAAATGGAAAAAAAAGAAGACCTGGGGAACTACAGGCCAGTCAGTCTTACCTCTGTGCCTGGCAAGATCATGGAGCAGATCCTCCTGGAAACTATGTGTCCTGGTTTCATGGGGATAAAATTTATAGAATCAAGTTTCTGTTACATTTTGTTTCAGTTTGTGGCCAGCTGTGGTATGGTAATCAAGGCCATTAGCAGTTAAATCCAGGGCAGCTGACCCAGGCTGGCCCACAGGTATATTCTATAACATTAATGTCAGGTTCACTATAAAAGGGAAAGCTTGCGAGGGGGGGGGGGCTTTTTTTGATTTGTTTGCTGCTTCTTTACCTTTCTCTCCTTCTTCTCAACAACTGGTATCCCTGGAGCGACTTGCTACCACTCTGTGGGCTAAGTATAATTTTGTGTGTTTTGTATTACCATTGATATTGATTTTCTTATTTTATTAAATCTGTTTAAAATTTTAACTTATGAGTCTCCCTCCTTTTCCCAATTCCCTTTCTCGGTCGGGGAAGGGACATTGGGTGATAGAACAACTGCTTATTGTTTAGCCCTGGGTGCGGGCTAAACGATGACACTATACTGAGTCACATGGAAATCAAGGAGGTGATTGGTGACAGCCAACATGGCTTCATTAAGGGCAAATCATGCCTGACAAATTTGGTGGCCTTCTACGATGGGGTTACAGCACTGGTGGACAGGGGAAGAGTGACTGATGTCACCTACCTGGACTTGTGCAAAGCATTTTCGGCAGCAGCGGCGGCAGCGACTGAGGTGAGTGCGGGGCGAGGGTGAGAACAGGCTGTACCGGGCGGTTTCCATACTCTGTGCCCCCCCCGAGCAGCAGCCCCGAGTTGCGTCTTTGCCGGGAAGATTCCGGCAACGAATCAGGAGAGGAGGGGGCGTAGCACCACCCCCTGTGATCGGGTGATAAAGAGCCTCTAGGAGGACAGGGACTAGTCCCTGCTCAGAGGGTATAGGGGGAGTCAGCAGTGATTGTGTGTGTCCTGGGGCAGGGGAGGCCACGGCCATTGCAGCTCGTTGGGGAGGGCGCTGACTCCCTCCCAGTGTACAAGGCGAGGAAGGCGCCAAGGAGCTGTGAACTAGGGGTGTCACCAGGAGGTATTTCCCAGCTCAGTGAAAGAACAATGGTCTCCACCTGGCGGAAGAAGACCAAAATGGATGTGGGAACTCAGACAGAGCTCCCACGGAAGGAGGCAATTGTGCAGGTCACAGGCTGCAGGGAATGCCACAGTGTCTCCCTAGTGGCAGGGGGCTGTGTGCGCTGTGAGCAGGTAGATGATCTGCTCGGCAGAGCAGCACAGCTGCAAAGCCAGGTTGAAAGGCTTCAAGCAGAAGTTGAAAGGCTTAGGAGCATTAGGGAGGCTGAAATGGAGATAGACTGGTGGAGCCAGGCTCTGCCCTCCCTGCAACAAAAATGGGAGCACCTGCCAGAGAGCTCCCAGGATGGAGGGACCCCTGTACTCTGCCCTTCTCAGGTGGAAAACGATAACCTAAATGAAAGGAGTGAGTGGAGGCAAGTTTATGGCCGTGGCAAAAGGTGAGTGCCCTCCTTGCCTACCTCGCCTCCCCAGGTGCCTCTGAGAAATAGAATATGAAGCCCTAGTGGAATACATCCAGTCCAATGGGGATGTGGTGGAGAGGCAACCTATATCAGAGGTCCCACCACAGTCAGAAAAACCTGACAGGCGTATAGCTACCTCCTCCACAAGGAAGAAGAGAAGAGTTTTAGTGGTTGGAGACTCGCTCCTAAAAGGAACTGAGGGCCCAATATGCAGAGCTGACCCCCATCACAGGGAGGTCTGCAGTCTGCCTGGAGCCCGAATCAGGGATATCACCAGGCAACTCCCCAACCTGGTGAAGGCCACAGACTACTACCCCCTGCTGATCTTCCAGACAGGTGGGGAAGAAGCTGCATCCTGTAGTCTGAGGGGGATGAAGAAAGACTTCAAGGCCCTAGGATGGTTGGTGAAAGAGTCTGGGGCACAAGTTGTTTTCTCCTCCCTCCTTCCATTTTCGGATGATGACATGGGATGGAATAGTAGGATTCTCTCTATAAATGCCTGGCTACGAGACTGCTGCTACAGGCAGGGCTTTGGGTTCTTTGATAATGGCTGGTTTTATAAGACACCAGGCCTGACAGTAATACATGGGAAAGGCTTATGTCGTAGGGGCAAAAGGGTTCTGGGACAGGAATTAGCAGGGCTCATTCGGAGAGCTTTAAACTAGATTCGAAGGGGGATGGGGTAGTAACTGGGCTTGCACCACTGGGGCAACACTCTAGTGTTGAGGTAGACCAGGAGGCCTCCCATCCCCCTAGGGTGAAATCGGTGTGCCCAGCTCGCTCCCTGAAATGCCTGTACACCAATGCACGCAGCATGGGGAATAAACAAGAGGAGTTAGAAATCCGTGTTCGGTCGGGGGGCTATGATCTAGTGGCAATTACAGAGACTTGGTGGGACACCTCGCATGACTGGAATGTGGTCATGGATGGCTATGTCCTGTTCAGGAAAGACAGGCCACTAAGGAGAGGTGGTGGAGTTGCTCCTTATGCGAGTGAGCAGCTAGAATGTATTGAGTTCTGTCCAGGGGCGGATCAGGAGAGAGTTGAGAGTTTGTGGGTGTGAATTAAGGGGCAGGCTGGCAGGGGTGATACTGTTGTGGGTGTCTATTACAGGCCACCGGATCAGGATGAGGAGGGTGATGAGGCCTTCTACAGGCAGCTGAGAGCAGTCTCGCAATTACAGGGCCTGGTTGTTGTGGGGGATTTCAACTACCCTGATATTTGCTGGAAGGCCTACTCAGCCAGCCATCCTCAGTCCAGGAGGTTCCTCCAGTGCATTGATGATAACTTCCTGATGCAAATGGTGGATGAGCCAACTAGGAGAGGAGCGCTGCTGGATCTTGTTCTCGCTAACAAGGAGGGTCTGGTTGAAGAGGTGAAGGTTGAGGGCAGCCTTGGTTGTAGTGACCATGAGATGGTAGAGTTCAGGATCTCATGTGGCAGGAACAGAATAGCTAGCAGAATCGCAACCCTGGACTTCAGGAGGGCCAACTTTGGCCTTTTCAAGCAATTGCTAGGGGAAATCCCATGGGACAGGGTACTAGAAGGTAAGGGGGCCCAAGATAGTTGGTTAGCATTCAAGGACTGCTTCTTCCGAGCTCAAGATCAGAGCATCCCAGCAGGTAGGAAGTCAAGGAAGGGTACCAGGAGACCTGCATGGTTAAACAGGGAACTGCTGGGCAAACTCAAGTGGAAGAAGAGAGTGTACAGATCATGGAAGGAGGGGCTGGCCACTTGGGAGGAATATAAGTCTGTTGTCAGAGGATGTAGGGAGGCAACTAGGAAAGCTAAGGCCTCCTTGGAATTAAACCTTGCAAGAGAGGTCAAGGACAACAGAAAGGGCTTCTTCAAATACATTGCAGGTAAAGCCAACACTAGAGGCAATGTAGGCCCACTGATGAATGAGGTGGGGGCCCTGGAGACAGAGGATAAAAAGAAGGCGGAGTTACTGAATGCCTTCTTTGCCTCTGTCTATACTGCTGGAGGCTGTCCTGAGGAGCCCCGGACCCCTGAGGCCCCAGAGGAAGTCAGGATAGAGGAGGAATCTGTCTTGGTAGATGAGGGCTGGGTCAGGGACCAATTAAGCAACCTGGACATCCATAAATCCATGGGCCCTGATGGGATGCACCCGCGGGTGCTGAGGGAGCTGGCGGAAGTCATTGCTAGGCCACTCTCCATCATCTTTGCTAAGTCGTGGGCAACGGGAGAGGTGCCTGAGGACTGAAGGAAAGCGAATGTCACTCCAGTCTTCAAAAAGGGCAAGAAGGAGGACCCGGGTAACTATAGACCAGTCATCTCCATCCCTGGAAAGGTAATGGAACAACTTGTTCTTGGTGCTGTCTCTAGGCACATCAAGGATAGGGGGATCGTTAGGGGCAGTCAACATGGCTTCACCAAGGGGAAGTCATGCTTAACCAACTTGATAGCCTTTTATGAGGACATAACCCGGTGGATAGATGATGGTAAAGCTGTGGATGTGGTCTATCTCGATTTCAGTAAAAGCGTTTGACACGGTCTCCCACAGCATCCTCGCAGCTAAACTGAGGAAGTGTGGTCTGGATGATCACATAGTGAGGTGGATTGTGAACTGGCTGAAGGAAAGAAGCCAGAGAGTGGTGGTCAATGGGACAGAGTCCAGTTGGAGGCCTGTGACTAGCGGAGTCCCTCAAGGGTCGGTACTGGGACCAGTACTATTCAATATATTCATTAATGACTTGGATGAGGGAATAGAGTGCACTGTCAGCAAGTTCGCTGATGACACAAAACTGGGAGGAGTGGCTGACGCACCGGAAGGCTGCGCAGCCATTCAGAGAGACCTAGACAGGCTGGAGAGTTGGGCGGGGAGAAATTTAATGAAATATAACAAGGGCAAGTGTAGAGTCCTGCATCTGGGCAAGAACAACCCCATGTATGAGTACAAGTTGGGGACAGACCTGTTGGAGAGCAGCGTAGGGGAAAGGGACCTGGGGGTCCTAGTGGACAGCAGGATGACCATGAGCCAGCAATGTGCCCTCGTGGCCAAGAAGGCCAATGGCATCCTGGGGTGTATTAGAAGGGGTGTGGTTAGCAGGTCAAGAGAGGTTCTCCTCCCCCTCTACTCTGCCCTGGTGAGGCTGCATCTGGAATATTGTGTCCAGTTCTGGGCCCCTCAGTTCAAGAAGGACAGGGAACTGCTAGAGAGAGTCCAGCGCAGAGCCACAAAGATGATTAAGGGAGTGGAACATCTCCCTTATGAGGAGAGGCTGAGGGAGCTGGGTCTCTTTAGCTTAGAGAAGAGGAGACTGAGGGGTGACCTCATTAATGTTTATAAATATGTTAAGGGCAAGTGTCATGAGGATGGAGCCAGGCTCTTCTCAGTGACATCCCTTGACAGGACAAGGGGCAACGGGTGCAAGCTGGAACACAGGAGGTTCCACATAAATATGAGAAAAAACTTCTTTACAGTGAGGGTAACTGCACACTGGAACAGGCTGCCCAGAGAGGTTGTGGAGTCTCCTTCTCTGGAGACATTCAAAACCCGCCTGGACGCATTCCTGTGTGATATGGTCTAGGTAATCCTGCTCCGGCAGGGGGATTGGACTAGATGATCTTTGGAGGTCCCTTCCAATCCCTAACATTCTGTGATTCTGTGATTTGACCCTATCCCACATGACATCCTTGTCTCTAAATTGGAGAGACATGGACTCAACAGATGGACCACTTGGTGGATAAGGAATTGGACTGGATCTTTGCACTCAGGGAGTTGTGGTCAATGGCTCAATGTTGAATTGGAGACCAGTGATGTGTGGCGTTCCTCGGGGTCGGTATTGGGACTAGCGCTGTTCATCATCTTTGTTGGGGACATGGACAGTGGGATTGAGTGTGCCCTCAGCAAGTTTGCTGACGACACCAAGCGGTGTGATGCGGTCAACACGCTGGACGGAAGGGATGCCATCCAGAGGGACCTTGACAGGCTTGAGAGCTGAGCCTGTGCAAACCATGTGGAGTTCAACAAGGCCAAGTGCAAGGTCCTGCATGTGGGTCGGGGCAATCCCAAGCACAAATACAGGCTGGGCGGAGAATGGATTGAGAGCAGCCCTGAGGAGAAGGACTTGGGGGTGATGGTTGACGAGAAGCTCAACATGAGCCGGCAATGTGCGCTTGTAGCCCAGAAGGCCAACCATATCCTGGGCTGCATCAAAAGAAGCGTGGCCAGCAGGTCGAGGGAGGTGATTCTGCCCCTCTGCTCTCATGAGACCCCACCTGGAGTACTGCATCCAGCTCTGGGGCCCTCAACATAAGAAGGACATGGAGCTGTTGGAACGAGTCCAGAGGAGGGCCACAAAGATGATTAGGGGGCTGGAGCACCTCTCCTATGAAGACAGGCTGAGAGAGTTGGGGCTGTTCAGCCTGGAGAAGGCTCCAGGAAGACCTTCTAGCAGCCTTCCAGTACCTGAAGGGGGGCTACAAGAAAGCTGGAGAAGGACTTTTTACAAGGGCATGTAGTGATAGGACGAGGGGGAACGGTTTTAAACTGAAAGAGGGTAGATTTAGATTAGATATCAGGAAGAAATTCTTTACTGTGAGGGTGGTGAGACAGTGGACCAGGTTGCCCAGAGAAGTTGTGGATGCCCCCTCCCTGGCAGTGTTCAAGGCCAGATTGGACGAGGCTTTGAGCAACCTGGTCTAGTGGAAAGGTGTCCCTGCCCATGGCAGAGGGGTTGGAACTAGATGATCTTTAAGGTTAGTTAACACCAGGGGATCTATCAATCGAGCTGGCCCTGCTCAGTCAGGGCTTTTACATACAGTAGAAGGGGATAAAGTCCCTGTGGTGCATGAAAGGAATCTGTTGGGGAAAACTGTTTGTGTTCTTCCTGCTATGGGCAAAGGCAAACCCATTCGTGGGATTGCTTTCGCTCAAAGGGCCTGGATGTACTTGGTGGGTGATGCTGCAGGATGGTGAAGTCTGAGGTGTCCCTGAAGGTGATCTAATTCTGGGTGAGAATACTTAATTCTGAACTGTATGATGTTAATTGCTACATAATACTAACAGTGTTCCATAAGTGTCTTTCAGGTTAAGGCAGTGGTGATGAGACCGGAGCTAGCTTCATCAAGTGGTGTCCAGTAACCTCCTCGAGACTGACATCTTTAGCTGGCAACCCGTGGGCATGAAACGTGACAAATCTCCTACCATCTCTCCTACCCTGAAAGACTGCTATGCCCGATGGAAACCCACAATCATGAACTAAATGAACTTAACAAACTTTTTGTATAGAGATGAATCATAAACTAGTGGTATCTGTATATATTTGAAAATGAAAAGGTAGTGGTGATCTGAGAGTGATGTGAATGGTATGGAATAAGGGGTGGAATGTCCTGGTTTGGCTTAAAACAGACCAATTTTCCTTTCAGAGATTTTTACTTTCAGCTAAGCTGCTTCTAAGTAACTGCACTTTCTGAAACTAACTGCATGTTTTGCAGACAGTCTCTGCTTCTAGGACTGATAACACTCAATGTTTATAGTTATCACTGAGACACCGGTAGGGATGTTATGCAGAAAGGCTCTTGCTGTACTTATTCTTAGAGAAACCAAGGTCACTGCTAAATTCCTCACTGCTTACGAGTGAAGAGCTGTAGAAGGGTCACACCTGCAGGGAGGAGCGGACAGGTGACCCAAAATTGACCAACGAAGGTATTCCATCCCATACATTTCATTCTCAGTATAAAGATGAGGGGGATCACGAGCGTCTCTCCTCCTTCTGCTATGGCCGGTGTCCAAAGAGGACTCTCTTAATTTTCCTGCTGCCCCTGATCCGAGCATCCCTGAATCCAGTTCCTGTCTGTTGCTGTGCCTTCCCAGAGCTTGCCCTGCAGTGCCGGTGGTGACGTGACTGACATTGGGGAGTTCGATCTTGGTTTTGTGTATATATTTAATTATTTCCATTATTATTATTATATTCTTTTTCATTATTATAGTTCATTAAAACTGTTTTAATTTTCCAACCCTTAAGTCTCTCTCCCTTTTCTCTTTCCCTTCACCTTTTGGTGGGGGGGAGGGGGGTTAACAGAGAGCGTCTGCCACTGGTTTAATAGCCAGCACAGCCTTAAACCATGACAGTGCGGTTTGTCACTTCTGGGCATGGACTTAGAGGTATCACTCTGCTATGTTGTTTGGCATTGGTTTATGGTATTATAAATTCTTTTGGAACAGTGACCATTTCTGATTTCTATGGAATGGGAATGGGTGACATGTACTTTCCTTTTCCCTCAAGGCTGATCTCAATGATATTTGAGAATTTTGAATACCCTTGGAATGTTTCAACCACCATGCTCATATTGTCAGGCCTTTTGAATGTCTTTCAGTTCTTGCTCTTGCTTAAACATGGATATAAGAGTGGATACAGCACAGCTACTGCACCAGGTACCACAGCAGCTCCAGCCCCTATGACAGACAGCACAGCTGCCCCAGCACCCATGACTGGAATTGCAGATACACAGACCCTACAGCAGGCACCCCGGCTACCCCAGAGGCTATTCAGATTTCTGCACTGGGCACTGTGATTACTCAACTCCAGGCAGCACTTGCTGTGATTACACAGACTTTGGCAACAAGGGCTGCAGCTAATCAGCCCCCAGTGATGGGTGATGCAGCTAACCTAGGGACTCAACCAGTGCTGGTATCGGTTGCCCCTGTACAGAAGACGAGAACCACAAAAAGGGCAGGTTGTGATGGCCCACCAGGGTCATCAACGGAGGATGAGCCAGAGGTAACCACTCCATCCCTATCCCTGAGTGAGCTGTTAGATATATGAAAAGATTACAGCCATCATGAAGGCCAGCAACTTGTTACTTGGCTGCTCTGCTGCTGGGATAATGGAGGTGATGGTCTCAAGTTAGATGGTAAAAAAGCCAAGCAGCTGGGACCAATGGCTAGAGAAGTGGGTATTGATAGGGGTCTTGCAAGTGGTGCAGAGCCCCTCACTCTCTGGTGGCGACTCCTGTGAAGCGTAAGGAACAGGTGTCCCTTTAGGGATGATGTCATATAGCACCCAGGCAAGTGGGCAACCATTGAGAGAGGTGTTAAGAATCTAAGGGAAATAGCTGTGCAGGAGCTGATTTTTGAGGACCTGGATGACCCACAGACACCAGTAGATCCAGATGCACTCAAAGTTACCGGACCCATGTAGCGCAAGTGGGTACTGAGTGCGCCACCATTGTATGGCAACACATCAGCATTTTTTAGCTGGGCAGATGCCGACGCACCAAGGGTGGGTGACATAGATAATCAGATGTGGCAATATGCAGACAATCTCTTCTCCTCCCCGTGGGCCAACGTCTCAGCTGTGGAAAAACCTTCTGACAAATCCACAGAACTGCTGGGTGAGGTGTTGGACAAATTGTCCCAGATGGAGGACAGACCCTACTCCCCACCCGTACTGAAGAATGTCTCAGCCCTCAGGAGACAGCGTTTCCCTGCAAGACCTACTCAGGAGAGACGGTATACGTCACGAGGCGCCCTGTGGTTTTTCCTGCGTGACCATGGAGAAGACATGAAAAAATGGGATGGAAAACCTACCTCGGGTTTACGGACGTGCGTACATGAGTTGCAAGGCGAACAGATTAGGAATGTGGCTTCTTCCAGGAGATCTGTTGCTCCAGCTTCCAATGGGAAGCTCTCCAGACAGCGTAGATGGGCTTCAGATCCCTATCTACCAAACGTGAATAACGGGGATCAAATCTACGTGAGCTGCTCGAACAGAGATGTTGATAACGAACACTATGTCCAGGATTAGAGGGGCCCTGCCTCCAGCCAGGTGGAGGATAGGGACAACCGTGTGTTTTGGACTGTGTGGGTTCGATGGCCTGGCACATCAGAGATAGAGCAGTATAGGGCTTTAGTGGACACTGGTGCACAATGCACCATAATGCCATCAGACTATAAAGGGACTGAATTGATTTCTATCTCTGGTGTGACAGGGGGCTCCCAAGAGCTGACTGTATTGGAAGCTGAAGTGAGTCTGACTGGGACTGAGTGGCAGATGCACCTTATTGTGACTGGCCCAGATGCCCCATGCATTCTTGGTATAGAGAAGAGGATATTTCAAGGACCCGAGGGGGTACCGGTGGGCATTTGGTGTAGCGGCTGTGGAGATGGAAGAAATTAGACAGCTGTCTACCCTGCCTGGTCTATCAGAGGACCCTTCTATTGTGGGGCTGCTGAGGGTCGAGGAGCAAAAGGTGCCCGTTGCTACTACAACAGTCCACCAGCGGCAATATCATACTAATAGAGACTCCCTGATCCCCATCCATGAGCTGATCCATCAATTGGAGAACCAAGGAGTGATCAGCAAGACGCGCTCCCCCTTCAACAGTCCCATATGGCCAGTGTGAAAGTCTAATGGGGAATGGAGACTAACTGTGGACTATTGTGGCCTGAATGAAGTTACACCACACTGACTTACTGGCTTCCCGACCGGTCCCCTGTTAAACATACCATTTATCCGCAGCTTCAGGAGATTCTTGTCTGCTCCTGCGGTGAGCGGCTGGAATCGGAGGCCCCTTCCGAGAAAAGTGCTCGGGGCGCGCCTAGGGGCGTCCGCTTCCTCAGTCGATCCCGCAGCCGAGCAGAGGTTCTCCTGGCTGGCTCGCCAAAATGACGTGCGGAAAACAGACTCCGCAACCGGCAGGGTTGTAAAGTAGGTATGTTTATTCAGCGCTGGGCAGCACGGGGAGTAGTCCCACCAAAATCGTGCACCCCGGTTTGGCAAATTCCCAGAGAATATATACCATAAAGTTATACATAGTCATAGGATTTCCTAGAACTCATTTACATAGCCATGAGATATGCAAATGTACGTTCGCATGTGCAGTTGTTTTTCCTGGTGGTCGTCAGGGGTCTTCAGATGAAGGCCAGCAGTCTTCCTCACTGTGTTTGCTGACTGACCCCTGCTTCTGCGCAAACTCAGTCCGGGGATCACGTAGGCCACGTCCTTTGAGGTAGCTGTTGCAATTCCCTTATCTCCATGTTCCCGTGCATCCGCCCCTCCCAAGGCCCAGCCATCTGAAGTGAGATTACCACTCTCCAAATTGTAAAGGCTTCCCTTTGTTTAGTTGAGCACCCAGGATAGTCGAGTAATTAAAGTATTTACAACATCCCCCTTGCCCTTGGGGTCCCAACGTTTCAGTCAAAATATCCCACGGGTATTCAAAATTCTCAAAAACCATTGAGATCAGCCTTGAGGGAAGAGGAAAGTACGTGTCACCCAGTCCCATTCCACAGAAATAAGAAATGGTCACAGTTCCAAAAGAATTTATAATACCATAAACCATTGCCAAGCAACAAAGCAGAGTGATACCTCTAAGTCCATACCCAGAAGCGATAAACTGCACAAAAGCCATAACAAACAGCAGCAAAACCACACATTTGATTAGCCACCACAAAAGCAACTATAAAACCAAACCCCAGGGAATTCCACCCAGTGACCCTACTACTGATACCAACATGCTGAATGCTTGTACCAAAACCAGTCAAATCTGTGAAAACTTCAACCCTTCGAGACTCTTAGAGCAAAAAGTCTACGGTTCTCTCAGGTGATCTATTTACATTGGGTGCCAAGTAAACTGTCTCCATTTAGCCCGCACCCAGGGCTAAACAATAACAGTTTTTCTCTCACCCTATATGGCCCTTTCCCAACTGAGGAAAGAAATTGGGAAAAAGATGAGAACTCATGGGTTAAAATTAAACAGATTTAATAAAATAAAGAAACCAATAAAAATGCTAACACAAAACACACAAAAGTATACTTCGCTACAGGGTTGCAGTAAGTTGTCCAGGAATACCAATTTTCAGCAATGAGGGGAGGGGCCAAAAGAAAGAAGAGCAAAACCAGCCTCACTTGTACCTAGAAAGCCCTCCCTTTTATAGTGAACTTGATTGTTACTGATATAGAATACACCTGTGGGCCAGCCTGGGTCAGCTGCCCTGCATTTAACCGCTAATGGCCCTGGTCACCATGGCTGGCCACAAACTGAAACAAAATCCCAATGAAACCAGGACACCATGAAACCAGGACACATATGCAAAGACATTACATAATTTACTAGCATATGCATAAGGTTTCTTGGAATAGGCGGGCTTTTCTCTGGAAGTGTATGAATATTCATTTTTCTATAATGTATATAACGAGTATGCTTTTGTTCCTTGGTGGACATGTTAGGTGGAGCAATCCCCCATGTCCCTCGGCCGAATAAAGTAATGCCTGCTTGTTAATGCTAAAACCCAGCGTTAAGGAGATTTATTCCCAATTTTGGTGACATGTATAGCTGTATTATTTGTATTACTAAGCAGTGTAATAAGCAGTGCAGGATGTTTGTTCATGAAAGCTGCCTAATCTATACGCTTGCTAAGCAGTACAAGATGTTTGTTCCTAAAAACTGTTTAATCAGGAAACTGTCATATGCTTGTTGGAATCCCTATGACTAAGCAGCTCAAGGGAGGGGGTTAGTTTGCGCAAACTGACTAAATTACCAGGTCCACCCCAGGACACCTGAGGAAGACTTCAGCCTTCATCCCAACAACCACCAGGAGACCGATAACAACCACCTAACAACTGGACGTAGGCACAGATACAACGCAGAGGATTCTGGAGGCCACATAGGCAGGAACAAAGGACTGTATAAAGGCGGGGGGGGGGCATAAATGGGATGATTCGTGTAATAAGAAAAATGTGATCCTAGATGACCATCCTGTTAGGTAAAGATAGTAGGTTCAAATAACATATGCTAAGCTTGTAACTAGATAAGGAATTATCAACACAACCAACTAACGGCAAACACCGACAAGAAGAACTATCAGAACACAAACAGGAGGAAATTTACAAATAATGAGTTCCTGGAAATAATTAACATAATCACATCCATTCCCAGAACTAATTGTAATAACCCTTACTCATCTTAATGAATATGTATGTTTTATCTAATAAAAGGATGCTTTCCGTGTGATTCGGCGCGCGTCTTGGTGGAGTGGTGACTCCCCGGCCGCCCAGCGCTGTCTTTGCTTATTGTGGCTTGCTTACTGATCATATCATTGGCAATAAACCATAATTGCTCAATTTCTCGAGTCCTCATTTATAACAAGCAGCTTGTTAATATCCGTAACAAAATGGCTCTTCAATAGATAGCAGGCAGGACCATGATCAAGAAGGGGTGGAGTGTATTTGGAGTCTTGTGGAAGACATTTTATTCAAGGAGTTAGTGATCTTGAACAGGCTATGCCTGCTCTATTGGGCCTTGTACTTTGGGCTTGAGAAGATTGTATGTTATCGATATAATCTGAAACTTATACTATATCTTTGAGAAAGGTAAACTGCATGTGGATCAAGGGGTGGAATATAGTGATCCTGATCGGAGACCCTTGCACATTTAGGAGTTAATGATCCACATAATGTTACCGGAAAATAGTAACCAAGAAAACTCTCCAAACCAAATGATAGTTTAGAAAGCCGACATTGGTTTATTGCAGCGCTGGGTGCATGGGGGATCTCTCCTCCTAGCATGCACACCTAAGAACAAAAGCTTGCTCCTTATATACATAATTCCAAGGAAAGCCCACCCATTCCAAAAAAAAAAACCTTATGCATAATATGTTATGTAATGCATTACGTAATGTCTTTACGCATGCATACTAAATTGGGGAAGGGGTCTTGGGTGGTCTCTGGGGGTCGCTGGTGGTCCCAATCCCCCTTAAATCGTGCTTCTGCGCAAGCATGGTCGAGGCCTTCTTGTTTACAAGTACATGTGTTCTCAAGAAGAAGATATCATTTTGGACTTATCTCTCCTCTGACACAAGAGTTTATGAATCAAGTTAATTTAGACATCACAAAGTTGTTCTTCACAGTTTTGTTTTGTCTTTTGGCCTTATATAATTAGCAGAGACCTTTGTTTTTCTAAGACTAAGCGTAAACAGCATGAATCATTGTATACTAGAACCTTGTTATCAATCCTATAAACAAACTCTATCTACAAAACATGTAGTTTGCTTCAGAACCTATTGTTATTCTCTATTATTCTAGCTAAAAGGAAAATTATTGACAGGAAAGCTTGTTCTGTGTAGAGGTAACACAGAGCAGGCTTTTTAGAGCCTACTCTGAGGCCTACTCTTGCTAAACTGTTGCTAACTCTGAGGCCTACTCTTGCTAAACTGTTGCTAAATTGAACCGTCTGGTATCAATAACAGTTAACCTGAGTAGGCCCAGGCCTGTGCTGTGCTCTGCTGCATGTACATCTTGGACTTCAGGCCTGTGTTGTGCTGCACAGGTTTCTTGGCCGCAGGGTAAACTCAGCCAGCTCACTGTAACAGAGGAGCCTGCCAGGAAGCTCCCACTTGGTACCAGCGATTTTTTTTTTCTATACAAACAGCAGTACATACACAGAATTTATAACAGGAGCGGATTCTAGTCAATATTAGCTCAGTAAATGGAAAATTAGAGGAGATTAAATACTAAAACCCAACTAATGAGAAGTTTCAGTGTACAAGGTGCTCAAGGAAATTAACCAGACGTGGGTACCTCTAGGTTTGCTTTATTGACTACTCAGAGTTGGGCCACCACCTCAGTGAATGGCAAATCAGTTAAAGAACCTGCGCAGTTTACATACTATTCTAAGCTTATTACATAAAATCCAAAGCCTTTGTATATTTCCACTCAACCTTTTAGTTCTCAAAACTCATAATTTATTAAAGTCCATCACAATCCCTTGTCTCAGGTAAATTCTTCTTTTCTGGTTCCAATTCCTGTTTCAGTTTCAGGGTCATCTTCGGGTCATCGTCTTCTTAATCATTTCTTCTGCTAATCCCGTGTCCCACAATTCTGAGAAAGACTTCAAGATGTACTATTAAAAGTTCAGCTAAAGCAAGCAACTTCTACTTACTACTTTCTCTTTATCTAGCAAAACACCTGTTTCTAATTAATTAATCATCCTTTGTTTAAACTGTCTCTACATGATTAGCTTGACTAGGTTTTAAACCAGCCCTGGGTTGGGTCTGTACAAGGAGCAGGCTGAAAACAAACAC
This sequence comes from Nyctibius grandis, assembly GCF_013368605.1. Lineage (NCBI taxonomy): Eukaryota > Metazoa > Chordata > Aves > Nyctibiiformes > Nyctibiidae > Nyctibius > Nyctibius grandis. Next base: position 17,275,443 of record NC_090694.1, on the reverse strand, counting down.
TCCAGGTCTGTTGAGCAGCATTCTGGTTGCATCTGGTAACATATTACAAGATAGCTATGTCCTAAACACATATTACTAAACCCAAAACTCATATCAAAGCTTATACTAAAGGTTGTACTTAAAAATTATTCTACACAAGGTTAGAATGAACTTATAAACCAGGAAGCCTCCTTGACATACACAAGTAATAAGCACATTCACAGTCCCTGCATCAAGAGATCATAGAGGCTAGGTATTGGAATGTGCTACTTTTTATAACACTAAGACAAAAACCAATTTAATAGTACCTCAAAAAGAAGAGGAAGCAGATGATCTAGATATAGTCCAGTTGGGTTTTTCTGAGAGTCTTTGCTTTCTGAGAAAATAAGCTTGCATCTGAAAGACTGCTACGAACTAAAGGTACCTCTGCATTTGGTGGTTAGAGGGGGATCAATGAAGCTCTCAGTGGACACTCAGTATCTCTCTAATACTCAAGGTTAGAGACTGGAGGTTTTCCTCTGGGGCTGGTGAGACAAGCTGCAGTAAATCAGAAGCTGTTTCCTCCCAAGAGCTGACTGTATTGGAAGCTGAAGTGAGTCTGACTGGGACTGAGTGGCAGATGCACCTTATTGTGACTGGCCCAGATGCCCCATGCATTCTTGGTATAGAGAAGAGGATATTTCAAGGACCCGAGGGGGTACCGGTGGGCATTTGGTGTAGCGGCTGTGGAGATGGAAGAAATTAGACAGCTGTCTACCCTGCCTGGTCTATCAGAGGACCCTTCTATTGTGGGGCTGCTGAGGGTCGAGGAGCAAAAGGTGCCCGTTGCTACTACAACAGTCCACCAGCGGCAATATCATACTAATAGAGACTCCCTGATCCCCATCCATGAGCTGATCCATCAATTGGAGAACCAAGGAGTGATCAGCAAGATGCGCTCCCCCTTCAACAGTCCCATATGGCCAGTGTGAAAGTCTAATGGGGAATGGAGACTAACTGTGGACTATTGTGGCCTGAATGAAGTTACACCACTGCTGAGTGCTGCTGTACCAGACGTGTTAGAACTCCATTATGAACTGGAGTCAAAGGCAGCGAAGTGGTATGGCACGATTGATATTGCAAATGCATTTTTCTCCATTCCTTTGGCAGTGGAGTGTAGGCAACAGTTTGCTTTCACCTGGAGGGGCATCCAGTACATGTGGAATCGATTGCCCCAGGGGTGGAAACATAGCCCCACCATTTGCCATGGACTGGTCCAGACTGCGCTGGAGAAGAGTGGAGCTCCAGAACACCTGCAATACATTGATGACATCATTGTATGGGGGGATACAGCAGGGGAAGTTTTTGAGAAAGGGGAAAAAGTCATTCAAATCCTTCTAGAAGCTGGTTTTGCCATCAAATGTGGAAAGGTCAAGGGACCTGCACAAGAGATCCAGTTTTTAGGGATCAAGTGGCAAGATGGCCGCTGTCAGATCCCAATGGATGTGATCAACAAAATAACAGCCATGTCTCTGCCAACTAACAAAAAGGAGACGCAAGCTTTCCTAGGCGTAGTAGGCTTCTGGAGGATGCACATTCCCCATTACAGTCAGATTGTGAGCCCTCTTTATGCAGTGACTCAGAAGAAGAATGACTTTAAATGGGGCCCTGAGCAACAACAGGCTTTCGAGCAAATTCATCAAAGGATAGTCTATGCAGTGGCCCTTGGGCCAGTTCGGACGGGACCAGATGTAAAGAACATCCTCTACACCGCAGCCGGGTAGAATGGCCCTACCTGGAGCATTTGGCAAAAGGCACCAGGGGAAACTCGAGGTTGACCCCTGGGGTTTTGGAGCTGGGGATACAGAGGGTCAGAGGACCATTATACTCCATCTGAAAGAGAGATACTGGCAGCCTATGAAGGAGTTTGAGCTGCCTCAGAAGTAATTGGTACTGAGGCACAGCTCATCCTGGCACCCTGATTGCCAGTGTTGAACTGGATGTTTAAAGGAGAGATCCCCTCTGCACATCATGCAACTGATGCCACGTGGAGTAAGTGGGTTGCGATGATTACTCAGCGGGCTCGAATAGGGAACCTCAGTTGCCCAGGAATTTGGAAGTAATCATGGACTGGCCGGAAGGCAAAGATTTTGGAGTGTCGCCAGAGGAGGAGGTCATGCGCGCTGAAGAGGCCCCACCATACAATAAACTATCAGACAACGAGAAGTATCATGCCTTGTTCACCGATGGATCTTGTCGTATTGTAGGCACACAGCGAAGGTGGAAAGCTGCTGTGTGGAGTCCTACGCGATGAGTGGCAGAAGCAGCTGAGGGAGACAGTGAGTTGAGTCAGTTTGCAGAAGTAAAAGCCATCCAGCTGGCTCTAGATATTGCTGAGCGAGAAAAATGGCCAGTACTCTACCTGTATACTGACTCATGTACGGTAGCAAATGCCTTGTGGGGATGGCTGAAGCACTGGAAGAAAAACAACTGGCAACGCAGAGGCAAACCCATCTGGGCAGCTGAATTATGGTAGGATATTGCTACCCGATTAGAGAAGCTGGTTGTGAAGGTACGTCATGTAGATGCCCATGTACCCAAGAGCAGAGCCACTGAGGAACAACAAAACAACCAACCAGTGGATCAAGCTGCTAAGGTTATCTCAAGTAGACCTGGACTGGCAGATAAGGTGAATTATTTTTAGCTTGGTGGGCCCATAATACATCAGGCCTTCAAGGCAGAGATGTAACATACAGATGGGCCCGTGACCGAGGCGTGGATTTGACCATGGACACCATCGCACAGGTCATCCACGAATGTGAAACATGCGCTGCAATTAAACAAGCCAAACGACTAAAACCCTTGTGGTATGGAGGACGATGGCTAAAATATAAGAATGGAGAGGCCTGGCAAATTGATTAAATCTCACTTTAACGAACCCGACAAGGCAAGTGCCATGTGCTCACAATGGTGGAAGCAAGTACCGGCTGGTTGGAAACATACCCTGTGCCTCATGCACTGTACGCAAGATGCGTGAGCCTACACAGGCAGGACGCAGGAACAAGCACAAAACCACGGATAAAATGCAAAGAGCAAATTTATTCCCGTTACCTCGCAAACCGGGGGATCTCCGAAGCAGCACCCCGGGGCAAAGGCATGCAAGCGGGGACACAGGCACCACGGAGCTCGGTTCCTGCTAGAGAGCGAGCGAGAGATTTCAGGCCTGCTGCCTTCGCCTGTATATTTGGGGTTTCTTGCAGGCGGCAGTTTTCCACTGTGCTTTGATCTTTCTCACAGTGGGGCCAGAATCTCATGCGTGAACAATTAGGTGCCCCTGAGTCTTATCACAGGCCTATGTTATCAAACTGCAGATGTTCTGCTTGTCAGGCACACAAGACTAAATGACAGTTAGTAGTATGATATATGTGTTTTTCGACACCCCAGGTGCAAGTCACTTGAGCGTGTTTACAATCCTCCTCGCCAATCTTCGGTTATATTCCCACACAAGACTACTATGGGCCTTGCAAAGCAAATTTTGTGGCGATGTCACGGTTTAAAGCTGGGCCGGCTATTAAACCTGTGGCAGATGCTCTCTGTTATCCCCCCCCCTCCCCCCAGAGGGAAAGGGAAAGGGAAAAGGGAGAGAGACTTATGGGTTGGAAAGTTAAAACAGTTTTAATAAACTATAATAATGAAAAAGAGTATAATAACAATAATAGATACAATCAAATATATACAAATATATATACAAAACCAAGATTGAGCTCCCCTGAAGTCAGCCACGTCACCACCGGCACTGCAGGGCAGGCTCCGGGAAGGCCCAGCCTGGGCCTAGCGACGGTCGAGAGCTGGATTCAGGAATGCACGGATCGGGATCGGGGGCAGCAGGAAAACAGTCGGAGTCCTCCTTGGACACCGGCCATAGCAGAAAGAGAGCGAGACCCTCGTGATCCCCCCGCTTTATACTGAGAATGACGTGTATGGGATGGAATACCTTCGTTGGTCAATTTTGGGTCACCTGCCCTGTCCGCTCCTCCCTGCAGGTGCGACCCCCCTTCGGCTCTTCACTCGTAAGCAGTGAGGAATTTAGCAGTGACCTTGGTTTCTCTAAGAACAAGTACAGCAAGAGCCTTTCTGCACAACATCCCTACCGGTGCCTCAGTGATAACTACAAACTTCGAGCGTTATCAGTCCTGGAAGCAGACACTGTCTGCAAAACATGCAGTTAGTTTCAGAAAGTGCAGTTACTTAGAGGAGACTTAGCTGAAAGTAAAAATCACTGAAAGGAAAATTGGCCTGGTTTAGGCCAAACCCGGACATTCCACCCCTTATTCCATACCATTCACGTCATACCCAGATCACCACTACCTTTTCATTTTAAAATATATACAGATAACATTAGTTTATGATTCATCTCTATACAAAAAAAAAAGTTCATCAAGTTCATTTAGTTCAGGATTGTGGGTTTCCATCTGGCTAGGAGTCTCCCAGGGTATGAGCTTTGTCACAGTTCGTGCCCACGGGTTGCAGGTTAAAGATGTCAGTCTCGAGGAGGTTACTGGACGCCACTTGCAGCTAGCTCCAGTCTCATCACCAGTGCTTCAACCTGAAAGACACTTATGAACACTGTTAGTATTATGCAGCAATTAACATCATGCAGTTCAGAATTAAGTATTCTCACCCAGGATCAGATCACCTTCAGGGACACATCGGATTCCACCATCCTGCAGCATCACCCACCAAGTACATCCAGGTCCTTGAGCAAAAGCAATCCCACGAATGGGTTTACCTTTGCCTGTAGCAGGAAGAACCCAGACAGTTTTTCCCAACAGACTCCTTTCATGCACCACAGGGACTTTATCCCCTTCTACTGTATGTAAAAGGTCTGACTGAGCAGGGCCAGCTCGGTTGATAGATCCTCTGGTGTTAACTAACCAGGTAGCTTGTGCCAAATGCTTATCCCACTTTTTAAAGGTTCCACCCCCCATTGCTTTTAGGGTAGTTTTTAACAGCCCATTATACTGTTCAACTTTCCCAGATGCTGGTGCACGATAGGGGATGTGATATACCCATTGGATGCCATGCTCTTTGGCCCAGTTGTCTATGAGACTGTTTTTGAAATGAGTCCCATTGTCCGACTCAGTTCTCTCTGGCGTGCCGTGTCACCACAAGATTTGCTTTTCGAGGCCCAGGATAGTGTTCCGGGCTGTGGCATGGGGCACAGAGTATGTTTCCAGCCATCCGGTGGTCGCCTCCACCATGGTAAGCACATAACGTTTACTCTGGCGGGTTTGAGGGAGTGTGATGTAGTCAATTTGCCAGGCCTCCCCATATTTATATTTCAACCACCGCCCCCCATACCACAAAGGTTTTAACCGTTTGGCTTGCTTAATTGTGGCGCATGTTTCACAATCATGGATAACCTGTGCAATAGAGTCCATAGTTAAGTCCACCCCTCGGTCACGAGCCCATCTATATGTTGCATCTCTCCCTTGATGACCTGAAGTGTCATGAGCCCACCGAGCTAAAAATAGTTCACCTTTATGTTCCCAGTCCAAATCTATTTGGAACACTTTAGCTGAGGAGAAGGAACACGCCTCCACACAATCCAACGTGAATCAAAGTGAAGACGCTTTATTAAGCATAAGCTGTCCCTTTTATACATTTTGTACTTTCCCTGGCTGTAAGCATGTGCATTGCTACTGGTTAATATTACGAAACATACTCTTCTTTGATGTGTTGATTGGTCACTGCTCTGCCACTGGTCTTTTCTTAATTGGCGCCATCAGTTCTTGTTTCTTCTCCTCCGTGTTCGGCTCCCACCGGCTACTCCCTCAATTCTTGTTTGCTCAGCTGCTGTTTTTCCTCATCTCTCCAAGGTCGGCTTGTTGACACTAGCTACATGAATCTTGTCACGCAGCTAGGCCCTCACTCCATACTCTCATACTTCTGGCTCATTACATGACCATTCTCCTCCAAAAACCCCTCTACAATTCCCCCTTTCATTTCTTGAGCCAGAAAGGCCGTGTTTATTGTCCGCTGCAGGGCCCTTTGCAAGCAGGAGAATAAACACGGTAATACAAGCATGATAATACAAATCACGAACAATCCCATCAATAGCATTTTAATCAATCCGACCAGCCATCCAGGAACCCATGCTGTTCCCGTATTTTCTGCGTGGTATCCATGAGCTCTTTGATCTGCTTATGAATTGACTTGGAGTGATCATTCAGATCCATGCAACACATCCCATCAAAATCCTGACATCCATGACCGTGCACTAATAATAAAAATCTATAGCAGCTCTATTTTGTAAGGTAGCATGTCAGATACTATCTACATCATTGGCTAATGTTCCTAAAATTCTAGAAGTTTGATCAGCTCTTTTTGCAACCCAGCAAGCTAAATTTCGCAATTGTGTTAGTCCTTGTGCATCATTGTTACATTCTATCCCTATGTTAGTGACACTTGTTTTTTACCTGGCCTTATGTAGGTTAGTATGACTTTTCACATAGGCATTAGTAGACTTAATTTGCTTATCGTACATGAACCTCCCACCTTCTTACTGGGCAACTTTGGCCAAGCCCTATCCCCACAAATTAGGAATAGACCCTTTGGTAATTTTTGCTTTCAGATCCCTTTAAGGGGACCCCCACTAGACATGTATGAAAGGGTTGTTCAGGCTGAGCTAAGGAGGCACAAATCTGTGTCAGGTTCAGGCTCCGCATCAGAGTCACCCAAACGTTGTGACTCCCCTTCCACGGTGTTGGCGGAAGGACAATCGGTTGATGACCTTTTGTCAGGTCCAGGATCCAAAGCAGGCTTAACACAGAAAAAACAACCCCTTGCTTCATCATGACTGCGCCTTTTGCTCCCTTTTCTATACCTCCCACGCAAACCTTTTTTCACACTTCCCGCAGTCAGGGCACTGGATCTCTCGAGAGGTCAGTGTTCCGAGGCAGATCCTGAGTTGGCTCCTGTAGTTCGGGTTGGTTTTGTAGCCACGGCTTCACCCACTTAGCTGGTACCCATTTGGCTCCTGTATCTGTAACGACACATGCATACCCTCGACCCAACGTTATTAATTTCATTGGACCTTCCCACACACCAGTCACCCCATTTTTTACCATCACTTTGGCTTGTTCCTGTTCTTTCTGAAAAGCCTCCATACCTCCCTTTAACCCTGCACCATGTTTTACCGCTGGAGGTACAGAGTAGTCCTGTGGCAAGCGTAAAAGGTTTAGTACATAAAGCGCTACACAACCTGTCAGGAGGAGATAGCCCTGGCTCTCCCCCTTTTTGTAAAAGGTGTTTCAGAGTTTGATTCATGCACTCCACAATAGCTTGTCCCGTTGGTGAATGTGGGACGCCCGTTACATGTGTTATACCCCACAGTGGAAAAAGTCCTGTGTGGCGCGTGCCACATAGCCTGGGCCATTGTCCGTTTTAATCGTCTGTGGAATGCCCAGGGCCGCAATAGCAGAACGCCTGTGTCGTTGAACGTGTTTGCTGGATTCGCCTGTTTGTGCTGTAGCTATAATCAAAGAAGAAAAAGTGTCAATTGTTACGTGAACATATTTTAACCTGCTAAATTCAGCAATGTGAGTTACATCTGTTTGCCAAATGTCCAAGGCCTGCAGTCCTCGAGGATTGGTTCCTTGTATCGGCGTAGGTTGCGGCAGTTGCTGACAATCAGGACACATAGCCACGATATTCCGAGCATCACTGTGTGACAAATGAAATTGTCGTCGCGGTGCCCGATGTCCTTAATGAAAAAACTCATGTGACATACGCGCCTGCTGTTTAATGTGCGGCACCTGTACAGTCATTTTAGTAGAATTTGTGGGGTCAGAAACCAAAGAGTCCACTCGAGCATTGCCTTCTGCAATAAACCCAGGCAAATTAGTATGATTTCTTACATATAAAACATAAAACAATGCAGTTCGGATTTGAATTTCTTGCCACAGAGCTCGCAGCAATTCAAAAACACACTGATTACGTGTATGCTCTATAACAGGTCTCTCCAATTGCTTTACAATGCCAGCTACATATGCTGAATCAGTAACCAAATTAAAGGGAGTGGGAAAATTCTGAAATACTTCTAATACAGCTCGTAATTCTACCACCTGAGGTGAACCCTTTTGTTGTACTACCATAGATTCCCACTTGCCGTCAAAATACCAGACAAGGCCCACCTTGCCTGTTTTTCCAGATCCATCCATAAAAATGGTAGTTCCATCCACAGGAGTGTCTGCGCACCACACTCCTGTGGCAATTGGAAGTTCCGCACTCAATTTTATAACAGGATGGGAGGGCAAGTGGTAAACAACCTGTCCCGAGAAATTCTCCATGGCTATTTGCAAAGCAAAGCTATTAGCCATGCACCACTCAAAATATTGAGCTGCAATAGGAACGGTTAGTGATGCAGGATCTCTGGCCACAAGCTCCCGACACTGCATCCGTCCTTTGATGATAATCTGTGCCAATAGCTCTGCAATCATGGGGACAGTTTTCTTTGTTCTTGAAGGTAGAAACAACCAATTCCAATACATGTAACAAATCTGATCATTCTGAATTCTATTGACCAATTATTGCATACGGAATTTGCCTATCAAACAAAGTGATAATTTGTATTTCCCGATTCAAATCAATACAATGTACAAATTTGGAATGTAGCCTGCTTTCTATTTCTGTAATCAGTTGCTGTACCTCTGCAGTAGTCTGTCGTGGTGCTGTTAAATTTGTGTCCCCTGCTAACAATTGGAATAGAGACTGCAATTGTGATGACGTAAGCCCCAAGTACGGCCGCAGCCATAACTTGAGTCTTATGTTCCACAGTACCCACTTTTGCACGTGCCTTTATCATAGCATTCAAATCTGGTTTTCCAGGTAAAGCTTCAATGATCTTTTGACAATCAGCATTAGCATTATCCCTAGCTAATTGCGTAACTAGAGTATCTCGTAAACCAACATCAAAAACTTGCTTTTCAACTGCTTCTTGTAGCCTCTCAACAAAGGATAAAAAAAGCTCCTTGGGTCCTTGTCTTACAGTAGTATATAATTGCATTCATACCCAGCGCCTTTTTTTTTTTTTTTTTTTGTGATTGAACGGATAAAAACAGCCACTCTAGAACATGTAGCGGATCCTGCCAGGCCTCCTTCCGCTGGCCCAGTAATCCCATGGGATGATAGTTGGCAATGGCTACATATAAACTTACTGGTGTCTCTAAATTCACACGATGTACCTTTTTCTGTTGCATACCATTGACATATTGTGGGACTGTTTTTCATGCCTTGCGGTAATACCGTCCACTGATATCATTGACAGGGCGCCATGTTGTTCCTACTAGGTATTGAAAAAGCAAATTAGCATTTGTCAATTTCATGTAAAGGGAGAGTGAAAAAACAATCTTTCAGATCAATAACCAAAACGTATAGTCTGCATCAATAACTCCTGGTAAAACAAATAGACCTTGCAAGGTTACACTAGGACGTCTGAGTAATAGTGCACTTAACCCATTTCCAGTGGGTCCCACGGCATTCAGTGGTACCTTATGCATTCTGCTATTCTCTTTTGTGATTGCGGTTGCTGTGGTAACATCCAGTCCGGCGCTCCCTGCGGTTTGGACTGCGAGTTGACTGTTTAGGCCTGGAACTGGTTGGGAAGATTCATTTGTGTCAGCACACGGTTCCTCCCCGCGTTCTTTCTCCAGTTTCCCTGCACTCTGCAGCTGCTTGCTATCAGCTGACCTTGAGCATTATACTTAAACCTGCACTGCTTCACAAGATGCCCCAGCTTCCCACAGCAATGACACATCAAAACAGAGTTCTCTCTCCCACTCAGCTTCGACTTCTTAAGGCAGTTTTTCTTAAAGTGACCTTCTTGCCCGCATGTATAACAACGATGAACTACCTTAACTGCTGCTGCAAAGGTTTTTGCTAAATGCTCCATCTGAAATGTGGTGGTTCCCACTTTCCCACAAGCATCCATTAGTTCGGTTAAGGTGGGGTTACGATTTGCCATCCCTGCAATAACTTTCCTGCAGTCCTCGTTTGCGTTGTCCTTCGCTAACTGTAACAACAACGCTTCTTTAGTAGCCCCGTTTTGTATTTGTTTGTCTAAGGCAAATCACTCCCCAATTGAATGGCTCCCATTCGGGTGGGCCGCTTCCGTCCCATCGATATACCGAGCAAGCCAATACCCCGCCACCCATAGCAGCCACGGCCCCGAAATCACCGTTCGCAAGTGCGTGCTCTCTTAATTTTCTCCAGAACCTGGCCGGGTCCGGGCCAGACACAGTAACCTGGAATGGCTGCAGCGCGAATAACTCCTCCACGCTACTGCCTGACTTTCCCGACCCTCGGGCTCTGCAGCAATTATGTCCCGCTTCCACCTCTTCAGAAAGGTCTATTAACGGTGGCTCAGTCTCAGATTCGGGTAACAGGACGGTAGAAGGATCAATGTTCCGCTGCTGTTCCCTGGGCAGTGGGGGGAGCTCTGGCGGCGCAGAGGGCGGGGGGGGGGGAAGTCTGGCGGCGCGGAGGGCGAAGTCACTGTGAAAGGAGCTGTAGCCGCCTCAGCCGCCGCCTTTGCCTCTCTGTCCTCCTTTAGTTGCTCCAGTGAGTCTATAACTAATCTCCACGTCGTCAAACGACACAGTGGCGATCTTGTCCCCCCTTGAGGCAGCCTCAAACAGAGAAGTTCCAGCGCTTTGCCACGTACTAACTTCGAAAGCAGTCTGCGCTGTAGCTGACAAATTATTCTTTTTACACCATTATTTACAATTATTTACACCAATTATTTACAACAATATTCTCTGGAGCAAATGCTCATCGTATTTTACCCCTCTCTTAGAGAGGATATGTAGGAGAAGCCTTACTATCGCACTTTCTTCTTTACAAATATTTTGGCCCATCTCCTTTTTCCCCGGCTGCTCACCTCACTAAGTGTCCCGTTGCAACGTACTATTCTTTTCTTGCGAGTCATCCTCCGGCTCGCCCCGGTCTTCAGTCCCGCTGAGCCGTACTCCAGCCGGTGTACCTCCTTCTGGGCTATTCCCCGAACTTGCCGTTGATCAGCGTCTCATCGGGGTCACCATCTGAGGAGAAGGAACACGCCTCCACACAATCCAATGTGAATCAAAGTGAAGACGCTTTATTAAGCATAAGCTGTCCCTTTTATACATTTTGTACTTTCCCTGGCTGTAAGCATGTGCATTGCTACTGGTTAATATTACGAAACATACTCTTCTTTGATGTGTTGATTGGTCACTGCTCTGCCACTGGTCTTTTCTTAATTGGCGCCATCAGTTCTTGTTTCTTCTCCTCCGTGTTCGGCTCCCACCGGCTACTCCCTCAATTCTTGTTTGCTCAGCTACTGTTTTTCCTCATCTCTCCAAGGTCGGCTTGTTGACACTAGCTACATGAATCTTGTCACGCAGCTAGGCCCTCACTCCATACTCTCATACTTCTGGCTCATTACATGACCATTCTCCTCCAAAAACCCCTCTACATTTAGCAGCCTGATCCGCTTGTTGGTTGTTTCGATGTTCCTCAGTTGCCCAACTTTTAGGTACGTGAGCATCTACATGACGTACCTTCACGACTAGTTTCTCTAGCCGAGTAGCAATATCTTGCCACAGTTCAGCAGCCCAAATAGGTTTACCTTCACGCTGCCAGTTGCTTCGCTTTCACTGCTTTAACCACCCCCACAAGGCATTTGCCACCATCCACGAGTCAGTATAAAGATACAGCCTTGGCCACTTTTCTCGTTCAGCGATGTCTAAAGCCAGCTGGATGGCTTTTACCTCTGCGAATTGACTCGATTCACCTTGTCCTTCTGTGGCTTCTGTGACTCGTCGTATAGGACTCCATACAGGAGCTTTCCACTTCCGATGCTTTCCTACAAGACGGCAGGATCCATCGGTGAACAGGACATACTGCTTCTCATCCTCTGGTAGTTCATTATATGGTGGGGCTTCTTTAGCACGTGTCACTTCCTTTTCTGGTGGCATTCCGAAGTCTTTGCCTTCTGGCCAGTCCATGATCACTTCTAAGATTCCTGGGCGATTAGGGTTTCCTATTCGAGCCCTCTGTGTAATTAATGCAATCCATTTACTCCATGTAGCATCAGTTGCATGATGGGTAGTGGGAACCTTACCCTTGAACATCCAGCCTAGTACTGGTAATCGGGTGCCAGGAGAAGCTGTGCTTCAGTACCGATTACCTCTGAAGCAGCTGCCAGTATCTCTTTTTCAGTTGGGGTGTAATTGGCCTCGGAGCCCTTGTATCCTCGACTCCAAAATCCTAGGGGTCGACCTCGAGTCTCCCCTGGTACTTTCTGCCAGAGGCTCCAGGTAGGACCATTGTCCCCAGCTGAGGTGTAGAGCACATTTTTAACATCTTGTCCCGTACGGACTGGTCCAAGGGCTACTGCATGCACAATCTCTTGTTTAATCTGTTCAAAAGCCTGTTGTTGTTCAGGGCCCCACTGAAAATCAGTTTTCTTTCTGGTCACTTGATAAAGAGGGCGTACAATCTGGCTGTAATCTGGAATATGCATTCTCCAGAAACCCACAACGCCTAAGAAGGCTTGTGTTTCCTTTTTGTTAGTTGGTGGGGACATAGCTGTTATTTTGTTGATCACCTCTATCGGGATCTGGCGATGCCCATCTTGCCATTTAATCCCTAAAAACTGGATCTCCCGGGCAGGCCCCTTGACCTTGCCTCTTTTTATGGCAAAACCAGCTTTCAGAAGAATTTGGATGATTTTCTCCCCTTTGTCAAAAACTTCTGCTGCTGTATCACCCCATACAATGATGTCATCAATATATTGCAAATGTTCTGGAGCTCCACCCTTTTCTAGTGCAGTCTGGATCAGTCCATGGAAAATAGTAGGACTGTGTTTCCACCCCTGGGGCAGTCGATTCCAGGTGTACTGGATACCTCTCCAGGTAAAAGCAAACTGTGGCCTGCACTTTGGTGCCAAAGGAATAGAGAAAAATGCATTAGCAATGTCTATGGTGGCGTACCACTTGGCTGCCTTTGACTCCAGTTCGTATTGAAGTTCTAGCATGTCTGGCACAGCAGCACTCAGAGGTGGCGTAACTTCATTTAGGCCACGATAGTCCACAGTTAATCTCCATTCTCCATTAGACTTTTGCACTGGCCATATAGGACTATTAACGGGTGAGTGAGTCTTGCTAATCATCCTTGATTTTCTAATTGTCTAATCAGTTTATGAATGGGGATCAGGGAGTCTCGATTGGTGCGATATTGTCGTCGGTGCACCGTGGCAGTAGCAATTGGCACCTGTTGTTCTTCAACTTTCAGCAACCCCACAACAGAAGGATCCTCTGAGAGGCCAGGCAAGGTAGACAGCTGTTGAATGTCCTCAGTCTCTACAGCTGCTATACCAAAGGCCCATCTATACCCTTTTGGGTCCTTAAAATACCCTCTCTTAAGGTAGTCTATGCCAAGGATGCACAGAGCATCTGGACCAGTCACAATGGGGTGCTTTTTCCATTCATTTTCAGTTAGGCTCACTTTGGCCTCCAATACAGATAACTCTTGAGATCCCCCTGTTATTCCCGAAATACTGACAGATTCTGTCCCTTTATGATTCGATGGCATTAGGGTGCGCTGTGCACCAGTGTCTACCAGGGCTCGATACTTTTGTGGTTCTAATGTGCCAGGCCATCGAATCCACACAGTCCAATAAATCCGGTTGTCCCTCTCCTCCACCTGGCTGGAGGCAGGGCCCCTCTAATTAAAGATTGGATTCGTGCAGCTCACGGGGATTGGACCTTCATTTCCCCTATTCATATTTGGGAAATAGGGACCTGAGGCCCATCTACCGTGACTGGAGTCCTGCTCATTGGTAACTGGAGCAGCCATCCTCCTAGGAAAATTCTCTCTGGTATTTCTGTTAGCTTGCAACTCACGTACTCGTGCCTGTAGGGTACTGGTAGGTTGTCCATGCCATCTGCTCATGTCCTCCCCATAATCACGCAGGGTAAACCACAGGATACCTCGTGACGTGTTCCGTTTCCTTTGAGCCGGTCCAGTAGGAGGGCGTTTCCTCCTAAAGGCTGCAACGCGGGTCTGTGTAGGTAGAGATTTCAGTTGATTCTCGATCCTGGACAGTTTGTCTGACAGTTGTTTAAATGAGTCCTTGTCTTCCTTAGTCACTTTTCCCACAGCCGAGACACGGGCCTGCAGTGGGGAATCACAGAATCACAGAATGTTAGGGATTGGAAGGGACCTCCAAAGATCATCTAGTCCAATCCCCCTGCCGGAGCAGGATTGCCTAGACCATATCACACAGGAACGCGTCCAGGCGGGTTTTGAATGTCTCCAGAGAAGGAGACTCCACAACCTCTCTGGGCAGCCTGTTCCAGTGTTCGGGAAGAAATACTATCTTCATACTGTCGCATACAGTTAGTCATTTCGCCCACACTAGGTCGTGCCCTAGCATCTTCTCCCCAGACTAATATTGACAACGTATGGGTATGTGTCGGTGGAGCACTCTTCACAACCTTCCGGAACATGGATCGGTTGCATTCCACTTCATCAGGATTTACAGGATCTACAATGTCCCGTGGGTGTCTATAAATGATCTCTTGCACAGCCAGTTCTCTAAGGTAGTTAATACCTTTTTCTATAGTGATCCAGTTGCTTAGGTGGCTCATAACATCATCTTTATAGGGATACCTGCTCTTTACAGCTGACAAGAGTCGCCTCCAGAGACTGATAGTGTTTGACCTTCTTGGAAGCATCTTATCAATACCTCTGGACAGGGATCCCAACTGTCTGGCTTCTCTACCATCCAATTCTATGCTATCCGCCCCATTATCCCAGCATCGGAGCAACCAGGTAATAATTGGCTCACGGTCATAACGACTAAAGTCTTTCCTTATACTTCGCAGTTCTTTCAGGGATAAGGAGTGGTAGGTTATCTCTACGTCCGAGTCCGAGTCCTCCTGTGATTGTTCTGCTTAGTTAGTTCTGTTAGATTGTTCTGTTCAGTTAGTTTCAGAAAGTGCAGTTACTTAGAGGAGACTTAGCTGAAAGTAAAAATCACTGAAAGGAAAATTGGCCTGGTTTAGGCCAAACCAGGACAGGCGACATGGCACTCCAGAAAGAATCGAGTCAGACAAGGGGACTCATTTCCGAAATAGCCTCATAGACACCTGGGCTAAAGAGCATGGTATTGAATGGATATATTGCATCCCCTACCATGCACCAGCCGCTGGGAAAGTGGAACCATGTAATGGACTGTTGAAGACTACACTGAAAGCAATGGGTGATGGGACATTCAAAAATCGGGATGAACGCTTAGCAAAGGCCACCTGGTTAGTTAACGCCAGGGGATCTGTCAATGGAGCTGGCCCTGCTCAATCAGAACTGTTGCACACTGTAGAGGGGGATAAAGTCTCTGTTTATAGTTATCACTGAGGCACCGGTAGGGATGTTATGCAGAAAGGCTCTTGCTGTACTTATTCTTAGAGAAACCAAGGTCACTGCTAAATTCCTCACTGCTTATGACTGAAGAGCTGTAGAAGGGTTGCACCTCCAGGGAGGAGCAGACAGGACAGGTGACCCAAAATTGACCAACAAAGGTATTCCATCCCATACACGTAACATATTACAAGATAGCTATGTCCTAAACACATATTACTAAACCCAAAACTCATATCAAAGCTTATACTACAGGTTGTACTTAAAAATTATTCTACACAAGGTTAGAATGAACTTATAAACCAGGAAGCCTCCTTGACATACACAAGTAATAAGCACATTCACAGTCCCTGCATCAAGAGATCATAGAGGCTAGGTATTGGAATGTGCTACTTTTTATAACACTAAGACAAAAACCAATTTAATAGTACCTCAAAAAGAAGAGGAAGCAGATGATCTAGATATAGTCCAGTTGGGTTTTTTTGAGAGTCTTTGCTTTCTGAGAAAATAAGCTTGCATCTGAAAGACTGCTACGAACTAAAGGTACCTCTTCATTTGGTGGTTAGAGGGGGATCAATGAAGCTCTCAGTGGACACTCAGTATCTCTCTAATACTCAAGGTTAGAGACTGGAGGTTTTCCTCTGGGGCTGGTGAGACAAGCTGCAGTAAATCAGAAGCTGTTTTCTCTCAAGAGAACAAAGGGTTCTGGCTTGTGGCTTAAATCCATGTAGGTTGATAGTCAGCAACTAGAAAAGGAATAAAGTCAGATTGGCAAGTTTCAGACAAGGCTTAAGTTAACTATTTGAATTAGAGCTGGCAGTGGGGATGGGACTTTACTAGTACATACCTATCTAGGCTTTTGAGTTTACTGCTGCTTCATTTAAAATCTGTTTCTGCCTTCCTTCTTCTTCCCCCCCAGCTTTTATTGCTGAGCATGACATCATATGGTATGGAATATCCCTTTGGTCAGTTGGGGTCAGCTGTCCTGGCTGTGTCCCCTCCCAACTTCTTGGGCACCCCCAGCCTACTTGCTGGTGGGGCAGCGTGAGAAGCAGAAAAGGCCTTGACTCTGTGTAAGCACTGCTCAGCCATAACTAAAACATCTCTGCATTATCAACACTGTTTTAATCACAAATCCAAAACATAGCCCCATACAAGCTACTGTGAAGAAAATTAACTCTATTCCAGACAAAACCAGTAAAAGAAAATATGGCATATTTAAGAACGGTACCTTGGCAGCAGAGAAGCATAGGTCTCAGCTGAGTCTGCAAGAAGGTTAAAATTAGCCAAGCAATTCCATAAGGAGAAGTTTCTTGCATATTTGTGCCATACATTCCTATGCATTCCTGCTTCTTGCATCTTCCCACATTATCACCATTTCTTCTTTTCTTCCCTAAATACTGCCTGAGGAAGAGACAGCATAAGATGTAGTTGGCTTTGAACTCCACGTGGACTATTTGGTTAAAAGCCACATACAGACTAGTGGCAGACCAAAGAGCTCACCCAGAGGCCTTTCCTCTCTATGGGGCATAAGCTGCTATTGGGATTCTTTTCACGCATGAACATTTTTGGGCTCTGAAGACAAATGACACAGAATGGCATGCAACTCTACAAGGAAACTCTCTTTGGCTCCAAAACATGGTGGCTGCATGCAAACTGCCAATTGGGAAGGGTCCCTGCATTGTCTCAACTTTGAACAGCTCCTGGGAATTGTCTGGTGGAATGTTTGTAGGCATAGCAGAAAAGGGTGCTATGAACTGGACTGTACTAGATTTAACTGTGTAGACAGTCATATTCCAATGCTTGAGAATATTCCATTTTATTTACTAGTACAGACACAGACCGTGTAAATCCTCCACAGGTAGTAGTACTGTGTGATTAAAATTTTATTTACCATAAATCAATAAGTGAACAGATTTTTAATGGGAGCATTAACAAATGTGCAACAATGTATTTTTATGTGTCAGAGTCAGTTTTGGCCCTTGTAAAGACTGGTCAAATGCAACCAAAATCTATTTAAATTAGAACAACAGGAAAATTGTAATCTACCTATGCTGTGATATTTCAAGGTTAAGGGATAGCAGACCCAGTAGCCAGCAGAGAAAAAAAATCTTGTATATTTTAATTCCCAGATTTGCCATCCTGCAAACTAACTCTAGGGCATATGTAAAGACACTTCAGATAATCTAATCTGACACCAGCCACAGCAGGGATGAATGAGTAACTATCCTAGTATCATTTATACCAGGGTTTTCAGGAGAAAAAGAAGAATACATATTTGTAAACACACAAGAAGTATTAAGAAAATATGATTCCACTTGTTCCTTCATCCAAATATAGTAATGTAAATAAAGCCCCATGAAAGCTTGTATAGTGGAAGCCAACTTGTAGGCCTCAACAGAGGAAAGAGGAAACGCATGGGTATTTGTCACGGTTTAAAGCTGGGCTGGCTATTAAACCTGCGGCAGATGCCCTCTGTTATCCCCCCCCCTCCCCCCAGAGGGAAAGGGAAAGGGAAAAGGGAGAGAGACTTCTGGGCTGGAAAATTAAAACAGTTTTAATAAACTATAATAATGAAAAAAAAAGTATAATAATAATAATAGAAATAATCAAATATATACAAATATATATACAAAACCAAGATTGAGCTCCCCTGAAGTCAGCCACGTCACCACCGGCACTGCAGGGCAGGCTCCGGGAAGGCCCAGCCTGGGCCTAGCGATGGTCGAGAGCTGGATTCAGGAACGCACAGATCGGGATCGGGGGCAGCAGGAAAACAGACGGAGTCCTCCCTGGACACCGGCCATAGCAGAAAGAGAGCGAGACCCTCGTGATCCCCCCACTTTATACTGAGAATGACGTGTATGGGATGGAATACCCTCGTTGGTCAATTTTGGGTCACCTGCCCTGTCCACTCCCCCCTGCAGCTGCGATCCCCCTTCGGCTCTTCACTCATAAGCAGTGAGGAATTCAGCAGTGACCTTGGTTTCTCTCAAGAACAAGTACAGCAAGAGCCTTTCTGCACAACATCCCTACCGGTGCCTCAGTGATAACTACAAACTTCGAGCGTTATCAGTCCTGGAAGCAGACACTGTCCGCAAAAACATGCAGTTAGTTTCAGAAAGTGCAGTTATTTAGAGGAGACTTAGCTGAAAGGAAAAATCACTGAAAGGAAAATCGGCCTGGTTTAGGCCAAACCAGGACATTCCACCCCTTATTCCATACCATTCACGTCATACTCAGATCACCACTAACTTTTCATTTTAAAATATATACAGATAACATTAGTTTATGATTCATCTCTATACAAAAAAAAAGTTCATCAAGTTCATTTAGTTCAGGATTGTGGGTTTCCATCTGGCTAGGAGTCTCCCAGGGTAGGAGAGATGGTATGAGCTTTGTCACAGTTCGTGCCCATGGGTTGCAGGTTAAAGATGTCAGTCTCGAGGAGGTTACTGGACGCCACTTGCCGCTAGCTCCGGTCTCATCACCACTGCTTCAACCTGAAAGACACTTATGAACACTGTTAGTATTATGCAGCAATTAACATCATGCAGTTCAGAATTAAGTATTCTCACCCAAGATCAGATCACCTTCAGGGACACATCGGACTCCACCATCCTGCAGCATCACCCACCAAGTACATCCAGGTCCTTGAGCAAAAGCAATCCCACGAATGGGTTTACCTTTGCCCGTAGCAGGAAGAACCCAGACAGTTTTTCCCAACAGATTCCTTTCATGCACCACAGGGACTTTATCTCCTTCTACTGTATGTAAAAGGTCTGACTGAGCAGGGCCAGCTCGGTTGATAGATCCTCTGGTGTTAACTAGCCAGGTAGCTTATGCCAAATGCTTATCCCAGTTTTTAAAGGTTCCACCTCCCATTGCTTTTAGGGTAGTTTTTAACAGCCCATTATACCGTTCAACTTTCCCAGATGCTGGTGCATGATAGGGGATGTGATATACCCATTCGATGCCATGCTCTTTGGCCCAGTTATCTATGAGACTGTTTTTGAAATGAGTCCCATTGTCTGACTCAATTCTCTCTGGTGTGCCATGTCGCCACAAGATTTGCTTTTCGAGGCCCAGGATAGTGTTCCGGGCAGTGGCATGGGGCACAGAGTATGTTTCCAGCCATCCGGTGGTCGTCTCCACCATGGTAAGTACATAACGTTTACCCTGGCGGGTCTGAGGGAGTGTGATATAGTCAATTTGCCAGGCCTCCCCATATTTATATTTCAACCACCGCCCCCCATACCACAAAGGTTTTAAACCGTTTGGCTTGCTTAATTGCGGCGCATGTTTCACAATCATGGATAACCTGTGCAATAGAGTCCATAGTTAAGTCCACCCCTCGGTCACGAGCCCATCTGTATGTTGCATCTCTCCCTTGATGACCTGAAGTGTCATGAGCCCACCGAGCTAAAAATAGTTCACCTTTATGTTCCCAGTCCAAATCTATTTGGAACACTTTAGCAGCCTGATCCGCTTGTTGTTTGTTTCGATGTTCCTCAGTTGCCCGACTTTTAGGTACGTGGGCATCTACATGACGTACCTTCACGACTAGTTTCTCTAGCCGAGCAGCAATATCTTGCCACAGTTCAACAGCCCAAATAGGTTTACCTTTACGCTGCCAGTTGCTTCGCTTCCACTGCTTTAACCACCCCCACAAGGCATTTGCCACCATCCACGAGTCAGTATAAAGATACAGCCTTGGCCACTTTTCTCGTTCAGCAATGTCTAAAGCCAGCTGGATGGCTTTTACCTCTGCAAATTGACTTGATTCACCTTGTCCTTCTGTGGCTTCTGTGACTCGTCGTATAGGACTCCATACAGCAGCTTTCCACTTCCGATGCTTTCCTACAAGACGGCAGGATCCATCGGTGAACAGGGCATACTGCTTTTCATCCTCTGGTAGTTCATTATACGGTGGGGCTTCTTCAGCACGTGTCACCTCCTTTTCTGGTGGCATTCCGAAGTCTTTGCCTTCTGGCCAGTCCATGATCACTTCTAAGATTCCTGGGCGATTAGGGTTTCCTATTCGAGCCCTCTGTGTAATTAATGCAATCCATTTACTCCATGTAGCATCAGTTGCATGATGAGTAGTAGGAACCTTACCCTTGAACATCCAGCCTAGTACTGGTAATCGGGGTGCCAGGAGAAGCTGTGCTTCAGTACCAATTACCTCTGAGGCAGCTCTAACTCCTTCATATGCTGCCAGTATCTCTTTTTCAGTTGGGGTGTAATTGGCCTCAGAACCCTTGTATCCTCGACTCCAAAATCCTAGGGGTCGACCTCGAGTCTCCCCTGGCACTTTCTGCCAGAGGCTCCAGGTAGGACCATTGTCCCCAGCTGCGGTGTAGAGCACATTTTTAACATCTTGTCCCGTACGGACTGGTCCAAGGGCTACTGCATGCACAATCTCTTGTTTAATCTGTTCAAAAGCCTGTTGTTGTTCAGGGCCCCACTGAAAATCATTTTTCTTTCTGGTCACCTGATAAAGAGGGCATACAATCTGGCTGTAATCTGGAATATGCATTCTCCAGAAACCCACAACGCCTAAGAAGGCTTGTGTTTCCTTTTTGTTAGTTGGTGGGGACATAGCTGTTATCTTGTTGATCACCTCTATCGGGATCTGGCGACGCCCATCTTGCCATTTAATCCCTAAAAACTGGATCTCCCGGGCAGGCCCCTTGACCTTGCCTCTTTTTATGGCAAAACCAGCTTGCAGAAGAATTTGAATTATTTTCTCCCCTTTGTCAAAAACTTCTGCTGCTGTATCACCCCATACAATGATGTCATCAATATATTGCAAATGTTCTGGAGCTCCACCCTCTTCTAGTGCAGTCTGGATCAGTCCGTGGCAAATAGTAGGACTGTGTTTCCACCCCTGGGGCAGTTGATTCCAGGTATACTGGATACCTCTCCAGGTAAAAGCAAACTGTGGCCTGCACTTTGGTGCCAAGGGAATAGAGAAAAATGCATTAGCAATGTCTATGGTGGCGTACCACTTGGCTGCCTTTGATTCCAGTTCGTATTGAAGTTCTAGCATGTCTGGCACAGCAGCACTCAGAGGTGGTGTAACTTCATTTAGGCCACGATAGTCCACAGTTAATCTCCATTCTCCATCAGACTTTCGCACTGGCCATATAGGACTATTAAAGGGTGAGCGAGTCTTGCTAGTCACTCCTTGATTTTCTAATTGTCTAATCAGTTTATGAATGGGGATCAGGGAGTCTCGATTGGTGCGATATTGTCGTCGGTGCACCGTGGCAGTAGCAATTGGCACCTGTTGTTCTTCAACTTTCAGCAACCCCACAACAGAAGGATCCTCTGAGAGGCCAGGCAAGGTAGACAGCTGTTTAAGGTCCTCAGTCTCTACAGCTGCTACACCAAAGGCCCATCTATATCCTTTTGGGTCCTTAAAATACCCTCTCTTAAGGTAGTCTATGCCAAGGATGCACGGAGCATCTGGACCAGTCACAATGGGGTGCTTTTTCCATTCATTTTCAGTTAGGCTCACTTCGGCCTCCAATACAGATAACTCTTGAGATCCCCCTGTTATTCCCGAGATACTGACAGATTCTGTCCCTTTATGATTCGATGGCATGAGGGTGCACTGTGCACCAGTGTCTACCAGGGCTCGATACCTTTGTGGTTCTAATGTGCCAGGCCATCGAATCCACACAGTCCAATAAATCCGGTTATCCCTCTCCTCCACCTGGCTGGAGGCAGGGCCCCTCTAATTAAAGATTGGATTCGTGCAGCTCACGGGGACTGGACCTTCATTTCCCCTATTCACTCTTGGAAAAAAAGGGATTTGAGGCCCATCTACCCTGACTGGGGTCCTGCTCACTGGTAACTGGAGCAGCCATCCTCCTAGAAAAAATTCTCTCTGGTATTTCTGTTAGCTTGCAACTCACATACTCGCGCCTGTAGGGTACTGGTAGGTTGTCCATGCCATCTGTTCATGTCCTCCCCATAATCACGCAGGGTAAACCACAGGATACCTCGTGACGTGTTCCGTTTCCTTTGAGCCGGTCCAGTAGGAGGGCGTTGCCTCCTAAAGGCTGCAACGCGGGCCTGTGTAGGTAGAGAGTCAAGTTTATTCTCGATCCTGGACAGTTTGTCTGACAGTTGTTTAAATGAGTCTTTGTTTTCCTTAGTCAGTTTTTCCACAGCCGAGACACGGGCCTGCAGTGGGGAAGAAATACTGTCGCATATAGTTAGCCATTTCACCCACACTAGGTCGTGCCATAGCATCTTCTCCCCAGACTAATATTGACAATGTATGGGCATGTGTTGGTGGAGCACTCTTCACAACCTTCCGGAACATGGATCGGTTGCATTCCACTTCATCAGGATTTACAGGATCTACAATGTCCTGAGGGTGTTTATAAATGATCTCTTGCACAGCTAGTTCTCTAAGGTAGTTAATACCTTTTTCTATAGTGGTCCATTTGCTTAGGTGGCTCATAACATCATCTTTATAGGGATACCTGCTCTTTACAGCTGACAAGAGTCGCCTCCAGAGACTGATAGTGTTCGACCTTCTTGGAAGCATCTTATCAATACCACCACCTCTGGACAGGGATCCCAACTGTCTGGCTTCTCTACCATCCAATTCTATGCTATCTGCCCCATTATCCCAGCATCGGAGCAACCAGGTAATTATTGGCTCACCGTCATAACGACTAAAATCTTTTCTTACATTTCGCAGTTCTTTCAGGGATAAGGAGTGGTAGGTTATCTCTACGTCCGAGTCCTCCTGTGATTGTTCTGCTTTAGAAGGACCTTTCTTGTCCTTCTTGTGTAATGGGCCTTCTTTAAAAAGACGATCAAGGAAACCCCCCTCTGTGTCAGGCCCTGACTCTGACTGAGAAGGGCCCTCACCTGGGTCCCGTGCTGGCTCTGCCTTAGAAGCCTCTGAGTCATCATCCTTCACTTTACTAGCTGATTTCTTTCGGTGTTTTCTCCTGGTTACAGGGGCAGCATGATACCTCCCGCTGTTGCTGCACTGACATCTGATCACATAGCACACCAGTAACACATTCAGGACACACACAAATAAAAGCACGCCCTGTACCAAGTACATCCAGGTCCTTGAGCAAAAGCAATCCCACGAATGGGTTTACCTTTGCCCGTAGCAGGAAGAACCCAGACAGTTTTTCCCAACAGATTCCTTTCATGCACCACAGGGACTTTATCCCCTTCTACTGTATGTAAAAGGTCTGACTGAGCAGGGCCAGCTCGGTTGATAGATCCTCTGGTGTTAACTAGCCAGGTAGCTTATGCCAAATGCTTATCCCAGTTTTTAAAGGTTCCACCTCCCATTGCTTTTAGGGTAGTTTTTAACAGCCCATTATACCGTTCAACTTTCCCAGATGCTGGTGCATGATAGGGGATGTGATATACCCATTCGATGCCATGCTCTTTGGCCCAGTTATCTATGAGACTGTTTTTGAAATGAGTCCCATTGTCCGACTCAGTTCTCTCTGGTGTGCCATGTCGCCACAAGATTTGCTTTTCGAGGCCCAGAATAGTGTTCCGGGCAGTGGCATGGGGCACAGAGTATGTTTCCAGCCATCCGGTGGTCGCCTCCACCATGGTAAGTACATAACGTTTACCCTGGCGGGTCTGAGGGAGTGTGATATAGTCAATTTGCCAGGCCTCCCCATATTTATATTTCAACCACCGCCCCCCATACCACAAAGGTTTTAACCGTTTGGCTTGCTTAATTGCGGCGCATGTTTCACAATCATGGATAACCTGTGCAATAGAGTCCATAGTTAAGTCCACCCCTCGGTCACGAGCCCATCTGTATGTTGCATCTCTCCCTTGATGACCTGAAGTGTCATGAGCCCACCGAGCTAAAAATAGTTCACCTTTATGTTCCCAGTCCAAATCTATTTGGAACACTTTAGCAGCCTGATCTGCTTGTTGTTTGTTTCGATGTTCCTCAGTTGCCCGACTTTTAGGTACGTGGGCATCTACATGACGTACCTTCACGACTAGTTTCTCTAGCCGAGCAGCAATATCTTGCCACAGTTCAACAGCCCAAATAGGTTTACCTTTACGCTGCCAGTTGCTTCGCTTCCACTGCTTTAACCACCCCCACAAGGCATTTGCCACCATCCACGAGTCAGTATAAAGATACAGCCTTGGCCACTTTTCTCGTTCAGCAATGTCTAAAGCCAGCTGGATGGCTTTTACCTCTGCAAATTGACTTGATTCACCTTGTCCTTCTGTGGCTTCTGTGACTCGTCGTATAGGACTCCATACAGCAGCTTTCCACTTCCGATGCTTTCCTACAAGACGGCAGGATCCATCGGTGAACAGGGCATACTGCTTCTCATCCTCTGGTAGTTCATTATACGGTGGGGCTTCTTCAGCACGTGTCACCTCCTTTTCTGGTGGCATTCCGAAGTCTTTGCCTTCTGGCCAGTCCATGATCACTTCTAAGATTCCTGGGCGATTAGGGTTTCCTATTCGAGCCCTCTGTGTAATTAATGCAATCCATTTACTCCATGTAGCATCAGTTGCATGATGAGTAGTAGGAACCTTACCCTTGAACATCCAGCCTAGTACTGGTAATCGGGGTGCCAGGAGAAGCTGTGCTTCAGTACCAATTACCTCTGAGGCAGCTCTAACTCCTTCATATGCTGCCAGTATCTCTTTTTCAGTTGGGGTGTAATTGGCCTCAGAACCCTTGTATCCTCGACTCCAAAATCCTAGGGGTCGACCTCGAGTCTCCCCTGGCACTTTCTGCCAGAGGCTCCAGGTAGGACCATTGTCCCCAGCTGCGGTGTAGAGCACATTTTTAACATCTTGTCCCGTACGGACTGGTCCAAGGGCTACTGCATGCACAATCTCTTGTTTAATCTGTTCAAAAGCCTGTTGTTGTTCAGGGCCCCACTGAAAATCATTTTTCTTTCTGGTCACCTGATAAAGAGGGCATACAATCTGGCTGTAATCTGGAATATGCATTCTCCAGAAACCCACAACGCCTAAGAAGGCTTGTGTTTCCTTTTTGTTAGTTGGTGGGGACATAGCTGTTATCTTGTTGATCACCTCTATCGGGATCTGGCGACGCCCATCTTGCCATTTAATCCCTAAAAACTGGATCTCCCGGGCAGGCCCCTTGACCTTGCCTCTTTTTATGGCAAAACCAGCTTGCAGAAGAATTTGAATTATTTTCTCCCCTTTGTCAAAAACTTCTGCTGCTGTATCACCCCATACAATGATGTCATCAATATATTGCAAATGTTCTGGAGCTCCACCCTCTTCTAGTGCAGTCTGGATCAGTCCGTGGCAAATAGTAGGACTGTGTTTCCACCCCTGGGGCAGTTGATTCCAGGTATACTGGATACCTCTCCAGGTAAAAGCAAACTGTGGCCTGCACTTTGGTGCCAAGGGAATAGAGAAAAATGCATTAGCAATGTCTATGGTGGCGTACCACTTGGCTGCCTTTGATTCCAGTTCGTATTGAAGTTCTAGCATGTCTGGCACAGCAGCACTCAGAGGTGGTGTAACTTCATTTAGGCCACGATAGTCCACAGTTAATCTCCATTCTCCATCAGACTTTCGCACTGGCCATATAGGACTATTAAAGGGTGAGCGAGTCTTGCTAGTCACTCCTTGATTTTCTAATTGTCTAATCAGTTTATGAATGGGGATCAGGGAGTCTCGATTGGTGCGATATTGTCGTCGGTGCACCGTGGCAGTAGCAATTGGCACCTGTTGTTCTTCAACTTTCAGCAACCCCACAACAGAAGGATCCTCTGAGAGGCCAGGCAAGGTAGACAGCTGTTTAAGGTCCTCAGTCTCTACAGCTGCTACACCAAAGGCCCATCTATATCCTTTTGGGTCCTTAAAATACCCTCTCTTAAGGTAGTCTATGCCAAGGATGCACGGAGCATCTGGACCAGTCACAATGGGGTGCTTTTTCCATTCATTTTCAGTTAGGCTCACTTCGGCCTCCAATACAGATAACTCTTGAGATCCCCCTGTTATTCCCGAGATACTGACAGATTCTGTCCCTTTATGATTCGATGGCATGAGGGTGCACTGTGCACCAGTGTCTACCAGGGCTCGATACCTTTGTGGTTCTAATGTGCCAGGCCATCGAATCCACACAGTCCAATAAATCCGGTTATCCCTCTCCTCCACCTGGCTGGAGGCAGGGCCCCTCTAATTAAAGATTGGATTCGTGCAGCTCACGGGGATTGGAGCTTCATTTCCCCTATTCACTCTTGGAAAAAAGGGATTTGAGGCCCATCTACCCTGACTGGGGTCCTGCTCATTGGTAACTGGAGCAGCCATCCTCCTAGGAAAATTCTCTCTGGTATTTCTGTTAGCTTGCAACTCACATACTCGTGCCTGTAGGGTACTGGTAGGTTGTCCATGCCATCTGTTCATGTCCTCCCCATAATCACGCAGGGTAAACCACAGGATACCTCGTGACGTGTTCCGTTTCCTTTGAGCCGGTCCAGTAGGAGGGCGTTGCCTCCTAAAGGCTGCAACACGGGCCTGTGTAGGTAGAGAGTCAAGTTTATTCTCGATCCTGGACAGTTTGTCTGACAGTTGTTTAAATGAGTCTTTGTTTTCCTTAGTTAGTTTTTCCACAGCCGAGACACGGGCCTGCAGTGGGGAAGAAATACTATCTTCATACTGTCGCATATAGTTAGCCATTTCGCCCACACTAGGTCGTGCCATAGCATCTTCTCCCCAGACTAATATTGACAATGTATGGGCATGTGTTGGTGGAGCACTCTTCACAACCTTCCGGAACATGGATCGGTTGCATTCCACTTCATCAGGATTTACAGGATCTACAATGTCCTGAGGGTGTTTATAAATGATCTCTTGCACAGCTAGTTCTCTAAGGTAGTTAATACCTTTTTCTATAGTGGTCCATTTGCTTAGGTGGCTCATAACATCATCTTTATAGGGATACCTGCTCTTTACAGCTGACAAGAGTCGCCTCCAGAGACTGATAGTGTTCGACCTTCTTGGAAGCATCTTATCAATACCACCACCTCTGGACAGGGATCCCAACTGTCTGGCTTCTCTACCATCCAATTCTATGCTATCTGCCCCATTATCCCAGCATCGGAGCAACCAGGTAATTATTGGCTCACCGTCATAACGACTAAAATCTTTTCTTATATTTCGCAGTTCTTTCAGGGATAAGGAGTGGTAGGTTATCTCTACGTCCGAGTCCTCCTGTGATTGTTCTGCTTTAGAAGGACCTTTCTTGTCCTTCTTGTGTAATGGGCCTTCTTTAAAAAGACGATCAAGGAAACCCCCCTCTGTGTCAGGCCCTGACTCTGACTGAGAAGGGCCCTCACCTGGGTCCCGTGCTGGCTCTGCCTTAGAAGCCTCTGAGTCATCATCCTTCACTTTACTAGCTGATTTCTTTCGGTGTTTTCTCCTGGTTACAGGGGCAGCATGATACCTCCCGCTGTTGCTGCACTGACATCTGATCACATAGCACACCAGTAACACATTCAGGACACACACAAATAAAAGCACGCCCTGTTCGAATTTTGCAGGAATCAGCTTGGCAAAAAAGGAGCAGATACTATCAAAATCAGTTAAAAGACGCCCGGTGTGCGCAGCTACCGATTCGCGATTAAAGCTGCCCATCATTGTATCATAGAGATAAGAGATCGGAATAATAACTGCCCAGTTTATCATGACATAAATCAGTATCAAAACCCATACCAAAAAGACACATTTCGACCAGCACGCCCTGTTAAACCACATGAAAGCACTAACACACAGCGCATACGGCAAGTAAGGTATCATTACACATAACTGTAAAACAAGCTTTATAAAGAAAAGAGGTAACACAAGGCTCACAAATAACATTATCATCTTAGCTATCTGTTTTAATTTCCAACCCCTCGTAAATCTCAAAGGAAGAAATCTGATACTCTCTTGGCTGAGCTCTCCGGGTCTCCTCCCACTGGAGCTGGGATTCGACTTATCAGAGCAACCTGTCGGAGCTTCTCTCGAGCCCCACGTTGGGCGCCAATAAATCTGTCACGGTTTAAAGCTGGGCTGGCTATTAAACCTGCGGCAGATGCCCTCTGTTATCCCCCCCCCTCCCCCCAGAGGGAAAGGGAAAGGGAAAAGGGAGAGAGACTTCTGGGCTGGAAAATTAAAACAGTTTTAATAAACTATAATAATGAAAAAAAAAGTATAATAATAATAATAGAAATAATCAAATATATACAAATATATATACAAAACCAAGATTGAGCTCCCCTGAAGTCAGCCACGTCACCACCGGCACTGCAGGGCAGGCTCCGGGAAGGCCCAGCCTGGGCCTAGAGATGGTCGAGAGCTGGATTCAGGAACGCACGGATCGGGATCGGGGGCAGCAGGAAAACAGACGGAGTCCTCCCTGGACACCGGCCATAGCAGAAAGAGAGCGAGACCCTCGTGATCCCCCCGCTTTATACCGAGAATGACGTGTATGGGATGGAATACCCTCGTTGGTCAATTTTGGGTCACCTGCCCTGTCCACTCCCCCCTGCAGCTGCGATCCCCCTTCGGCTCTTCACTCATAAGCAGTGAGGAATTCAGCAGTGACCTTGGTTTCTCTCAAGAACAAGTACAGCAAGAGCCTTTCTGCACAACATCCCTACCGGTGCCTCAGTGATAACTACAAACTTCGAGCGTTATCAGTCCTGGAAGCAGACACTGTCCGCAAAAACATGCAGTTAGTTTCAGAAAGTGCAGTTACTTAGAGGAGACTTAGCTGAAAGTAAAAATCACTGAAAGGAAAATCGGCCTGGTTTAGGCCAAACCAGGACAGTATTAACGTTACCTGCAATGCCAAGCAACCTGGGACAGACAGCTTTGCCTGTAAAATGAAAAAAAATGGTGTGTCAGGGGCAGAGATGCAACAGTTTAGCTGATCTTACAAGAAACTCTCTTTCTGTGGAATCCTTGCTGAATTTAAAACTGCTCTCCCTAAAACAAATCTCATGAAGGAGGGCTGCAGTTACATTACCCTCTCCTGCAAGGAATTCTTAGCACAGCTGTCCTTCTAGTTCCCACATACCTATACACATGCTGTTGCCCTTGAAGGCACTTAGAAAAGACTGCCTCATAAAGGGAATCTTATAAATATTTACACTGCATTTCTATATTTCAGAATATCACTTCTACAAAAGCTACAAGATTGTGCTAAAATTGTACTTGAAAATCTGTGAGGAAAAGCAAACAGCACTAAATAGAAGCTCACAGAGACAGTAAACTACAAGATTATTTGAAATTACATATATAATACTGAAACATACAGAAATCAAAGTCATAAGAGATTGCTATTGAAGCTGCAATTTCTTAAACAGAAAAAACAGCAGGGTATAAACGTGTTAGAATCCTGTAAACTGAGGACTTGACCCTGATTCTGCTTTCATTGACGCTGGCACACAATCCAGCGTAATTCCACTGATATTAGTGGTGTAACTGTGGTGGTGCAGCGCCCCCCCGGGCCACTCTGAGATCTCAGGATAAGCCTCATTGTGCTGTTACCTTGGTTACAAGTGCAGTGATTTGGGCGTCAGGCACTCTCTGGCCACACCTGGGCCATCTGCTGCCTGAATTGTATACCAGAATGATTCAGTACGAATTGTGGCCAGAATGGAAAATACTGACCAAAGCCAATCATCTCGAGATCCTATAAAGAGCAATCCAAGGTGAGACCTTTTGAGCTCTCCGGGACTGCAGTGGGCTGTGTGACCCAGCATCTTCCCCTGAGCTGGGATGCCTCTCAGGGTAGATTTCGTGAGGATTGAAAGATCGTCCATCGACGATTTCATGAGGACTCAAAGGCCTGATTTCGCGAGGTTCACCGACCGTCCGTTGATGAATGCCCACACATAAAAGTGAGTAATTCATGAAGCTCACGATAAGGGAAGTTTTAATCATAGGTTAACCTCTGTGTGTGTGTGAGGAGAAGGAACACGCCTCCACACAATCCAATGTGAATCAAAGTGAAGACGCTTTATTAAGCATAAGCTGTCCCTTTTATACATTTTGTACTTTCCCTGGCTGTAAGCATGTGCATTGCTATTGGTTAATATTACGAAACATACTCTTCTTTGATGTGTTGATTGGTCACTGCTCTGCCACTGGTCCTTTCTTAATTGGCTCCATCAGTTCTTGTTTCTTCTCCTCTGTGTTCGGCTCCCACCGGCTACTCCCT
Source organism: Nyctibius grandis (assembly GCF_013368605.1). Taxonomy (NCBI): domain Eukaryota; kingdom Metazoa; phylum Chordata; class Aves; order Nyctibiiformes; family Nyctibiidae; genus Nyctibius; species Nyctibius grandis. The sequence goes on along the minus strand of NC_090694.1, from coordinate 17,244,806 downwards.
CAATTCTTGTTTGCTCAACTGCTGTTTTTCCTCATCTCTTCTCTCCAAGGTCGGCTTGTTGACACTAGCTACATGAATCTTGTCACGCAGCTAGGCCCTCACTCCATACTCTCATACTTCTGGCTCATTACATGACCACTCTCCTCCAAAAACCCCTCTACATGTGTGTGCAATTTGGTTCAGAACTATTTGCCTGTCTGTGTGTGTGCAGTTTGATTCAGAACTGTTTGTCTGTCTGTCCGTATGTGTGATTTGATCTAACCTCCATCTGTGTGTGCAACCCTGCTGTAAGTTTTGGGTGACCCCTTGCCATTCTCGAATCTTTAACTAAGTTGCTATTTTGATTGTAACAAATTCCATTGAATCGCTCTGTTAAATTGGCTGATGATTAAGTGTTGTTAAGAATTATACAACCTAATCTTGTGATCCATCTCAAAAATATTAATAAATCCTAAATTGCTGCTAAACCAAAGCCGTGTAACAAAATCTTATTCGTGACAGTAACCAGAAGTAATTTTTGCCTTTAGTAGGCAAGGTATGAAACTTCATTTCAGCAGAGAAAAGGATGTTGGCCCGGAAAGCTGTGAAAGTGGGAGTATTAGTTTGTTTTAGTGGCCTCAGGAGAAATTCGCTTAATACTTTTGGGTAATACAAAGCTTTGAAAACCTGAATGTTTAGATGCCTTCTGAGAACTCTTGAGAGACATGCAAGTGTCAACATGCTATTTTTTGTTAGCTCTTTTAATAATGGAAAAAAAAATCAAAAGATATCTACATGTTATATTGCCTGGTAATGTGTCACACAATGTCTTGATCATGGAGGTACTTACTTACAGATGAGGTGAACCTAATGTATCGAAGTAAACCCACTGAAGTTAGCAGAATTAACTAATGACAAAGATAAGCTTGGGTGTGAAAGCTCATGGGCTTGGCTGCCCAGGGAGGTTGTGGAGTCTCCTTCTCTGGAGATATTCAAAACCCGCCTGTGCAACGTGCTCTAGGTGAACCTGCTTTGGCAGGGGGTTGGACTAGATGATCTGCAGAGGTCCCTTCCAACCCTTACCAGTCTGTGATTCTGTAATAAGAAAAAAACACTATAATTTCAGGAAAGTGCAGATTAAATACATTTTCAGTTGCAATGTAGCTGCTACTCTTACAAGATAAAGAATATCTTGTAGACTCTGGTATGTATTTTTATTCTTATTGCTGGAATACCAAGTCTTTGTAAATTTTTGTAATAATTTACAAAGGAAAGGAGTGGTGTAGGTTTTTTGTTTTTTGTTTTGTTTTGTTTTTTAAGTGGACTTCTCTATGTATTGGGTTTATGTGGCAAGGTTTTGGTAGCGGAGGGGCTGCAGGGGTGGCTTCTGTGAGAAGATGCCAGAGGCTGTCCTCATGCCAGACAGAGCCAGTTCCAGCCGGCTCCAAGATGGACCTGCTGCTGTCCAAAGCTGAGCCAATCAGCGATGTTGGTAGCGCCTCTGTGACAACATGTTTAAGAGAGGGTAAAAACTGCTGTGCAACAGCAGCTGGGAGAGAGGAGTGAGAATATGTGAAACAACTCTTGCAGACACCAAGGCCAGTGAAGAAGGAGGGGGAGGAGGTGCTCCAGGCGCCAGAGCAGAGATTCCCCTGCAGCCCATGGAGAAGACCATGGAGATGCAGGCTGTCCCCCTGCAGCCCATGGAGGTCCGCGGTGGAGCAGATGTCCACCCTGCAGCCTGTGGAGGACCCCACACCAGAGCAGGTGGATGTGCCCTGAAGGAAGCTGCAGCCCGTGGAGAGGAGCCCACGCTGGAGCAGGCTTGCTGGCAGGAACTGTGGCCCCGTGGAGGACCCACCCTGGAGCAGTCTGTTCCTGAAGGACTGCAGCCTGTGGGAAGGACCCACATTGGAGGAGTTCGTGAAGGACTGTCTCCCGTGGGAGGGACCCCACGGTAGAGCAGGGAAAGAGCGTGAGGAGGAAGGAGTGGCAGAGACAACGCATGATGAATTAACCGCAACCTCCATTCCCTATCCCCCTGTGCCGCTTGGCGGAGGGAGGAGGTAGAGGAGTCGGGAGTGAAGTTGAGCCCGGGGAAGAAGGGAGGGGCAGGGGGAAGATTTGTTCTTATTTCTCATTATCCTACTCTCTGATTGGCAATAAATTAATTTATCCAAGTCGAGTCTGTTTTGCCCGTGACGGTAATTGCTGAGTGATCTCCCTGTCCTTATCTCGACCCACAAGGTTTTTGTTGTATTTTCTCCCTGTCTTGTTGATGGAGAGGGAGTGATAGAGTGGCTTGGTGGGCACCTGGCAGCCAGCCAAGGTCAACCCACCACACTATACAAAAACCCATCTCAGTGAGCAGTGTTGTCATACTGTGTGAAGACAGTCAGGCCCAGAAGTGGTGAATTAACGCTAGATCTTTTGAATCGTTCTGGGTTTTTTTGCATCTAGGCTCTTATGCAGTATTTTCAAACCACTGGACAAGCACAGCAACTTCCAGTGTGCTGAGAAAGTCTGGATCCAAGTACCAGAGCACCACCAAAAACTACCCCTGACTAAATTCTGTCAGAGGACTACACAATTTTACCCAGAAACTAACCCACCAGGAAGGCCCCACTTGCAGCTCGAAGCACACCACCGTCTGAATAAGCACGTGAGTACCCAGCGAGACCTTCATCACCGTGTATACGGCGGCCGGGCATGAAAACCGATTTCTTCTCGATCCCCTGCCACCCCCGCCCCTAATGGCCGGAGCCTGTGGCACCGCCCCCCGCCCGGATCTGCTTCCCCCTCCCCAGCCCCCCGCCGAGCATGCCCACCCTCCCCCCGCACTTGCAGTATCTGCGCTACGGTGCCTCACTAGACCTGTTCTCCCTGTAGGCAGCAGCATAGCACTGAGCAAGTTCCTGCTTTTATTTTTTTTTTTTTTTTTCCCTCGCGCTGGAATGACCTGCGAGCCACCCTGCTTTCCCTACAGACCTACGTGTGTATTTACTGCTTCACGCTTTGGTAGTGCAAGAAGCTCGCACAATTGTTCTTAACTTCGACGCCGTAACTCGGGAGAGGAATAAACTTTGGCACGATCTGGGGAGATCCGCCTTTTCCTGTTTGGTTGTTGTGGCGTTATTTTGCTCCTCCCCCAAGGCGGGGATGATGGGGGACTCCTTATTCTTCTCTCCCCTCCCTGTATCCCTTACACCCTTCAGGAGAGAGCAGGGAACCTGCCCCCATCTTCTCTCCCGGCTACCTCGCGCTCCGTGAGCTGCTGCCTACTCCCTGCATGAGATGAGCCGAGCCACTAAACGCGCAGGTGCAGCTCACCAATCTGCTCTTTTCTCTGTCGCTAGCTAGCTAGCTCCCTTCCTCTTTTCTTCTTTGCCCCGCCCATGCAGTCGCGCGTCCTCGCTGGCTCTCGGGGGAGCGTGGAGCTGTGTCTCTGCAGGAGTTGCTCCCCTCGCGGCCGCAGCGCTGGGGCCTTGTGAAGTTGCTTTAGGCGCCCAGACGGCTGTTGTTCGGAGCCCGTCTCTGCTGGAGAAATCTTCCCCTCGTCCCGGCTCTGCTCCCTGCGGGCGGAGGCGCGGGGAGGGGGAAGTCGTCGCCACCTCCCCGGCGGTCGGCGGGGGGGAGGTAGGAGGGGGCGAAGCTCAACATGATGGCGGCCGAGGCCGGGGCTGAGGAGGGCGGCTCGATTACCTCCGCCGGGATGGTGGGAGCCGTTGGCGGAGCTGAGTTGGAGCACTACTCCACCTTATGCCGAGGCAAGGAGCTGGGGCCGCAGGGCCCCTTCCTGGTGGGCTCTGGCGGGGACAGCCCGGGCGCTGGCGGTATGTAAAGGACTAAGGTTAGGGTTAGGAAGATTTGGGGACGAATCAAATGAGAGAAATATATGGATGAGGGAAATGTTCATATTCACAGTTGTGCCAGATTCCTGTTTGATGCAATTGCTGAGGGTTAACAAAGACACTAAATACTGGACAACCAAACTGGTTTCCAGTGTGTCTTAACTTAGGTTGAATGCAACAGTTCATGTCTATTGACACTGTACACCTCACTTTCATTCTGATCCTTAGGCAGAACTGTCTTTTGTCCATAAATTCTCTAGCAGTCCTTCTGCTGAAAGGAAATAGTGAAAACCAGATTCTGCCAGTATGACGTGCATGTAGGGTTCTGTTGTTCTCTACTGCTATGATGACAATTTAAAGAAATCTCTAAGGTACTTTGTGCATTTTTGACAATAAGTGACTTTGCTAAGGCCTTGAGTATAAATATAGTCAAGAAGTGTCATGTGACAGTTGATATCCTTCCCCCACATACAGGTCTCCCACAGCATCCTTGCAGCTAAACTGAGGAAGTGTGGTCTGGATAATCGGGTAGTGAGGTGGATTGTGAACTGGCTGAAGGAAAGAAGCCAGAGAGTGGTGGTCAATGGGACAGAGTCCAGTTGGAGGCCTGTGTCTAGCGGAGTCCCTCAAGGGTTGGTACTGGGACCAGCACTATTCAATATATTCATTAATGACTTGGATGAGGGAATAGAGTGCACTGTCAGCAAGTTCGCTGATGACACAAAACTGGGAGGAGTGGCTGACACACCGGAAGGCTGCGCAGCCATTCAGAGAGACCTGGACAGGCTGGAGAGTTGGGCGGGGAGATATTTAATGAAATATAACAAGGGCAAGTGTAGAGTCCTGCATCTGGGCAAGAACAACCCCATGTATGAGTACAAGTTGGGGACAGACCTGTTGGAGAGCAGCATAGGGGAAAGGGACCTGGGGGTCCTAGTGGACAACAGGATGACCATGAGCCAGCAGTGTGCCCTTGTGGCCAAGAAGGCCAATGGAATCCTGGGGTGTATTAGAAGGGGTGTGGTTAGTAGGTCAAGAGAGGTTCTCCTCCCCCTCTACTCTGCTCTGATGAGGCCGCATCTGGAATATTGTGTCCAGTTCTGGGCCCCTCAGTTCAAGAAGGACAGGGAACTGCTAGAGAGAGTCCAGCGCAGAGCCACGAAGATGATTAAGGGAGTGGAACATCTCCCTTATGAGGAGAGGCTGAGGGAGCTGGGTCTCTTTAGCTTAGAGAAGAGGAGACTGAGGGGTGACCTCATTAATGTTTATAAATATGCAAAGGGCAAGTGTCATGAGGATGGAGCCAGGCTCTTCTCAGTGACATCCCTTGACAGGACAAGGGGCAATGGGTGCAAGCTGGAACACAGGAGGTTCCACATAAATATGAGGAAAAACTTCTTTACGGTGAGGGTGACCGAACACTGGAACAGGCTGCCCAGAGAGGTTGTGGAGTCTCCTTCTCTGGAGACATTCAAAACCTGCCTGGACACGTTCCTGTGTGATATGATCTAGGTAATCCTGCTCCGGCAGGGGGATTGGACTAGATGATCTTTTGAGGTCCCTTCCAATCCCTAACATTCTGTGATTCTTTGACACAGCTGGGACAGCTGACCTCAACTGACCAAAGGGATATTCCATACTATGTGACATCATGCTCAGGAATAAAACTCTAGGGATGGAGGCTGGCAGGGGCTGCTGTTGCTCCGGGACTGCCTGGGCATCAGTCAGTTGGTGGTGAGAAATTGTTTTCATTTGGATAACTTGTTTTTCTTTGTTTTGTTGTTTGTTTGGGTGTTTTTATTTTTTTTTTTCCTCCCTCATTTTTTAAATTATTAAACTGCCTTTTTCTCAACCCACGCGTTTTCTCACTTTTACCCTTCTGATTCTCTCCCCTCATCTCACTGGGTGGGGGGGGTGAGAACTGCTGTTTGGTGCTTAGCTGCCTACTGGGGTTAAACCATGCCAGTAAGGCATGTGTAAAGGGTGAGTATTCTGATGTAGCATATGGGATGAACAAAACCTGGACAGTAATCATAAGTAGTTTATAGGAAACTTACTCCAGTCACTGTAGAGCAAATAATTCTGCATGTCTTCTTTCAAGATCAGTCTAAATTGATATCCTTTTAAGTCTTTCTGAATACACTCTGTGCCTGAGCTTCAGTGACTGAAAATATGTAAGCAGAAACAGCTGCATAAAGGATATGAGAGAAATGTAAGCAATAAGGACTTTTCTGCATAGAAATGAAGTATATTAAGGACAGATTTTTCTATTAATGAAATAGATTGCTTTGAACAAATATAAGTGGATGAATAACAGCAAAGTCATGAATTAAATGGCTTAAAAGCAGGAGTCACATAGCACTGCTGCACATGACACCTTTTCACTGAAGTTTGTTCACTTTGGAATTAAAGAATAATGCCTGTTTTAAAGAGAAGAAATCATGAATGGTCTAGAAAAATTACCTCATCCTCATAATAGGGAAGTAATATCATGCACATATTGCTTCAGTCCTCAGATTTTTTTTTTTTTCCAAAAAGTTTGATCATTTTTTTCTTGTTTTGGTCTAAGACAACTCGATTTACTCAAAAATTATCAGTTTTAATTTATAGGTGACAAATAGTTTGACCACAATGAGCTCATTTCCGATGAACAGATAGTCATTATAACTAGTTCCTCTTATTCACAGAAAATCTCTGCGAGCTGAAAAGAAGGCATGGACTGGCTGCCCAAGGAAGCAAAGACCAAAGACCTTTATTGTTATTCTACTACCCTATTTAAATGCTACAAGCAGGAGCCGGACTATGCGTTCAAGATAACATCAACATTCACACGCTAAGCACCCATCACCCGTGCTGGCAAGAGCCACAGTGTTCTGGGCTCCAAACATCAACAACCATTCCTTGTTTTCAGTTCTGTGTTCAGAACTGACCTTCAACACATGTTTACTTCTTTCATGCCTCAAAGGGCCCTGTGAACTGGTCACAGCTCTGTTATCTTAAAAGCAAGCAAGAACTATTCTCAATGCAGCAGTTCCCAAGTGAATCCTCTGCTCTTCAAGTAAACCACAGCTGTTTGCAGGCTGATGGTCTTCCACAAATCTCTATTTGTTCTAAAGCCATAATGAATAGGAAGAAACAATAAAAAGAAATTAAAACAGTGTTTCCAGTGAATATGGCACTAATCTAAAGAGTCTGTCATAATATGTGGTCTCCCAGTGAAACCTTTAAAAACAAGCAAGGACAAAGATGATCCTTCTGTTAGGACTATCTCAACTGGCTGATGTACAATCATATGGAAAATCAGAAGTTAAATGAGATACTAAGTTGGAAGTACCATATATCTACAAGAAACTGAAACAAGAGCTCTGTCATAGAGACAACTGCATTGCTGAAAACTGCAAAATATAGATTCTAAGATTCAAACTAAAGGGGTTCCTTGAATAATTTGTACGGTCAGGCCTATTAGATGTAATTGAGCTCAATGAGATATATATATATGTGTGTGTATATGTATATAGTAGATTTCATCTTATCTAACTGTAGCTGTTAATCACAGGTATTCAGTCTACCATAATTGGGTGGACTCTGTATATAATCAGTGTGTCACCGAAATCAGGAATAAAACCTCTTAACACCAATGTAGCATTAAGAAGCAGGCACGCCTTTATTGCAGTGCTGGGAACATGGGGGATAGCTCCACCTTACATGTCCACCTTAGCATCAAAATTTAAGGATTTTTATACACTTTTTCAGTCAAGTCATTGTTACATAACCTCTACGTTCATTGGTTTCACCCATCATACGATCACATCAATATTCCAATCTTACTATAATCATTGGTTAGCTCTACTGGCCGATATCCTTAATATTTAAATCAAGATAGGAAATCCCCTTACCCTTCCAAGTAGCATTACTGGTGTTCATTGTATTCAACTAGTGTCCATGACGGTCTCTAACAAAACAAAAAGTCCAGTAACTTACCTAGTGGGGTTTCTATGGTTACCTGTTAAAATTTAACAATCCTATAGCTAACTTCATAGATTCTAAAGCAGAACACAGCACTTCTTCTATTATTATACCTATTCTATTAAACTTATCTTCTTATGATTTTAACTTAAATTGAATTAAATTTCAAATATTTATAACATTTCCCCCCCTTTGAAAGTTTTGAAAATCATTTCAAGACTTTCACCTTTATCTCTAGAGTTTATCTATTAATACATTTTCATTCAATTTTGTTGGTGGGAGCCTTAAAATCATTTATCTTTCATCTTGTGGTCTGGTCACTGCTTGGATAATCATCCGATTAAAGGCAGTCTTGTTTATTTGTTTCTTTAGGCAATAATAGATCAGAAAAATCATCATAAAGACTATTAGCAAAACTAATGCAGTGCTAATCAATGATTTAGCCCATGAACTCAATTTCCATCCCAATCCACTGAGAATTTTGTCTATCCAATTTTCTTGCATGTCCTGTTGAAATTTTTGGCTATTAGTTTTTATTTTCTCCAATAAATCTAAATCATATTCCACATCTTGAGTCACATTTGGGATATGTATGCAGCAGTGGTCTATTCTATCTTTCAGATATCCACAAACCCCATGTTCTTTAAGTAAGAGCATATCCAATGCCATTCTATTTTGTAAAGTCATTCTAGATGTTGCCTGTAATTGTAAATTTAAGTCTTTAAATCTGTTTCTGGTCACATTTGCCAATTTCTCTACCTGTCCTGTTAACCAATATATCCATTCTCTATTCCTGTATGTTGATAAAGGAGTTAACAGGGATTCCAAAAACCAGCTCACTTTTACCCCAGTTGATGGTTCATTCCGTTTATCTTCTTCTTCTGACCTTTTTACACATTTTAATTTCAAATTCTCAAGTGCTCCCTTAAAGGAAGACTTTTTCCAAATTGGACATAATGTTGGCATGCCTAATGTTATTTATTTGTTTTACTTTCCCATCTAAAGGTAAGTGGGTTGTCCAAGTTCCATCACTCATCGCCCAAACTAAATGTCCTGGGCTCTGAATTGTATCTTTTCTACAACTCAATCTCTTTCCCCTTATGGAAGTATATGCATCAGTCAATAGGAGGTCATTCTTAAGGCCTCGACATAGACACCCATATTTTAAAGCTGCTGCTAAAGGGGGAATTCCTTGGATTGCCCAGTTTATTGTGCTACAGTTGTAAACCTTTTTGCAATTCCACCAGGGTACAAAACTTTCCTTTTCTCGAATTGAACTTCCTTTATTATCTACTGATGGCCATATTGTAAAAATCGATCCGTCCCAAACAAAGCACCAGGAAGCATTTGCCATATATTGGAGTTGGGATAGTATGGTCATAGACCAGACTGAATCCCAAACTATTCCTTTTCTTTGTTGAGTTTGATTATTCTTTTCACATTTTGTTTCCGATATCCATACACTGGTGTTTCTTGTATCCATTTTAGGGTAATAACACCATCCCTTATTTGCTAAATCTCCATATAATCTGGGTTTTGCTACAAATCGTCCTTTATATTCCCAAATGGTTGAATATACTGGTGTTTCTTCCCCAATTTTAGCCTTTTGTAATTCCCAAGTCTCCCTAGGTTTCTGTTTGAAGGTCTGTGTCCCCATACCCTTTTGTTACACCATGTTGTCCAATTTTTGTCTCAAACCAGGCTCCCACTAACAATAATTCCTGAATCAATATTAATTTCACAAGTATTACAAACTGATATCCAAAGTTAGACATATTTCAGAGTCAATTTTGAAGTTCCAGCATCCCTTTTAACAATCCTCCACGCTGGCGGAGCTTTCTTCACTCTGGTATAATGTATCCACGCATTTGATTCAGCGATTTTTATGGCAGTGAATGTAGTCAGCAACACCTGGAAAGGTCCTTTCTAACGTTCCTGAAGAGGTTCAGAAGTCCAGGTCTTTATGTAAACGTAATCTCACGGTTGAAAATCACGTACAGGATTTTCTAAAGACAGAGGTCTGTTCCACACAATCGCACTCCGAAGCGCAGTTAGAGTTTTTCCTAAAGAAAGCAAATAGTTATATACATCTTCTTTCCCTTTTAAATACATATTTACATTTGGTTCAGGAGATTCATAAGGTTTTCCATACAATAGTTCATAAGGACTAATTGATGTCTCACTTTTTGGTTGAACCCGTGTCTGTAAAAGGGCTAATGGAAGAGCCTGAGGCCATTTCAAATTGGTTTCTTGACATATTTTACTGATTTGTCTCTTTATTGTTTGATTCATTCTTTCTACCTTTCCACTAGATTGTGGTCTCCAAGGTGTATGTAAATCCCAAGTAATTCCCAACACCTTACTGATATTTTGCACTACCTCTGCAATAAAATGTGGACCTCTATCTGAGGAAATTCCAATAGGTACTCCAAATCTCGGAATGATTTCTTGTAACAACCATTTAATAACTTCTTTTGCTTGATTTGTCCGACAGGGAAAGGCTTCTGGCCATCCTAAAAAAGTATCAACCCCTACCAGAATGTATCGATACCCATTTTGTTTGGGTAATTCCAAAAAATCTATTTGCCAATAATCTCCTGGTTCCATTTCTGATTTTAACATTCCCATTGGAAGTTTCTTTTTCACTAATGAATTGTTCTTTAAACAAATCTCACATTTAGCAATCGTCTTCTGCGGAGAAAAGGACTCAGCACATGATCCAATGTGAATCAAGCATAAGCCGTTTATTACAAAAAAAAAAGGCCCTTCTTATAACATATTTGCTTCCGTACATGTAGCCAGGCACTGTCTGTGCAAAACCCGATTGGTCACCCCGCTTCTGCCACGTGCTGTCCACGCGCCCCCCCGCTGCAACCTCCCATTGGTCAGTCCTTTCACCATCCCCCTGTGCTGTAACATGATCCTGCAGGTGCCAAGTCCAGCACTGTTCACAGTGATGTCTGCGGTCAAGTATGCAGAGGCTCCGTGGGAAGCACACAGGAGATTGGCCTGTGACCTTCACAGAATCACAGAATGTTAGGGATTGGAAGGGACCTCGAAAGATCATCTAGTCCAATCCCCCTGACGGAGCAGGATTACCTAGACCATATCACACAGGAACGTGTCCAGGCGGGTTTTGAATGTCTCCAGAGAAGGAGACTCCACAACCTCTCTGGGCAGCCTGTTCCAGTGTTCGGTCACCCTCACCGTAAAGAAGTTTTTCCTCATATTTATGTGGAACCTCCTGTGTTCCAGCTTGCACCCGTTGCCCCTTGTCCTGTCAAGGGATGTCACTGAGAAGAGCCTGGCTCCATCCTCATGACACTTGCCCTTTGCATATTTATAAACATTAATGAGGTCACCCCTCAGTCTCCTCTTCTCTAAGCTAAAGAGACCCAGCTCCCTCAGCCTCTCCTCATAAGGGAGATGTTCCACTCCCTTAATCATCTTTGTGGCTCTGCGCTGGACTCTCTCTAGCAGTTCCCTGTCCTTCTTGAACTGAGGGGCCCAGAACTGGACACAATATTCCAGATGCGGCCTCATCAGAGCAGAGTAGAGGGGGAGGAGAACCTCTCTTGACCTACTAACCACACCCCTTCTAATACACCCCAGGATGCCATTGGCCTTCTTGGCCACAAGGGCACACTGCTGGCTCATGGTCATCCTGCTGTCCACTAGGACCCCCCAGGTCCCTTTCCCCTACGCTGGTCTCCAACAGGTCTGTCCCCAACTTGTACTCATACATGGGGTTGTTCTTGCCCAGATGCAGGACTCTACACTTGCCCTTGTTATATTTCATTAAATTTCTCCCCGCCCAACTCTCCAGCCTGTCTAGGTCTCTCTGAATGGCTGCGCAGCCTTCCGGTGCGTCAGCCACTCCTCCCAGTTTTGTGTCATCAGCGAACTTGCTGACAGTGCACTCTATTCCCTCATCCAAGTCATTAACGAATATATTGAATAGTACTGGTCCCAGTACCGACCCTTGAGGGACTCCGCTAGACACAAGCCTCCAACTGGACTCTGTCCCATTGACCACCACTCTCTGGCTTCTTTCCTTCGGCCAGTTCACAATCCACCTCACTATCCGATCATCCAGACCACACTTCCTCAGTTTAGCTGCGAGGATGCTGTGGGAGACCGTGTCAAACGCTTTACTGAAATCAAGATAGACCACATCCACAGCTTTACCATCATCTATCCACCGGGTTATGTCCTCATAAAAGGCTATCAAGTTGGTTAAGCATGACTTCCCCTTGGTGAAGCCATGTTGACTGCCCCTAATGATCCCCCTATCCTTGATGTGCCTAGAGACAGCAACAAGAACAAGTTGTTCCATCACCTTTCCGGGGATGGAGGTGAGGCTGACCGGTCTATAGTTACCCGGGTCCTCCTTCTTGCCCTTTTTGAAGACTGGAGTGACATTCGCTTTCCTCCAGTCCTCAGGCACCTCTCCCGTTGCCCACGACTTTGCAAAGATGATGGAGAGTGGCCTAGCAATGACTTCCGCCAGCTCCCTCAGCACCTGCGGGTGCATCCTATCAGGGCCCATGGATTTATGGACATCCAGATTGCTTAATTGGTCCCTGACCCAGCCCTCATCAGCCAAGACAGACTCCTCCTCTATCCTGACTTCTTCTGAGGCCTCAGGGGTCCGGGGCTCCTCAGGACAGCCTCCAGCAGTATAGACAGAGGCAAAGAAGGCATTCAGTAACTCCGCCTTCTTTTTATCCTCTGTCTCCAGGGCCCCCACCTCATTCATCAGTGGGCCTACATTGCCTCTAGTGTTGGTTTTACCTGCAATGTATTTGAAGAAGCCCTTTCTGTTGTCCCTGACCTCTCTTGCAAGGTTTAATTCCAAGGAGGCCTGTCCTGGTTTGGCCCAAACCAGGCCAATTAGTCTTAGAGAAACCAAGGTCACCACTAAATTCCTCACTGCTTATGAGTGAAGAGCCGAAGGGGGGTCGCACCTGCAGGGAGGAGCAGACAGGGCAGGTGACCCAAGATTGACCAACGAGGTATTCCATCCCATACATGTCATTCTCACTTTCCTATTTATCACTAACCCACTGTCTCCTGGAGGTGGGGCCCAGGAGGGAGGGGCCCTCCTGTCTCCCACTGATTGGTACCAGCTTTGCCAATTTTCCAGTTAAAAGCCTGCAGGTGTGATGGCAGGGGGAGCTTTTGCATTTTGCCCTCTGCCAGTGCTGGGTGGAGCTATTGCATTTTGCCCTCTGCCCGTGCTGGGTGGAGCTACTGCATTTTCCCTTCTGTCTGTGCTGGGGGGAGGTACTGCCTTTTCCCCTCTGCCTGTACTGGGGGGAGCAACTCTGCCTGAGGAGGATTTCCAAGCTCTGATCTTGGTTTTGTACATATTTGTATATATTTGGTTATTTCTATTATTATTGTTATTATATTTTTTCATTATTATAGTTTATTAAAACTGTTTTAACTTTCCAACCCATAAGTCTCTCTCCCTTTTCCCTTTCCCTTTCCCTTGGGGGGGGGGGGGGGGGAGGGTTAACAGAGAGCATCTGCCACCTGGTTAATAGCTGGCCCAGCTTTAAACCGTGACAAGGCCTTAGCTTTCCTAGTTGCCTCCCTACATCCTCTGACAACAGACTTATATTCCTCCCAAGTGGCCAGCCCCTCCTTCCATGATCTGTACACCCTCTTCTCCCACTTGAGTTTGCCCAGCAGTTCCCTGTTTAACCATGCAGGTTTCCTGGTACCCTTCCTTGACTTCCTGCCTGCTGGGATGCTCTGATCTTGAGCTCGGAAGAAGCAGTCCTTAGACCTTGCAGGTGCTAAGTATGGCAGAGGCTCCATGGGAAGCACACAGGAGATTGGCCTGTGGCCCAAACTTGGACAGCTTGTTGACTTCAGCTCTTGATTCTTTCCATTAGCTGCAACAATATCCCCCAACAATTCCCCCTTTTTGTTTTAAAAAGATCATGGATACATCCGTATTTCCTTCATTCCCACCATTTCCTCGGGCATCATAGGATCAGCAGATCCCGTAAGTTCTTGAACCATCCATACCTTTTTCACTGCTGATTCTATCATGCCCGAGACACACCGCAACAAACAACATCCAAACAACAATATCAAAAATATTACAAGGATAACACACAATCCCATTTTGACTAATCCCAATAACCATCCCTTAATGCCCCAACCTGATAGAAGAGAATTCAACCATCCAAATCCATCTGATTCTTTCAGCTTGCTGACCCCATCTTTCAATGTTTGAATCGCCTTATGTATAGACTCTGAGTCATCTGACAGATTCATGCAACACATTCCCTCAAAATCTTCACACCCGTGCCCATGTGCTAATAGAAGAAAATCAATAGCAGTCCTATTTTGCAGTGTAGTGTTTCTAACTGAGTCTACATCTAACAGCAAATTACTTAAGGCCGCAGAAGTAGCATTGGTCTGTTTTGAAAGCCAGCATCCCAACTTATTCAAGGTACTTAATGCTCTAGCAGCAGCTGCTCCAGGCACTAGTAAAGAAGCTGCAAAAATTTTTAATGTGACGCAGATGTTGGTTTTCGGTTGAGATGGTATCCATGCTGTAAGGCTTGCTATGAAAGTATATAGAAAAACAGCTATATACAACCCTCCCATCTTCAAGTGACTGTCTCCTGATTCTGGGTTACTTCTTTTTCTTTTCCCACGGCAGGACGCACACACCTGGCTGGCATCCAACGAGGTCCTACATCTGTGGAAACACAAGCATAACCCCGTCCCCAGGTTAACAAATCATGTGGTCCCGTCCATTGCCCTGTTTGCAAATCTCGAATAAAAACTTTTACACCAGGTTCCATCTGCGATCATCCTTTCATTGACCCAAAATGCATTACAACAGGAGGATCAGTTTTATCAGTTCGAATTTGGAGAAGGTTCAATACATATACTGCCTTGTCCAGTCTAGCTTCAGGTGTCTCACCACTCATTCCCCCTTTTTGTTTTAAAAGCATGCGTTTCAGAGTCTGATGTGCTCGCTCGATGATCGCTTGTCCCGTGGGAGAATGAGGGATTCCAGTGATATGAGTAACACCCCATGCCAGTAAAAAAGCCTGAACTTTAGTGGATCGATAAGCAGGTCCATTATCAGTCTTTATCTGTTTAGGGATGCCCGCAGTTGCAAAAGCTTTCCGCCAGTGTCGAATGACGTGGCCAGCATGCTCACCTGTTTGCGCTGTAGCAATAAGCAAGGAAGAAAAAGTGTCAATCGTTACGTGAACATATTTTAACCTGCTAAATTCAGCAATGTGAGTTACATCTGTTTGCCAAATGTCCAAGGCCTGCAGTCCACGAGGATTAGTTCCTTGTATCTGCATAGGTCGTGGTAGTTGTTGACAATCAGGACATATAGCCATGATATTCCGAGCATCACTGTGTGACAAATGAAATTGTCGTCGTAATGCCCGATATCCTTGATGAAAAAACTCCTGTGACATACGTGCCTGCTGTTTAATGTCCGGTACCTGTACAGTCATTGCAGTAGAATTTGTGGGGTCAGAAACCAAAGAGTCCACTCGGGCATTGCCTTCTGCAATAAACCCAGGCAAATTAGTATGACTTCTTACATGTAGAACATAAACCAATGCAGTTCATATTTGAATTTCTTGCCACAGAGCTCACAGCAATGCAAAAACACACTGATTATGTGTATGCTCTATAACAGATCTGTCCAATTGTTTTACAATACCAGCTACATATGCTGAATCAGTAACCAAATTAAAGGGAGTGAGGAAATTTTGAAATACTTCTAATACAGCTCGTAATTCTATCACCTGAGGTGAACCCTCTTGTACTACCATAGATTCCCACTTGCCGTCAGAATACCAGACAAGGCCCATCTTGCCTGTTTTTCCAGATCCATCTGTAAAAATGGTAATTCCCTCCACAGGAGTGTCTGCGCACAACACTCTCATGGCAATTGGAAGTTCCGCACTCAATTTTATAACAGGATGGGAGGGCAAGTGGTAAACAACCTGTCCCGAGAAATTCTCAATGGCTGTTTGCAAAGCAAAGCTATTGGCCATACACCACTCAAAGTATTGAGCTGCAATAGGAATGGTTAGCGATGCAGGATCTCTGGCCACAAGCTCCCGACATCGCATCCGTCCTTTGATGATAATCTGTGCCAATAGCTCTGCAGTCATGGGGACAGTTTTCTTTGTTTTCGAAGGTAGAAACAACCATTCCAATATGTGTAACGGATCTGACCATTCTGAATTCCATTGACCAATTATTGCATACGGAATTTGCCTATCAAACAAAGTGACAATTTGTATTTCCTGATTCAAATCAATACGATGTACAAATTTGGAATGTAGCCTGCTTTCTATTTCTGTAATCAGTTTCTGTACCTCTGCAGTAGTCTGATCGCAGCCATAACTTGAGCCTTATGTTCCACAGTATCCACTTTTGCATATGCCTTTATCATAGCATTCAAATCTGGCTCTCCAGGTAAAGTTTCAATGGTTTTTTGACAATCAGCATTAGCATTATCCCTAGCTAATTGCTTAACTAGAGTATCTCGTAAACCAACATCAAAAACTTGCTTTTCAACTGCTTCTTGTAGCCTCTCAACAAAGGATAAAAAGGGCTCCTTGGGTCCTTGTCTTACGGTAGTATATCTGCGTATTGGGGACACCAATTGTGCAGTTTTTATAATTGCATTCATACCCAGCGCTTTTATTTGTTCCAGGATAAGAGGGTCCCATTGAGCCTGATGGCTAGGATTAGCAAATTGACCCTCTCCCATTAAAACATCCACCCCATCACCATACCTAGGGTCATTCTGATTGAGTTGAAAATTTATTACAGCTTGCGCTTCACATGCACTTCTCCAATTTGACATAAACTGCGGCGGGCGGCAAGGAAGGGACAGACTCTGAGATCGAGGATGCAAGGGCCTGAAGCCGAAAGGCCTAAGGCTTTTTATTGTTATATTACTACCCTATTTAACTGCTACAATGCAGGAGCCAGACTAGGCAGTTCAAGATAACATCAACATTCACACGCTAAGCACTCATCACCCATTCTGGGAAGAGCCACAGTGTCCTGGGCTCAAAACATCAACAACCATTCCCTGTTTTCAGCTCTGTGTTCAGAACTGACCTTCAACACATGTTTACTTCTTTCATGCCTCAAAAAGCCCTGTGAAATGGTCTCGGCTCCTTTATTTTAGAAGCAAGCAAAAACTATTCTCAGTGCAGTGTTCCCAAGCAAATCTTATGCTCCCCAAGTAAAGCACAGCTCTTTGCAGGCTGAGGGTCTTCCACAATAAACACCGTAAATTGCACAGGTTGAAAAATTATCCTCCCTCGTTGCTTAAAATCCCAAGGAGTCAAAGTTTCCATTGTCAAAAGCCTTAACATTTGCATACGTGGGGGAGAATTCACCCCATATCGAGCTACATTTCTTTGTAGATCTTGTACCACCTTCCATGAAAAAGGAACATGTGAATGAGGCTGTCCTGCTGCAGGATCATTGAAAATCACAGGATAAGCAGAAGGACCAGTACTAAAAGACCCAGATTCACCCGCTGCACCTCCCATGCCTCCCAGTTTCTCTACTACCTCCCACTCCCCCTCCTGAGCTGCCGATGATTTTACAGCCTCCCAAAATTTCCCAGGATCCCGAGGGAACACAGTAATCCCAGGTAAACTAAGTGATTTAGCTGGTGTGGGCTGAGGGGTTTTAATACTTAGCCGACTAAGCGCCTGAGACAGTTCTTCATCGTCAGCAGGTGGCGCAGAAGGAGAAGGATGTGCAGCTCCTTCAGTTATCTTTGGGGTTGCTCCAGTGAAGGGTGGCAATCTCGGGTTCGCAGAGGGTGGTCGCTTTATGTGCCGGGGCTTCTGTACCACCCCTTCGTCATCCGATTCTGGGGTGCCCGTGATCAATAAGTCTTTATAATACTCGGCCACCGCATGAGGAGTGGTAGGTATCGGCAACTTCACCTTAACTGATGGTGCACTTGTAGATTCTTCTGTCATTACCTTCTTTGATTTTTCTTCTTCTGGAACATTTGTCCCTTCATTCTTTGGCACAGGAGGAGGCACAGAAGTGCTGGGTACTAATACAGGAGGCTCCAAATCCTCCTTTTCCTCTTTGTCTTGCTGTTGCTTTACTTTTTGTACAGTCTCTTTCATTACACGCCATGTCGTTAACAGTTCCACGGCAGCTTTATCTCCCTTTGTCGCTGCCTCAAAAAGGGCAGATCCTAATCCTTCCCATACTGTTAAACTGAAGGCAGTAGTAGCGGATGTATCACATCCATGCTTTTTCCCCCCACAACAGCATTTTTCGCAATGATGGGTCCGGGAGACTTATCCCCCGTTGTTTCAAGACAAGCTGCCACATAGACAAGACCATACTTTCTTCTTTAGTTATAGTACCCCCCATCGTGCCCCTGGTGGCTCACCGAATCCACGGTGTCCTCTAAGTCCCGGGTAAAGCAGCTCTGCCCGCCGCTGTTCCACCAGTAAAACCTTCTTCCGAACGTGTCTCGCCAGCCAGACGATCACGTCGGGGTCGCCAGTTGCGGAGAAAAGGACTCAGCACATGATTCAATGTGAATCAAGCATAAGCCGTTTATTACAAAAAAAAAGCCCCTTCTTATAACATATTTGCTTCCATACATGCAGCCAGGCACTGTCCATGCAAAACCTTATTGGCTGCCCCGCTTCTGCCACACGCTGTCCACGCACCCCCCTGCAACCTCCCATTGGTCAGTCCTTTCACCATCCCCTGAGGAGAAGGAACACGCCTCCACACAATCCAGTGTGAATCAAAGTGAAGACGCTTTAAGCAGCATAAGCTGTCCCTTTTATACATTTTGTACTGTCCCTGTCTGTAAGCATGTGCATTGCTACTGGTTAATATTACTAAACATACTCTTCTTTGATGTGTTGATTGGTCACTGCTCTGCCACTGATCCTTTCTTAATTGGCTCCATCAGTTCTTGTTTCTTCTCCTCCGTGTTCGGCTCCCACCGGCTACTCCCTCAATTCTTGTTTGCTCAGCTGCTGTTTTTCCTCATCTCTCCAAGGTCGGCTTGTTGACACTAGCTACATGAATCTTGTCACGCAGCTAGGCCTTCACTCCATACTCTCATACTTCTGGCTCATTACATGACCATTCTCCTCCAAAAACCCCTCTACAATTCCCCCTTTCTTTTCTTGAGCCAGAAAGGCCGTGTTTATCATCCGCTGCAGGGCCCTTTGCAAGCAGGAAAATAAACACGGTAATACAAGCATGATAATACAAATCATGAACAATCCCATCAATAGCATTTTAATCAATCCAACCAGCCACCCTCCAATTCCCAGATTACCCAACCAATCATCCAGGAACCCATGCTGTTCCCGTATTTTCTGCGTGGTATCCATGAGCTCTTTGATCTGCTTATGAATTGACTTGGATTGATCATTCAGATCCATGCAACACATCCCATCAAAATCCTGACATCCATGACCATGCACTAATAATAAAAAGTCTATATCAGCTCTATTTTATAAGGTAGCATGTTGGATACTATCTACATCATTGGCTAATGCTTCTAAAACTCTAGAAGTTTGGTTACCTCTTTTTGTAACCTAGCAAGCTAAATTTCGCAATTGTGTTAGTCCTTGTGCAGCATCGTTACATTCTATCCCTATGTTAGTGACACTTCTTTTTTACCTGGCGTTATGTAGGTTAGTATGGTTAGTATGACTTTTCACATAGGCATTAGTAGACTTAATTTACCTATGGTACACGGACCTCCCAGTTTCTTACTGGGCAACTTTGGCCAAGCCCTATCCCCACAAATTAGGAACAGACCCTTTGGTAATTTTTGCTTTCAGATCCCTTTAAGGGGACCCCCACTAGACATGTATGAAAGGGTTGTTCAGGCTGAGCTAAGGAGGCACAAAACTGTGTCAGGTTCAAGCTCCGCATCAGAGTCACCCAAACGTTGTGACTCCCCTTCCACGGTGTCGGTGGAAGGACTATCGGTTGATGACCTTTTGTCAGGTCCAGGATCCAAAGCAGGCTTAACACAGAAAAAACAACCCCTTGCTTCATCATAACTGCGCCTTTTGCTCCCTTTTCTATACCTCCCACGCAAACCTTTTTTCACACTTCCCGCAGTCAGGGCACTGGATCTCTCGAGAGGTCAGTGTTCCGAGGCAGATCCTGAGTTGGCTCCTGTAGTTCGGGCTGTTTTTGTAGCCACGGCTTCACCCACTTAGCTGGTACCCATTTGGCTCCTGTATCTGTAACGACACATGCATACCCTCGACCCAACGTTATTAATTTCATTGGACCTTCCCACACACCAGTCACCCCATTTTTTACCATCACTTTGGCTTGTTCCTGTTCTTTCTGAAAAGCCTCCATACCTCCCTTTAACCCTGCACCATGTTTTACCGCTGGAGGTACAGAGTAGTCCTGTGGCAAGCGTAAAAGGTTTAGTACATAAAGCGCTTTACACAACCTGTCAGGAGGAGATAGCCCTGGCTCTCCCCCTTTTTGTTTTTGTAAAAGGTGTTTCAGAGTTTGATTCATGCGCTCCACAATAGCTTGTCCCGTTGGTGAATGTGGGACGCCCGTTACATGTGTTATACCCCACAGTGGAAAAAGTCCTGTGTGGCGCGTGCCACATAGCCTGGGCCATTTTCCGTTTTAATCGTCTGTGGAATGCCCAGGGCCGCAATAGCAGAACGCCTGTGTCATTGAACGTGTTTGCTGGATTCGCCTGTTTGCGCTGTAGCTATAATCAAAGAAGAAAAAGTGTCAATTGTTACATGAACATATTTTAACCTGCCAAATTCAGCAATGTGAGTTACATCTGTTTGCCAAATGTCCAAGGCCTGCAGTCCTTGAGGATTGGTTCCTTGTATCGGCGTAGGTTGCGGCAGTTGCTGACAATCAGGACACATGGCCACGATATTCCGAGCATCACTGTGTGACAAATGAAATTGTCGTCGCGGTGCCCGATGTCCTTAATGAAAAAACTCATGTGACATACGCGCCTGCTGTTTAATGTCCGGCACCTGTACAGTCATTGTAGTAGAATTTGTGGGGTCAGAAACCAAAGAGTCCACTCGAGCATTGCCTTCTGTAATAAACCCAGGCAAATTAGTATGACTTCTTACATATAAAACATAAAACAATGCAGTTCGGATTTGAATTTCTTGCCACAGAGCTCGCAGCAATTCAAAAACACACTGATTACGTGTATGCTCTATAACAGGTCTCTCCAATTGCTTTACAATGCCAGCTACATATGCTGAATCAGTAACCAAATTAAAGGGAGTGGGAAAATTCTGAAATACTTCTAATACAGCTCGTAATTCTACCACCTGAGGTGAACCCTTTTGTTGTACTACCATAGATTCCCACTTGCCGTCAGAATACCAGACAAGGCCCACCTTGCCTGTTTTTCCAGATCCATCCATAAAAATGGTAATTCCATCCACAGGAGTGTCTGCGCACCACACTCCTGTGGCAATTGGAAGTTCCGCACTCAATTTTATAACAGGATGGGAGGGCAAGTGGTAAACAACCTGTCTCGAAAAATTCTCCATGGCTGTTTGCAAAGCAAAGCTATTAGCCATACACCACTCAAAATATCGAGCTGCAATAGGAACGGTTAGTGATGCAGGATCTCTGGCCACAAGCTCCCGACATCGCATCCGTCCTTTGATGATAATCTGTGCCAATTGCTCTGCAATCATGGGGACAGTTTTCTTTGTTCTTGAAGGTAGAAACAACCAATTCCAATACATGTAACAAATCTGATTATTCTGAATTCCATTGACCAATTATCGCATACGGAATTTGCCTATCAAACAAAGCGATAATTTGTATTTCCTGATTCAAATCAATACGATGTACAAATTTGGAATGTAGCCTGCTTTCTATTTCTGTAATCAGTTGCTGTACCTCTGCAGTAGTCTGTCGTGGTGCTGTTAAAGTTGTGTCCTCTGCTAACAATTGGAATAGAGACTGCAATTGTGATGACGTAAGCCCCAAGTACGGCCGCAGCCATAACTTGAGTCTTATGTTCCACAGTACCCACTTTTCCACATGCCTTTATCATAGCATTCAAATCTGGTTTTCCAGGTAAAGCTTCAATGATCTTTTGACAATCAGCATTAGCATTATCCCTAGCTAATTGCGTAACTAGAGTATCTCGTAAACCAACATCAAAAACTTGCTTTTCAACTGCTTCTTGTAGCCTCTCAACAAAGGATAGAAAGAGCTCCTTGGGTCCTTGTCTTACAGTAGTATATAATTGCATTCATACCCAGCGCCTTTTTTTTTTCTTTTTTTTTTTCTTTTTTTTTTGTGATTGAACGGATAAAAACAGCCACTCTAGAACGTGTAGCGGATCCTGCCAGCGCTCCTTCCACTGGCCCAGTAATCCCATGGGATGATAGTTGGCAATGGCTACATATAAACTTACTGGTGTCTCTAAATCCACACGATGTACCTTTTTCTGTTGCATACCATTGACATATTGTGGGATTGTTTTTCATGCCTTGCAGTAATACCATCCACTGATATCATCGACAAGGTGCCATGTTGTTCCTACTAGGTATTGAAAAAGCAAATTAGCATTTGTCAATTTCATGTAAAGGGATAGTGAAAAAACAATCTTTCAGATCAATAACCAAAATGTATAGTCTGCATTAATAACCCCTGGTAAAACAAATAGACCTTGCAAGGTTACACTAGGACGTCCGAGTAATAGTGCACTTAACCCATTTCCAGTGGGTCCCACGGCATTCAATGGAACCTTATGCACTCTGCTATTCTCTGTTGTGATTGCGGTTGCTGTGGTAACATCCAGTCCGGCACTCCCTGCGGTTCGGGCTGCGAGTTGACTGTTTAGGCCTGGAACTGGTTGGGAAGATTCATTTGTGTCAGCACACGGTTCCTCCCCGCGTTCTTTCTCCAGTTTCCCTGCACTCTGCAGCTGCTTCTTATCAGCTGACCTTGAGCATTATACTTAGACCTGCACTGCTTCACAAAATGCCTCAGCTTCCCACAGCAATGACACATCAAAACAGATTTACCTCTCCCACTCAGCTTCGACTTCTTAATGCAGTTTTTCTTAAAGTGACCTTCTTGCCCGCATGTATAACAGCGATGAACTACCTTAACTGCTGCCGCAAATGTTTTTCCTAAATGCTCCATCTAAAATGTGGTGGTTCCCGCTTTCCCACAAGCATCCATTAGCTCGGTTGAGGTGGGGTTACGATTTGCCATCCCTGCAATAACTTTCCTGCAGTCCTCGTTTGTGTTGTCCTTCGTTAACTGTAACAACAACGCTTCTTTAGCAGCCCCGTTTTGTATTTGTTTGTCTAAGGCAAATCACTCCCCAATTGAATGGCTCCCATTCGGGTGGGCCACTTCTTGCTGAGAGCAAGCCAATACCCCGCCACCCATAGCAGCCGCGGCCCCGAAATCACCGTCCGCAAGTGCGTGCTCTCTTAATTTTCACCAGAACCTGGCTGGGTCCGGGACAGACACAGTAACCTGGACTGGCTGCAGCATGAATAACTCCTCCACGCTACCGCCTAACTTTCCCGACCCTCAGTCTCTGCAGCAACTATGTCCCGCTTTCGCCTCTTCAGAAAGGTCTGTTAAGGGTGTCTCAGTCTCAGATTCGTGTAACGGGACGGTAGAAGGATCAATGTTCCGCTGCTGTTCCCTGGGCGGTGGGGGGAGCTCTGGCGGCGCGGAGGGCAAAGTCACTGTGAAAGGAGCTGTAGCTGCCTCCGCCACCGCCTTTGCCTCTCTGTCCTCCTTCAATTGCTCCAGTGAGTCTATAACTAATCTCCATATCGTCAAACGACACAGTGGCGATCTTGTCCTCCCTTGAGGCAGCCTCAAACAGAGAAGTTCCAGCGCTTTGCCACGTACTAACTTTGAAAGCAGTCTACGCTGTAGCTGGCAAATTATTCATTTTACACCATTATTTACAATTATTTACACCAATTATTTACATCAATAGTCTCCGGAGCAAATGCTCATCGTATTTTACCCCTCTCTTAGAGAGGATATATCGGAGAAGCCTTACTATCGCACTTTCTTCTTTAGAAATATTTTGGCCCACTCCTTTTTCCCCGGCTGCTCACCTCACTAAGTGTCCCGTTGCAACGTACTTTTCTTTTCTTGCGAGTCGTCCTCCGGCTCGCCCCGGTCTTCAGTCCTGCTGAGCCGTACTCCAGCCGGTGTACCTCCTTCTGGGCTATTCCCCGAACTTGCTGTTGACCAGCGTCTCATCGGGGTCACCATCTGAGGAGAAGGAACACGCCTCCACACAATCCAATGTGAATCAAAGTGAAGACGCTTTATTAAGCATAAGCTGTCCCTTTTATACATTTTGTACTTTCCCTGGCTGTAAGCATGTGCATTGCTACTGGTTAATATTACTAAACATACTCTTCTTTGATGTGTTGATTGGTCACTGCTCTGCCACTAGTCCTTTCTTAATTGGCTCCATCAGTTCTTGTTTCTTCTCCTCCGTGTTCGGCTCCCACCGGCTACTCCCTCAATTCTTGTTTGCTCAGCTACTGTTTTTCCTCATCTCTCCAAGGTCGGCTTGTTGACACTAGCTACATGAATCTTGTCACGCAGCTAGGCCCTCACTCCATATTCTCATACTTCTGGCTCATTACATGACCATTCTCCTCCAAAAACCCCTCTACAATCCCCCTGTGCTGTAACATGATCCTGCAGGTGCCAAGTCCAGCACTGTTCACAGTGATGTTTACTGTCAAGTATGCAGAGGCTCCGTGGGAAGCACACAGGAGATAGGCCTGTGGCCTTGCTTGGAGAGCTTGTTGACTTCAGCTCTTGATTCTTTCTGTTAGCTGTAACAATATCCCCGAACAGTCGTCTTTGCCATTTCTAGCATCTTTACTGATACAATTTGTCTCTTCGGGGAAGTTAGTAATGCTTCTGCTCCCCAATGACATTCCCTATGTTTTGTCTCTATTATTTCCCTCATCAAAAGTGGTGGAATCACCACTTGACCTGTTGCTGTCACCCACCATCCAGCTAAATTTTTCCTTGCATTCAATAAATTTTCTAACTTCTCATCTTCTTGTGAATATTTAGGTTCTTCTCTAGGTAGGGTAATAGTCTTAGTAGGAATTAATGCCATTTGAAAGGCATCTTTCTTTGCTACTCTTTTAGCTATCCTGTCAGCTAGTTTATTTCCTATTATTTCTTTTGAGTTTCCTGTCTGGTGGGCTTTACAGTGCATGATTGCTACATTAGCTGGCTTCTGCTTGTATTACTTTCAAAATTTCTTCTTTGTATTTTATACTTGTTCCCTGGGAAGATAGTAATCCTCTTTCTTTCCACAGAATTCCATGGACATGTACTACACCAAAGGCATATTTTGAATCAGTCCAGATATTTACTCTTTTTTCTTTGCTCAATTCTAACGCCCTTGTCAAGGCTATCAATTCTGCCTTTTGAGCTGAGGTTGTGCAAGGTAAAGAATTTGCTTCTATGACAGAGTTTTCAGTTGTCACCACATATCCTGCATATCGAATTCCATCTTCCACAAAGCTGCTGCCATCTGTATACAGTTCCCAGTCAGGATCCTCCAACGGTATATCCTTTAGATCCTCCCGACTGGAGTACGCATGTTCTATGGTCGTTAGATAGTCATGTTTTAGTTGCCTTTCTTCCTGTACAGAACTCAAAAAGACTGCAGGATTGACAAGGTTAGTAGTTTTCAGAATCACATCATCCTGTTCTGTTAAAATCACTTGGTATTTCATCATTCTGCTAGGGGACAGCCAGTGACCCCCCCTTTTGTTCTAAAATGGTGATTACCATATGTGGTACATATACTGTTATCATTCTCCCCAAAGTCAATTTTCGTGCCTCTTGTATTAGCATTACCGTGGCTGCAACTGCTCAAAGGCAACTTGGCCATCCTTTACTTACAGTGTCCAGTTGTTTGGAGAAGTATCCTACTGGTCTCTTCCAGCTTCCCATCCTCTGAGTTAACACTCCAAGTGCGAGATGTTGTCTCTCATGAACAAACAGTTGGAAGTCCTTAGTCAAATCTGGAAGTCCTAATGCTGGTGCAGTCATCAGGGCCCGTTTTAAATCCTGAAAGGTTCTTTGTTGTTCTGGGCCCCACACAAACGGTACAATTTTCTGAGCTTCATATAACGGTTTTTCTAACAGACTGTAATTCATTATCCAAAGTCAACACCACCCCGTCATTCCTAGAAAAGCTCTCAGTTCATGCACATTTCTAGGTTCAGGGATACCACAAATTGCCTCTTTACGGTCCGTTCCTAATTGCCTCTGTCCTTGAGTGATCTCAAATCCTAAATAGATTACAGTCTGGCTCGCTATTTGAGCCTTATTTCTAGATACTTTGTATCCACTTAGTCCAAGAAAGTTTAAAAGGTCTATTGTTACCTTTACACAAGTGGATCTTGTTTCTGTAGCAATCAGGATGTCATCCACATATTGTAGAAGTAAATGTCCAGGTTTTAGTTCTGAATCATTTTGTTTCCACTGTTCAAGCTCCTTTGCTAACTGGTTACCAAAGATCGTCGGACTGTTTTTAAATCCTTGGGGTAACCTTATCCATGTCAGTTGCATCTTCCCTCCTGTCTGCGGATTTTCCCATTCAAAAGCAAACAGTTTTCGACTTTCCTTCTCCAAGGGTATGCAAAAGAAAGCATCTTTTAAATCAAGCACTGTAAACCACCGATAATTTTCTCTTAATGCAGTTAAGAGTGTGTACGGGTTTGCAACAACAGGATGTATGTCTTTAACTAACTGGTTTATAGCTCTCAAATCCTGAACTAACCTGTATTCACCTGAAGGTTTCTTTACTGGTAAGATTGGAGTGTTATATTCTGATTCACATTCTTCTAGAATTCCATATTTTAAAAACTTGTCAATTATTCTTTTAACTCCCTGTTTCACCTCTGGTTTAATTGGATATTGTTTGATCCTTACTGGTTTTTCTTGATCCTTTAATTCTATTTTTACAGGCTGCGCTTCCTTAGACTTCCCAGGTATGTCTGTATTCCAGACTGTCGGTATAACAGCCTCATCTGTTTCCTGGGGTATTTCTGATTCTTTTACCCTTTTTTGTATCATCAATATTTCTCCTGTCTTTGATTCTGGAATTTTCAGAAAAACTTCACCTTCCTCAGAAACTATTTGTGCATTTAATTTAGATAACAAATCTCATCCTAGCAAAGGTATTGGACAATCTGATATATATAAGAATTTGTGTGTGATTATTTTACTTCCAAATTTTAAGTCTAGGGGTTGTAGGAATGGCCTGTTTTCTTCTTTCCCTGTGGCTCCAATTATTTTAGCAGATTTATTTCCCAACTTTCCTTTACAAACATTTAGAACAGAATATGTTGCCCCAGTGTCAACCAGAAATTTGACTCCTTCATTTCCCTGCTTAATTGTAACCAGAGGTTCAGCTGGGTTCCCCTCCAGTCCTCCTCATTCATCTAAAGTCATCATTCTCCTTGCATCTCTTTGATTTGCTCCTTGATCTTGTCTGGGACTTGTCAGACTGAAAAGTCTGACACTTTTCCAGTGCCCCTCCTCTTTGCAGTACGCACACTGATTAATTCCGAGGGTATTTGACCCTCGTTCTCCAAGGTTTCTAAAGCCTCCTCTTCCCCTAGCTCGATCTCTGCCTCTTGTAACATTTCCTGTCAAGGCAGCTATCAGTCTGCTCTCTTTAATCCTTTCTTTCTTTCCTTTCTCTGTTCTTCCTCCTTTTCTCGGTTATTATATACCTTCCAAGCTGTTTCAAGCATTTTATTTAAATTCCTTGAATCCTCTCCCTCTAATTTTTGCAGTTTCCTCTTTATATCTGGTGCTGATTGTCCCATGAATATTAAAGCCAATTGTTGTTGTTCTGCTTCTGTCTCTAATTTCAAATCAGTAAACTTCCTGGCCATTTCTTTCAGTCTCTCTAAAAACACTGAGGATGATTCATTTTTGTCTTGTTTCACCTCATATAATTTAGACCAATTTAAAGCTCTTGGCATTGCATGTTTCACCCCATACAGCACCCACTTTTGGTACTGACTTAGCTTCCTCCTGTTCTCTGTTACATTCGGATCCCATTGAAGGTCTCCTGTAGGAAAATTTTGCTCCAGTGTTCTGGTAAGTAAACTGTTTGTGTGTGCAGCTTCTGCCTGTGCCTTTCCAGTTTTTAACACCATCTGTTTTTCTGTACTATCTAATTAATTATCCAATATCACTTGTATATCATTCCAATCAGGATCCTGTGATCCTGTGACCAATAATTGTTTCTGTGATCAATTCTGTGATTCTGTTTCAGGATCCTGTGATCCTGTGACCAATAATTGTTTCTACGACCCTTCCTACCCTTTCTGGATCCTCCCTATACATTCCTGCTGCCTGTTTCCATGCCATCAAATCCATAACAGAAAACTTTCACATACACTGGCCCCTGCTGCCCTACTCCCTGTCTTAAAGGAGCTATTAATTGGGATTGTTGCCTAGTTCTTCGGGCTATTGGTGAATAAATTCCTGACAAACCTTCTCCAGGATCTTCCTCCTCTCTCCCTGTGCTATCCGGTTCAACTACCCTTTGTTCTAGTCCGTCTGCACTCCTCCCTGGGGGTGCTATTTCTAATTCTAATTCCACTTCATCTTCTCTCGGTACAGTACACCTAATACATCTCTTGCCAATATCACAAGCAGAACAACAACTTTTAATTTTCCTTTTTTTCTGAGTCCAGTGTCATTACTAGATTGTCCCAACTAATTAATTTACATTCATTTTGCCAATCAGTTTGTTGTCTCAAATAAAAGAACAAATCTACATATGGTACTTCACTCCACTTTCCTTCCCTCCTGCAAAACAGCATTAATTGTAGTATAGTGTTATATTTCAATGTTCCATTCCTTGGCCACTTTTCCTGATCTTCCAAGACATACAATGGCCACCACTTATTACAATATTCTATCATTTGGCTTTTACGCAAATCCTCATGTAACTCCCCAGTGTGCTAGCAAACATCCCAACGGCGAGGTTTTCATCCAATGTTAAATTCCCTGCACTTTTACTCTTAAACAATTTTACAAATCCTGTTTCCCTGTTTCAATTTTTTTCTTTTTTCTTTTTTTCCTGTTTTTTTTTTCTTTTTTTTTTTTTTTTTTTTTTTTTTGTAAACACCCAAGTCAAACGCTTCATCCGTCTCTGACCAAGCCCCTCACGGGACGTTAAAACTGCGGATTGGGACTCCGCACTCGCTTGGTGCTTATATGCACGTCTCAGTCACACACTCATGCACTCAATAAAATTCAGTTACACAATCACCTGACAGAAAAAACAGAACTCACGTTTCCCAAATTCCAAATGCCTAGGCAAACCAAAACCAAATGTCCAACCCTGCAATAGCTTTCGCTTATGACTGACGGGCAGACTACCAACGTCTAATTCAGCAACAGCTGATTAGACCCAAAGTGGGCGCCCTGAGCCCCAACCCTGCGAAGCTTTTGCCGAGCCTTACGAGCAGGCTATCCAAAACCAAAACCAAACCAGAGTTTGTAAAGATGTGCCTTACCTTTCCAGGGGACGTTGCGAGGAGCTATCGTGAGTCGAGGGCGATGCTTCTCCTCCAAGAATTCCTCGGTGCCGGCTGGAGCTGGATCAGCACTCAGTCTCCTTCAGTCTCACTCGCAAGGTCCCATCTGGGTCGCCAAAACTGTCACCGAAATCAGGAAAAAAACCTCTTAACACCAATGTAGCATTAAGAAGCAGGCACACCTTTAATGCAGCGCTGGGGACACGGGGGAATGGCTCCACCTACATGTCCACCTTAGCATCAAAATTTAAGGATTTTTATACACTTTTTCAGTCAAGTCATTGTTACATAACCTCTACATTGATTCGTTTCACCCATCATACGATCACATCAATATTCCAATCTTACTATAATCATTGGTTAGCTCTACTGGCCGATATCCTTAATATTTAAATCAAGATAGGAAATCCCCTTACCCTTCCAAGTAGCATTACTGGTGTTCGTTGTATTCAACTAGTGTCCATGACGGTCTCTAACAAAACAAAAAGTCCAGTAACTTACCTAGTGGGGCTTCTATGGTTACCTGTTAAAATTTAACAATCCTATAGCTAACTTCATAGATTCTAAAGCAGAACACAGAACTTCTTCTATTATTATACCTATTCTATTAAACTTATCTTCTTATGATTTTTAACTTAAATTTCACAGAATCACACAGAATCACAGAATCAACCAGGTTGGAAGAGACCTCTAGGATCATTGAGTCCAAGCATTGCCCTGACACCACCATGTCAACTAGACCATGGCACTAAGTGCCATGTCCAGTCTTTTCTTAAATACATCCAGAGATGGCGACTCCACCACCTCCCTGGGCAGCCCATTCCAATGTCTAATAACCCTTTCTGAAAAAAAATTCTTCCTAATGTCCAACCTGAACCTCCCCTGGCGAAGCTTGAGGCTATGTGCTCTTGTCCTATCGCTAGTTGCCTGGGAGAAGAGGCCGACTCCCACTTCACTACAACCTCCCTTCAGGTAGTTGTAGACTGCAATAAGGTCACCTCTGAGCCTCCTCTTCTCCAGGCTAAACAACCCCAGCTCCCTCAGCCGTTCCTCATAGGTCAGACCCTCCAGACCCTTCACCAGCTTGGTCGCCCTCCTCTGGACTCGCTCCAACACCTCAACATCTTTCTTGAAGTGCGGGGCCCAGAAATGGACACAGTACTCAAGGTGCGGCCTCACCAGTGCCGAGTACAGAGGGACGATCACTTCCCTAGACTGGCTGGCTACACTATTCCTAATAGAGGCCAGGATGCCATTGGCCTTCTTGGCCACCTGGGCACACTGCCGGCTCATGTTTAGCCGGCTGTCGATCAGCACCCCCAAGTCTCTTTCCGTCGGGCCGCTCTCTAACCACTCTTCCCCCAGCCTGTAGCGCTGCATGGGGTGGTTGTGGCCGAAGTGTAAGACCCGGCACTTGTTCTTGTTGAACCTCATGCCGTTGGTCTCGGCCCATCTATCTAACCTGTCCAAATCCCTCTGTAGGGCCTTCCTACCCTCCAGCAGATCGACACTCCCACCCAGCTTGGTGTCATCTGCAAATTTCATTTAATTTCAATTATTTATAACAAGTGGAGACACATAAGAACCTCCAGCGAGCAATTAATTGCATCACAAGATAGATGCAAAAGAGGGGATGAATCACCCTCTAGAGGATCTGTTGACAATACAGGGCACCCAAACTAATTTAGACTAAACATTCAGCTTTTAGCCAGCTAAAATGAGGTGAAATGAATCTCACCCCCTGCCCCCACAATTCCAGTTAACCTGTCCGTATTGTCAATTTTTTCTTCCCCTGTAGCTTTGCCTTCAATTTCCAACCACTTGTACCATTTTCATCTTGTTATACCATTTCTACATGGAAAAGCTCTCTCTTTGACTATGGTCAAAGTCTCACTGGGATAAGCTAAATGGATTTCAGTCCTGTAATTAAGCCACATAACTCTTCTTTTGTTCATACCACACAGTAGACCAGTACCACCAGCAACAAATACAATTTTACCGTAACCTTCTGCGTTTGCATTCTCTTGTGATTACCGCACATTTGAACAACTTATTTTTCATTTTATAGCAACCTCTTGGCACACAGGGGGTTTTCTTGAGGCAGGGAAACGCCAGGGCAGTGGAGAGACCCACCAGGAGCCGGTGGCTCTCCCAGGAGATGCTGATGAGGTGTGGGTGTTGCCAGAACAACCGCAGCCACACCTACAAAAAGCAGCCTAGGGAGCACTAGTGACCAGGAACACTGCGAACAGAGCAGGCAAACAGAATGTGGCATGTCAGCCAAGCAGGGCAGGGCAGGGCAGGGCAGGGCAGGGCATGCAGGAAGGGTGCCTCTTCGAAGGAAGAGCGTTCCACTGGCCGAGTAGGAGCCTTGAAGTACTGTCTTTGTTTAACCCGCACCCAGAGCTAAACAATAACAGTTTTTCTATCACCCAAAGTCCCTTCCCCAACTGAGGAAGGAAATTGGGAAAAAGTGGGAGACTCATGGGTTTGAAGTAAACAGATTTAATAAAATAAAGAAACCGATATCAATGCTAACACAAAGCACACAAAATTATACTTAGCTACAGAATAGCAGCAGGTTGTCCAGGAACAGCAATTGTCAGCAATGAGGAAAAAGAGAGGCCAGAAGAAAGGAGAGCAAAAAAAACAGCCCCCCATCCCCCCCCCCAAAGCCCTTCCTTTTATAGTGAACTTGATGTTAATGATATAGAATATACCTGTGGGCCAGCCTGGGTTAGCTGCCCTGCATTTAGCTGCTAATGGCCTTGATCACCATGGCTGGCCACAAACTGAAACAAAATCCCAGTGAAACCAGGACAGAATTTCACCCCTTATTCTATCATTTACATCAAGTCACTACTATTTTCCCCATCCCTCAACATACATACACATCCACACACAGATATTTCCGGAGTGTCAGTCGGCAGCGGCGACAGCGACTGAGGTGAGTCCGGGGCGAGGGTGAGATCGGGCTGTACCGGGGGGTTTCCATACCCAGGGCCACCCGAGCAGCAGCCCTGAGTCCTGTCTGGACCCGGAAGTTCCCGGCAATGAATCAGGTGAGGAGGGGGTGTAGTCGGAGGCACCGCGGGAGATTTGAAGCGACCCGGAGCACGCAAACAGGGGCGCGGCAGTTTGCGTAGGCAGGGTGAGCAGGGTAAGTGGGCAGGAAGGTGCAGTCTCCCTCCCATTGGGGCAAGAGGAGAGTCCAGGAATGGTCTCCACTTGGTGGGGCCCTAAGTCCTCTGCGGGTGCCAGAAAGGACATGGCAACATAAACGGACCTGCCGCGGAAGCATGCGGAGGTCCAGGTGCCAGGCTGCAAGGAGTGCCAGAGCCTGGCACTGGCACTCAAGGGTAACAGAGATGTCGCCTGTGTGAGGTGTGAACAGGTTGACGACCTGATCTTCTTGGTAGCACAACTCAAGGAGGAGGTGGAAAGGTTAAGGAGCACTAGAGCATCCCAGGGAGAGATTGGCAGGCAGTGCTGTTACCTGCCTGCCCTGAGGAAAACAGACTGGCCTAATGCTCCCCGGGAAGTGGAGGATCCTCTTCCTCCTCCACAAGGAGCAGGAGGAGACCTAGGGGATGGGGGGGAATGGAGGCAGGTCCCTGCTGGGGGTGGTAGGTGAATCCCATCCTGACCTTCCTCCCCTCCCTGCGTCCCCCTGCAGAATAGGTATGAGGTGCTGGAGCCTGAGCGTCTTCCTGAGCGTCGGGAAGACACGAATCTAGGTGAAGGACCTTCTAAGGGGCTATGTAAACAGAAGCAACCAACTAAGAGAGTTGCAACCAGCTCCAAAACGGAGAAAAGTAATTGTTATAGGCGACTCCCTGCTAAGGGGAACGGAGGGCCCCATATGCAGGCCAGACCCAACTCACAGGGAAGTCTGCTGCCTCCCTGGGGCTCGGGTAAGGGATGTTGCCAGGAGGCTTCCTGAACTGGTGAGGCCCTCTGACTACTACCCACTATTAGTATTCCAGGTGGGTAGGGATGAGAGTGAAGGGAGAAGTCCCAGGGCAATCAAAAGGGACTTCAGGGCCCTGGGGCGTTTGGTGAAGGGGGTAGGTGCACAGGTTATATTCTCTTCAATTCCTTCAGTGTTTGGTGAAAATAGGGAAAGGACTATGAAAATACAACAGATTAATATGTGGCTAAGAGACTGGTGCTGTAGGTGGGATTTTGGGTTCTTTGACCATGGGGTGGCTTTCATGGCACTGGGCCTGCTTATGCCGGATGGGGAACAGCTGAGTCAGAAGGGGAAAAGGGTAATGGCCCAGAAGTTGGCAGGGCTGATCAAGAGGTCTTTAAACTAGGTTCGATGGGGGAGGGGGATAAGACCAGGGCAACCACAAATGAACCTAGGGGTGACAGGCCTGCATTGGGGGCAAGACCGCTAGCCCAGCTGAAGTGCGTTTACACCAATGCACACAGTATGGGCAACAAACAGGAAGAGCTAGAAGCCACTGTACAGCAGGAAGGTTATGATGTGGTTGCCATCACAGAAACGTGGTGGGATGACTCTCATGACTGGAGTGCAACTATGGATGGCTATAAGCTCTTTAAGGGGGACAGGCGAAGCAGGAGAGGCGGTGGGGTAGCGCTGTATGTTAGGGAGTGCTTGGACTGTGTTGAAATTGAGGAAAATGATGAGGATGACAAGGTTGAATGTTTATGGGTGAAGATCGGGGGAAGGTCGGCAGGGCGGACATTACGGTGGGAGTCTGTTATAGACCACCCAACCAGGATGAGCAGGCAGACGAGGTGTTTTACAAGCGGCTGTCAGAAGCCGCCCGGTCGCCGGCCCTTGTACTCGTGGGCGACTTCAACTTCCCGAATGTCTGCTGGAAATACAACATGGCAGAGAGGAAGCAATCTAGGAGGTTCCTCGAATGTGTGGAGGACAACTTCCTCATGCAAGTGGTAAATGACCCCACTAGAGGAGGGGCCCTGCTTGACCTGTTGTTTGTGAACAGAGAAGGACTAGTGGGAGATGTGAGGGTCGGTGGCCGTCTTGGGAATAGTGACCATGAAATGTTAGAGTTTTCGATAGTGGGGGAAGTAAGGAGGGGCAAGAGTAGAACTTCTGCCTTAGATTTCTGGCGGGCAGACCTTAGCCTGTTTAAGAGGCTGGTGGACCGAGTCCCTTGGGAGTCGGTCCTGAAGGGCAAAGGAGTCCAGGAAGGCTGGACGTGCTTTAAAAAGGAATTGCTAAATATTCAGGAACAGGCTGTCCCAGTGTGTAGGAAGACAAGCCGTCGGGGAAAAAGACTGGCCTGGTTAAACAGGGAACTTAGGCTAGAACTTAAGGAAAAAAAGAGAGCCTATTTGCTCTGGAAGAAGGGTCGGGTAACTTGGGAGGTCTATAGGGACGTGGCCAGGTCGTGTAGGGAGAAGATTAGAAGGGCCAAAGCTCAATTAGAGCTTGATTTGGCTGCTACAGTCAGAGATAACAAAAAAAGCTTCTACAAATACATCAACAGCAAAAGGAGGGTCAAGGAGAGCCTCCACCACTTGCTGAATGAGGAGGGAAGTGTAGTGTCAGGGGATGAGGAAAAGGCAGAGGTGCTCAATGCCTTCTTTGCCTCGGTCTTTAATGTCAGGACCGGTTGTCCTCAGGAGACTCAGCCCCCAGAGCCTGAAGTCAGGTGCAAGGGGCTGTGTGAACCCCCCGTAATCCAGGAGGAGACGGTTAGTGACCTGCTGTGCAAGTTGGACACCCACAAGGCTATGGGCCCGGATGGGATTCACCCCAGAGTAATGAAGGAACTGGCAAATGAACTTGCCAAACCACTCTCTATTATCTACCGGCAGTCCTGGTTAAATGGAGAAGTTCCAGCTGACTGGAAATTAGCAAATGTAACGCCCATCTACAAGAAGGGCTGGAAGGATGATCCAGGGAACTATAGGCCTGTCAGCCTGACCTCGGTGCCAGGCAAGGTGATGGAACAGATCATCCTGAGTGCCATTACATGGCACATGCAGGACAATCGGCGCATTGGGGCCAGCCAACATGGATTCATGAAAGGCAGGTCCTGCTTGACCAACCTGGTCTCCTTCTATGACCAAATGACCCACTTAGTAGATGAGGGCAGGGCTGTGGATGTAGTCTATCTAGACTTCAGTAAAGCATTCGACACTGTCTCCCACAGCATCCTCCTAGACAAACTAGCTGCCCGGGGCTTGGATGGGTGGACTCTTTGATGGGTTAAAAACTGGCTGGATGGCCGAGCCCAGAGAGTGGTGGTGAATGGGGCAAAGTCCAACTGGCGGCCGGTCACTAGCGGTGTTCCCCAGGGCTCAGTTCTGGGGCCAGTGCTGTTCAATATCTTTATAGATGATCTAGACATAGGGATTGAGTGCACCCTCAGGAAATTTGCAGATGACACCAAGCTGGGTGGGAGTGTCGATCTGCTGGAGGGTAGGAAGGCCCTACAGAGGGATCTGGACAGGTTAGATAGATGGGCCGAGACCAACGGCATGAGGTTCAACAAGAACAAGTGCTGGGTCTTACACTTCGGCCACAACCACCCCATGCAGCGCTACAGGCTGGGGGAAGAGTGGTTAGAGAGCGGCCCAACGGAAAGAGACTTGGGGGTGCTGATCGACAGCCGGCTAAACATGAGCCATCAGTGTGCCCAGGTGGCCAAGAAGGCCAATGGCATCCTGGCCTCTATTAGGAATAGTGTAGCCAGCCAGTCTAGGGAAGTGATCGTCCCTCTGTACTCGGCACTGGTGAGGCCGCACCTTGAATACTGTGTCCATTTCTGGGCCGCACTTCAAGAAAGATGTTGAGGTGTTGGAGCGAGTCCAGAGGAGGGCGACCAAGCTGGTGAAGGGTCTGGAGGGTCTGACCTATGAGGAACGGCTGAGGGAGCTGGGGTTGTTTAGCCTGGAGAAGAGGAGGCTCAGAGGTGACCTTATTGCAGTCTACAACTACCTGAAGGGAGGTTGTAGTGAAGTGGGAGTCGGCCTCTTCTCCCAGGCAACTAGTGATAGGACAAGAGCACATAGCCTCAAGCTTCGCCAGGGGAGGTTCAGGTTGGACATTAGCAGTTGAGCAAACAAGAATTGAGGGAGTAGCCGAGGGGAGCCGGACACGGAGGAGAAGAAACAAGAACTGATGGAGCCAATTAAGAAAGGACCAGTGGCAGAGCAGTAACCAATCAACACATCAAAGAAGAGTATGCTTGAAATGTGGATAGTAATATTAACCAATAGCAATGCACATGCTTACAGCCAGGGAAAGTACAAATGTATAAAAGGGACAGCTTATGCTTAATAAAGCATCTTCACTTTGATTCACATTGGATTGTGTGGAGTCGTGTTTCTTCTCCTCAGATGGTGACCCCGACATGATACTGATTTAGTAAATAGACGGCAAGTTCAGGGAATAGCCCAGAAGGAGGTGCACCGGCTGGAGTATGGCTCAGCGGGACTGAAGACCGGGGTGGGCCAGAGGACGACTCGCAAGAAAAGAAAAGTATGTTGCAATGGGACACCCAGTGAGGTGAGCAGCCGGGGAAAAGGAGATGGGCCACAGTATTTCTAAAGAAGTGGTGCGATAGTAAGGCTTCTCCTACATATCCTCTCTAAGAGAGGGGTGAAATACAATGAGCATTTGCTCCGGAGACTGTTGGTTTGGTGTCGAGAGCATGGGTTCCCTTCGGACACCCAGAGCGCTTTTAAGGTGGACACTTGGGAAGATATTGGAAAGGGTTTATGGGACGCGATAAGCAGTGGGGAAAAGGAGGCGAAAGAACTGGCAACTGCATGGAGGGCTGTTCTTACCGCTCTTCAAGAAATGAAAGCAGAGAGGGCTGTTACAGCAGGGGCTTTTACGGCTCTGCGTCCAACAGAGGTTAACCCTGGGGCGAGAGGTCTTCGTGTTTTTGGTCAGCCGCCAATACCGTTTTTTTCAACCTCCTCCGCACCACCAGAAGAGCAGGAGAAAGTTGAAATGCCCCCTAAACCAACAGGGGAGCCCCCTAAACCAGAGGAAATGGAGGTTGATGAGCATCGGCCTGAGCCCACCCCCCCACCCCTCAAGCCTCCTCGAGCCGCCAATCCTGCCAATCGCTCCGAATATGAATATCCCCCTCTGCCCCTGTCCCCCTATCGCCTGTCGGCGGTCCAGGGAAAGTTAAGGATCCGGTGGTTTGGGTGGAAAAATTGTTAGCAAAATTACAAGACCTGGAAAGACAGACGACCTTAACTGAGTGACAACATAAGGAGGAGGTGGATAAGCTGATACAACAACAATGGGAGGAGCAGAGGCGACAAGAAGAAAGGGAACGCCTACGCGGGGGGGGCCAGGGGGCCGAGGCGGCTGGAACTAGCCGAATGAGAAACATTGATGGGAATGTTGGTATGAACTCTGTCATGGGGAACGGGGGAGGAGACGATCCACGATTACAGCGGCGAGGAGTTATACAGAATGCGCTAGTGGAGGGGGAGATTCTGCCCACGGCATTCCCAGTTATTTTGGGAAATCAGAGAGAACCACCATGCTGGGTAGGGTTACAGTGGGAGATTGTTAAGGAGGCACGGAAAGCGGTACAACAAAATGGGTTGCATGCACCTTATACCCAAGCATTTATAAATAATATCTTTATGTCGATGGTTCTAACACCCTTTGATTTTAAGCAATTGATGGTGATGATTTTAACCCTGATGCAGGAACGCTTGTTGTGGACGAGGTGGCATGACGCAGCACAAGCTGCAGCGGTGGAAAACCTGGGGAGGGGAGATAATGATCCACTTTTAGGGATAACATTTGACCAACTGGTGGGAGAAGGGCAGTTTAGCAATCCACAATGACAGGCACGACTTAGACCAGAAGCCTTGGCACTTACTGCCACCTTAGCCCGAGAGGCTTTTAAAACCCTCCCAGAAGATGGGAAAGTAATTCCTGCCTATACAAAAATAAGGCAAGGTCCATCTGAGCCTTATATGACATTTTTAGAAAGATTGCGTGAAGCATTGGAAAGGGCATCGCTGACCGATGTAGCTCGAGAGGCGTTGCTAATGTCGTTGGCAGTCGACAATGCTAATCCTACTTGTAAGCACATCTTACAGACATTACCCAAAATTTCTAGCCTGGCAGAGATGATGGATGCGTGTGAGCGCGTAGGAACAACGGAAGAAACAGCAGGATACATGGCGTCAGCCTTTGCGGCTGCGGTGAAACCTCTAGTACGATCAGGGAGAGGCGATCAGGGACCAAAATGTTACAACTGTGGCAAACCGGGACACCTTAAGGCTCAATGCCGAATAAAAAGTAACGGGTTTGCAGGGACCTGCAATCGCTGCCGGAAATACGGTCACCGTGCAGATGAACGCCGATCTAAATTCACTAAGCAGGGAACTCGGCTGGGAAACGAGGGGGGGCGGGGGGGGGGGGGGTGAGCGCGATGACACAAAACAAGTCTTCAACCCAGGCTGCCTGGATGGCGTCGCCACCGCCACAAGAGGGAGTGCTGGGGTGGACGTTGCCACAGCAGTAGAGGTGACTCTGATAGACCTGCAAGTACAACGTATACCCACCGATATGAAAGGCCCACTGGGTCACGGGTTGAGTGCCTTACTTATCGGGCGATCCTCTACGACCCGAAAAGGTCTTTTCATCTTACCTGGTATAATCGATGCCGATTTTACGGGGGTCATATCTATTATGGTATGGACCCCCCTGCCACCAATTCATATACCCAAAGGAGAAAAAATTGGACAACTGGTCCCCTTTAAGTCAGCTGTGCCCACAGCCGGGAATCGGATAAGAGGGGTTGGGAGTTTTGGATCAACAGGCCAGGCTGACATTTATCTGGCAATGGATATCAGTAAGGCGAAACCAACGGAACGGGTAACACTAAAAGAACCTGGTGGGAAAACTTGCGTGGTCATTATGCTGATTGATACTGGAGCGGACGTTACAATAATCAGTCAAGCAGCGTGGCCTCATTCGTGGCCATTGGAGATCCCCCCTACGCCCATTTTGGGGGTCGGGGGAATACAGACCACTAAAATCGGTAAAAATGTGATTTGTTGCAAATTGCAGGATGGGAGTACCTGTACAGTAAGACCATATGTGATGCCTGTCCCCATTTGTTTACTGGGGAGGGATGCATTAAGTCAATTAGGGGCACGTTTGATAACTAACAGCGAAGGTTTTTAGAGGCGGCCATTGATGAAGGGCGACCAATCCTAAAACTAACCTGGAAAACGGAAAACCCATTTTGGGTTGATCAATGGCCGCTGTCTGCAGAAAAAATCGCCCACCTTGAAAGCTTGGTACAGGAGCAACTGGAAAAAGGTCATATTGAACCCACAACAAGTCCATGGAACACCCCAATATTTACTATTCCGAAAAAAAGTGGCAAATGGCGTTTGTTACATGACCTTCGAAAAATCAATGAGGTCATGGATGATATGGGAACCCTACAACCGGGGCTCCCATCCCCCGATATGATCCCTAAAGATTGGGACATTTTAATCATTGAC
Organism: Nyctibius grandis; assembly: GCF_013368605.1. Taxonomy (NCBI): domain Eukaryota; kingdom Metazoa; phylum Chordata; class Aves; order Nyctibiiformes; family Nyctibiidae; genus Nyctibius; species Nyctibius grandis. The sequence goes on along the minus strand of NC_090694.1, from coordinate 17,204,869 downwards.
TTAAAAGATTGTTTCTTCACCATCCCTTTACACCCTGATGACTATCAGAAATTTGCTTTTTCGGTGCCATCAGTGAACAAAGCTGCACCTATGAAACGCTATCATTGGGTTGTGTTACCACAGGGAATGAAAAATTCACCGATGATGTGTCAAATGTATGTGGCCTGGGCACTTGCTCCTGTATGAAGGAATTTTCCAAATTTGATCATATACCATTATATGGATGACATTCTAATAGCAGGGAAACAATTGGATAAAAAACAACTGATTAATAAACTGCAGACTGAACTAGCAAAAGGTGGATTGCAAATAGCCCCAGAAAAGGTACAACAGGAGGAAAATTGGAAGTACCTTGGGTGGGAAATTACCAAAACAACTGTTAGACCCCAAAAACTGGAAATTCGTGTGAACATCAGTACTTTAAATGATGTATAAAAACTGTTGGGAGACCTCAATTTGGTGCGCACCGTGTGTGGTCTCACCAATGCTGAATTGGCACCTTTGATGCAATTGCTAAAGGGAGGAGGCGGCGCAGATGCCCCCCCCCCCACATTGACACAGGAAGCTGAGCAGGCATTGAAACACCTGAGTACCAAAATAGCTATGGCATACACTCACCGCTGGGACCCAGATTACAGTCTTGGACTATTGGTTATCAATCACAATCGCCACCCCCGGCGTTAATTATGCAGTGGGTGACTGACAACGATCCTCTACATGTGCTGGAATGGATCTTTTTGCCAATGCAACCAAAACGTACCATTACTACGAAAGTAGAGGCCATAGCACAACTTGTAATGAAAGGAAGGCAGAGGGTTGTAGAGATAGCAAGCGTCGAACCTGCTTTTTTGGTTATTCCACTGGTTGCAGAGTATCTACAATGGGCGTTACAAAATTCCATACCATTACAAGTTGCGTTATTGGATTATAGGGGCGAGTTGAAGGTACATTTACCCCCTCACAAATACTTCTCTGTGCTGCAATTGGGTCAATGGGAAGAATTACCAAAAAGGTCAGAACGTCCGGTCAGTGATGTCACCGTTTTTACAGATGCTGGAGGCAAAGCCCAAAAAGCAGCACTAACATGGTTAGACAATGGGAAGTGGCATGATGTAATTTTATCTGACATTCAAGGGTCTACACAACAATTAGAATTGCGAGCTGTGGTGGAGGTCTTCCGGCGATGGAAAACAGCGCCTGTTAATGTGATATGTGACTCTTTATATGTCGTAGGGATTGTCCAGAGGATGGAGCGTGCTCTGCTCAAAGAGATAGCTAATGAACAACTATACCAACTTTTTCATGAATTATGGCTTTTGCTGGCAGAGCAATTGCATCCATATTTCATCACACATATCCGTAGTCACACAGGACTCCTGGAAGGCTTAGCTGAAAGCAATGCTCAGGCAGACAAACTTGTCGCACCTGCCTGGGCTGCGCCTTCAATTGATCGCTTCGCTCAAGCACAACGGTCCCATGCCTTTTTCCATCAATCTGCTAAGGTATTGCGGTGTCAGTTTGGGCTATGCAGTGCAGATGCACGTGGGATAGTCCAGTCCTGTCCAGATTGTCAACATCTTGGGGGAGGTTTAGCACCTGGTGTCAACCCCCGCGGTACTGGACCGTTGGAGATATGGCAAATGGATGTAACACACATTCCCGAATTTGGACGGCTGAAATATGTCCACGTGAGTGTTGACTGTTTCTCCCTTGCTACCTGGGCTACAGCACAAACAGGCGAATCCAGTAAACACATTCAACGACACATGCGTTCTGCTATTGCGGCCCTGGGCATTCCACAGACGATTAAAACGGACAATGGCCCAGGCTATGTGGCACGCGCCACACAGGACTTTTTCCAACTGTGGGGTATAACACATGTGTCACGGTTTAAAGCTGGGCTGGCTATTAAACCTGCGGCAGATGCCCTCTGTTATGCCCCCCCTCCCCCCAGAGGGAAAGGGAAAGGGAAAGGGAAAGGGAAAAGGGAGAGAGACTTCTGGGTTGTAAAATTAAAACAGTTTTAATAAACTATAATAATGAAAAAAAAGTATAATAATAATAATAGAAATAATCAAATATATACAAATATATATACAAAACCAAGATTGAGCTCCCCTGAAGTCAGCCACGTCACCACTGGCACTGCAGGGCAGGCTCCGGGAAGGCCCAGCCTGGGCCTAGCGATGGTCGAGAGCTGGATTCAGGGATGCACGGATCGGGATCGGGGGCAGCAGGAAAACAGACGGAGTCCTCCCTGGACACCGGCCATAGCAGAAAGAGAGCGAGACCCTCGTGATCCCCCCGCTTTATACTGAGAATGACGTGTATGGGATGGAATACCCTCGTTGGTCAATTTTGGGTCACCTGCCCTGTCCGCTTCCCCCTGCAGCTGCGACCCCCCTTCGGCTCTTCACTCGTAAGCAGTGAGGAATTCAGCAGTGACCTTGGTTTCTCTCAAGAATAAGTACAGCAAGAGCCTTTCTGCACAACATCCCTACCGGTGCCTCAGTGATAACTACAAACTTCAAGCGTTACCAGTCCTGGAAGCAGACACTGTCTGCAAAAACATGCAGTTAGTTTCAGAAAGTGCAGTTACTTAGAGGAGACTTAGCTGAAAGGAAAAATCACTGAAAGGAAAATCGGCCTGGTTTAGGCCAAACCAGGACAACATGTAACGGGCGTCCCACATTCACCAATGGGACAAGCTATTGTGGAGCGCATGAATCAAACTCTGAAACACCTTTTACAAAAACAAAAAGGGGGAGAGCCAGGGCTATCTCCTCCTGACAGGTTGTGTAAAGCGCTTTATGTACTAAACCTTTTACGCTTGCCACAGGACTACTCTGTACCTCCAGCGGTAAAACATGGTGCAGGGTTAAAGGGAGGTATGGAGGCTTTTCAGAAAGAACAGGAACAAGCCAAAGTGATGGTAAAAAATGGGGTGACTGGTGTGTGGGAAGGTCCAATGAAATTAATAACGTTGGGTCGAGGGTATGCATGTGTCGTTACAGATACAGGAGCCAAATGGGTACCAGCTAAGTGGGTGAAGCCGTGGCTACAAAACCAACCCGAACTACAGGAGCCAACTCAGGATCTGCCTCGGAACACTGACCTCTCGAGAGATCCAGTGCCCTGACTGCGGGAAGTGTGAAAAAAGGTTTGCGTGGGAGGTATAGAAAAGGGAGCAAAAGGCACAGTCATGATGAAGCAAGGGGTTGTTTTTTCTGTGTTAAGCCTGCTTTGGATCCTGGACCTGACAAAAGGTCATCAACCGATAGTCCTTCCACCGACACCGTGGAAGGGGAGTCACAACGTTTGGGTGACTCTGATGCGGAGCTTGAACCAGACGCAGTTTTGTGCCTCCTTAGCTCAACCTGAACAACCCTTTCATACATTTCTAGTGGAGGTCCCCTTAAACAGATCTGAAAGTGAGGAGATAGTGGCAGGGTTGAATGTGCTGAAACAGAGCCTCTGTGAGAATGCAATGAAATGTGGCGAACATTGGGATTTATGGGACGATAGCTTGCCTGTCAGTCCCTTAGAGCCCCAAGAACTTGACATCCTAGGAACTTTAGGGGCGGAATCCTGTGTGTTTTTCAATTACACGGAGGGATCAAACATTTATCAGAACAACATACAGAGATTACAAAATGTCACACCCAGTAATCCATTGTGGCAAAATGAATCTATCTGGTGTGCAAGCGTAGGGCGCAGTCGAACAGAGCCAGCACCGGATTTGGCCATGCCTAGAAAATTACCAGAAGGTTTATTCCTAATTTGTGGAGATAGGGCTTGGCCAGGGCTGCCCAGTAAGAAACTGGGAGGTCCGTGTACCATAGGTAAATTAAGCTTACTAATGCCTACACGAAAGGTCATATTAAACCACACTAACCTACACAAGATTAAAAGAAGTGTCACTACCTTGGGGAAAGAATGTAAAGATGAGGTAGAACTATGGTCTAGGACCAAAGTAGTTCTTTCTTCTATTTTTGCCCCGGGTGTCGCTGCTGCACAAGGACTAACACAATTGCGAAATTTAGCTTGCTGGGTTGCAAAAAGAGCTGATCAAACTTCTAGAATTTTAGGAACATTAGCCAATGATGTAGATAGTATCTGACATGCTACCTTACAAAATAGAACTGCTCTAGACTTTTTATTATTAGCACATGGTCATGGATGTCAGGATTTTGATGGGATGTGTTGCATGGATCTGAATGATCACTCCAAGTCAATTCATAAGCAGATCAAAGAGCTCATGGATTCCACACAGAAAATACGGGAACAGCATGGGTTCCTGGATGACTGGTTGGGTAATCTGAGAATTGGAGGGTGGCTGGTCGGATTGATTAAAATGCTATTGATGGGATTGTTCATGATTTGTATTATCATGCTTGTATTACTGTGTTTATTTTTACTGCTTGCAAAGGGCCCTCCAGCGGATGATAAACACAGCCTTTCTGGCTCAAGAAAAGAAAGGGGGAATGGTAGAGGGGTTTTTGGAGGAGAATGGTCATGTAATGAGCCAGAAGTATGAGAGTATGGAGTGAAGGCCTAGCTGCGTGACAAGAGTCATGTAGTTAGTGTCAACAAGCTGACCTTGGAGAGAAGAGATGAGGAAAAACAGCAGTTGAGCAAACAAGAATTGAGGGAGTAGCTGAGGGGAGCCGAACATGGAGGAGAAGAAACAGGAACTGATGGAGACAATTAAGAAAGGACCAGTGGCAGAGCAGTAACCAATCAACACATCAAAGAAGAGTGTGCTTGAAGGATGGACAGTAATATTAACCAATAGCAATGCACATGCCTGCAGCAAGGGAAAGTACAAATGTATAAAAGGGACAGCTTATGCTTAATAAAGCGTCTTCACTTTGATTCACATTGGATTGTGTGGAGGCGTGTTTCTTCTCCTCACATTAGGAAGAATTTCTTCTCAGAAAGAGTTATTAGACATTGGAATGGGCTGCCCAGGGAGGTGGTGGAGTCACCATCCTGGATGTGTTTAAGAAAAGACTGGACATGGCACTTAGTGCCATGGTCTAGTTGACATGGTGGTGTCAGGGCAATGGTTGGACTCGATGATCCCAGAGGTCTCTTCCAACCTGATTGATTCTGTGAGAGAGTCCAGTGGAGGGCTACAAAGATGATCAGAGGACTGGAGCATCTCTCCTACGAAGACAGGCTGAGAGAGCTGGGTCTGTTTAGCATTGAGGAGAGTAGACTGAAGGGGGATGTTATCAGTACTTACAAATACCTTAGGGTCGCGTGTCAAGAGGATGGGGTCAGACTCTTCTCAGTGGTGCCCAGTGACAGGACAAGGGGCAACGGGCACAAACTGAAACATGAGAAGTTCCATCTAAATAGGACAAAAAAATTCTTTACTTTGAGGGTGACAGAGTACTGGAACAGACTGCCCAGGGAGGTTGTGGAGTCGCCTTCTCTGGAGATATTCAAAACCCGCCTGGACACGATGCTGTGCAACGTGCTCTAGGTAAACCTGCTTTGGCAGGGGATTGGATGTCACGGTTTAAAACTGGGCTGGCTATTAAACCTGTGGCAGATGCTCTCTGTTAACCCTCCCCCCCCCACCACCCGAGAGGAAAGGGAAAAGGGAGAGAGACTTATGGGTTGGAAAGTTAAAACAGTTTTAATATACTATAGTAATGAAAAAGAGTATAATAACAATAATAGAAATAATCAAATATATACAAATATATACAAAACCAAGATCGAGAGCTTGGAAATCCTCCTCGGGCAGAGTTGCTCCCCCAGCACGGGCAGAGGGCAAAATGCAGTAGCTCCACCCAGCACGGGCAGAGGGCAAAATGCAATAGCTCTACCCAGCACTGGCAGAGAGCAAAATGCAGTAGCTCCCCTGCCATCACACCTGCAGGCTTTTAACTGGAAACTGGCAAAGCTGGTACCAATCAGTGGGAGACAGGAGGGCCCCTCCCTCCTGGGCCCCACCTCCAGGAGGCAGTGGGTTAGTGATAAATAGGAAAGTGAGAATGACGTGTATGGGATGGAATATCTTGTTGGTCAATCTTGGGTCACCTGCCCTGTCTGCTCCTCCCTGCAGGTGCGACCCCCCTTCGGCTCTTCACTCATAAGCAGTGAGGAATTTAGTGGTGACCTTGGTTTCTCTAAGACTAATTGGCCTGGTTTGGGCCAAACCAGGACATTGGACTAGATGATCTTCAGAGGTCCCTTCCAACCCTAACCATTCTGTGAATCTGTGTAAAAGGAAAACCTTGTGGAGAAAAGCAATGCATCAGGCTGGATAACCTGTGAGCTCTGAGCTTCTGTTCTGGAAGGGTGCATCCCACCCTGGTCACGACAGCATGGGTGAGAGAGATGCTCCCAGCCCCTTCTGCTCTCCTGCCCCCAAGTAGAGACTGTGGAGCCCTGCTTATTTTCCTGAATGCCTGAGCAAGAGGTAGGTGTTGCAAGGGGCTCCCCACCTTTGAGCCAGCGGTCACTCAGGCTACATCTCTCTGAGTAACTCCTCGGCCTGAGCACGGCCCTGTAATTGTCCACACTGCTTGGTTGGTTTCCTGACACAGTCTCGTGGTTTGGACATGAACAGAACCAATTTTCCTTTCAGTGATTTTTACTTTCAGCTAAGTCTCTTCTAAGTAACTGCACATTCTGAAACTAACTGCATGTTTTGCAGACAGTGTCTGCTTCCAGGACTGATAATGCTCAAAGTTTGCAGTTATCACTGAGGCACTGGTAGGGATGTTATGCAGAAAGGCTCTTGCTGTACTTAGTCTTAGAGAAACCAAGGTCACTGCTAAATTCCTCATTGCTTACGAGTGAAGAGTCGTAGAAGGGTCGCACCTCCAGGGAGGAGCAGACAGGACAGGTGACTCAAAATTGACCAACGAAGGTATTCCATCCCATACACGTCGTTCTCAGTACAAAGCGGGGGATCACGAGGGTCTTGCTCTCTTTCTGCTATGGCCGGTGTCCAAAGAGGACTCTGTCCATTTTCCTTCTGCCCCCGATCCCAATCTGTGCATTCCTAAATCCAGTTCCCGTCTGTCACTGAGCCCAGCCTGGGACTTCCCGGAGCCTGCCCTGCAGTGCCGGTGGTGACGTGATTGTCATTGGGGGAGCTCAGTCTTGGTTTTGTATATATTTAATTACTTCCATTATTATTATTATACTCTTTTTCATTATTATAGTTTATTAAAACTGTTTTAACTTTCCAACCCATAAGTCTCTCTCCCTTTTTCTCTTTTCCTTCCCCTTCTGGTGGGAGGAAAGGGTTAATAGAGAGCATCTGCCATTGGTTTAATAGCCAGCCCATCTTTAAACCATGATACACAATTTTAGCCTGTGCCAAATAGGACAGGTCCAAGGGAGGTCACAGACCAGGGCCATTCCCAGGAGGAAACATGGACACAGCCACCTCCAGGAAGAGAGGAGAGTTGAGCCAAGTGCCTGGCCTCCTGCAGCTGCTGCCTTCCCCTTTGGTTTCCCCTGTCTATGCTGGGGCACAGAGGAGCAGGGTGAGCCTTTTGCCTGGGGGGTGACCAATGCCAAGGCCACATGGGGACAGTAGTGCTCTGTCCAAGTGTCAGGGGGGCCGGAAAATGGAGCATCAGCTCTCTGTGCACCAGCAAGATTGGGAGCTCCTTGTGACTGGGGGCACTTCCCAGCCCCTTCCCTTGTCCCCCTGCTCTGGCCAGACCCTGGCCAGGCAGGGCAGGTTCAGGCAGCACAGGCTGGAGCATGGCCCAGTGTGGGGAGGGAAGGCAGCTGCACTGTGTTCGGCATGGAAGTCGCTGTCATGCTGCTGCTTGCAGCCAATTCATTCACAGCTCTTTATTGCTTCTCCTGGCTGTTGAAAAATCTCATTAGGTTTAGTGAGCTCCCTGAGCAGTGCTGCCAGCCTCTCATCTCCTGCCCTCTCCCATGACTCAAGGCATCCTGTCCTCCAAGGAAGTGCATCAGCACGCTCCATGGAGTCTGGGCCAAAAAACCTTCCTGCACCCTGGTGTATGTGAATGGATCTGGCACAGACAAGGTATGCCAGGGTCTGCCATGAAGACACATGGTGTAAGGGCAAAGAAAGGAGGTGTGTTGTTGTTTTACGTGGGGACATCTCTACAACACAGCAGGACAAGGGAGCAGGGCTGTCCACACACAGCAGCATTGTACCCCACAGTGGGTAAAAAAAAAATCAGAAAAGAGATTGAGTCCTACTCAGCATTAGTGGCAAATATGTGAGGCCGATGGGCCTAAGCCAGCAGCAGCAGAAGCAAATGCTACTTGAGGCAGGGCAAGTGCTGGCACTGCTGCTTTAACCTGGAGTCTCTGCAGGCTCCAGCAAAAGGTAGAGCTGAGATGAATGGGGCAGGGCTTTGATCCCGCTGTGCCCTGCACGCTGGAGCCCTGTTCCCAGGCAGCACCTGCGTGCCACCATGACACATTAATAACTTTGATTACTGTGGCCTAATTTCTGTCCACACGTGTCACAGGTGTCTGGTCACCCCACCCTGCTGAGCCCTTGTTCTGCAGTGTCTCACTGCGCCAGCACTGGGCAAACTGGTCTCCTGGGGTAATTACAGCCAGGAGAGACCCAGTGCTGCAGGCTGTGGGTGAGCCAAGTGTGTCACCACCAGTCCAGCACCTGGGATGTAAGTCACACCATGATGCATGGCAGGCCCTTTCTCATGGGACATTCAGGAGCATCCGTGTGGATGCCCTGTAGCCTGGACTCTCACAAAGAAGGACCATCACAGGCACTGTCTCGCTGAGCTCCCCGGAGGGAGGCTGATCTCCTCCTCCCAGTGCCAGCCAGAGACTTGACTTCCCCCATGGCCAGGGGTGAAGCATCATTCACCCTCCCTCCCCACTGCCTCCCACCTGGGAACCTGCCTCCCCAGCCTGCTTGTCTCATGGCCCTGGGCTCCTTGAGATTTCAGCTGGCCAAGGGGGAATGGGCCAGGTTAAGTGGGCGTTCCCCACAGGAGATTGTTGCATGAGATAGGACCTTCCCTTTGCCCCCAAGTCAGCTGTGGCACTGCTGTAGATCTGCTCAAGATCTTCCCCTTGGCTTGATCCTGGGCTAGAAATGCATGTGACTTTATGCATGCATTTATACAACAAAGGGCAGCTGCTCCCTGGGCTCTGGGCACCGTGCCATCCCCACCACTCACACTGACTTACCAGGATGCAGTGCCCTTCTCCCTCCTTCTCCTCCACCTGCCCAGCCTTTGTGGGGAACAGGGTCACACCACAACAAGCCTTGGTCAGAGGCTGAAGGCTGGAGGAAGCCAGCAGGCTCCCAGGGGGTTCTTCAGGGCCACACACTGAGGAAAGGAGTGAGCAGGGACACAGCCCAGGCCTTGGCTTTCCGGTGCCCCATGTGTGGGGGAAGCTGCTTTGGGGAGGCACAGCACTCTGCTGATGGCAAATGGGTCAGGCAGGAACTGTGCCAGCTCAGGGTCCCACTGGCAGCAAGGTGAAGTGACCACATCCTCTAAGGCATTGTTGGTGCAGCGCCAGGCAGGCCGATGGGGCTGTGCAGCCCCCAGAAGACCAACTTACACCACCAACTGTCCCACCTTCCCCCCTCTGCCAGGTCACTGTCCCCAGTTCACTGGAGAAACAGCTACTTGGCTTTTTCTTCCCTATTCATCTGGTTCCTTCCGGGCTCAGGATATTTTGGGCATTTCTCTGTTCCCAGCTACCCTGGGTGGCATAGGCAGTTCCTCAGGATTTGCTTTCCTCTGGAAGCTGTACAGGCTGAGAACTGAAAAGGGGAAATGCCAAGCCCTTTATTTAAGACCCATGTATGGAAGGAGACACTCATGACTCCACCAAACGCATCAGCTGCCCATGAAAGATAGCTGTGACTTGTGGGGCCAGCACATGGGATTGGGTGGAGAATTTGAATGGGAGCAATGGAGAGGCTTGTGCAATGAAGGAGTTGCAGGGCGAAGGATTTGTTTAGGAGATAGAGAGCTGCTCTACTCAGGCAGCGAGAGAGACCACAGGCAAAATACGCCATCCCTGCCAGAGGGCAGACAGGATGATGTGGGTATGAAACATGGGGGCAGAAAGAGCAGGTCGGAAGTATTGGTCTTAGTGCAGAAAGCCTTCCCTGAAAGCAGCACCTTCAGGCAGCAGGGTTTGGGGTGAAGCTAGTCTGGCCTGAGATGTCACTCCAAATCTTACAGTTCCCACCTCCTGGTCTTAGCCAGATTCCCTGTCAAAGAACTAGGGTGGGATGTGCTGAAGATGGCCCTGGGGATGGGAGCAGGAATGGCTGGACCAGATGTGGAACTGCTCAGAGGTCAGAGCTGGAAACACCATTTCTGAGCACATCTTCCTCAAACCAAAATGCAACATCCCACGTTCCTCCAGCTTTACTCCACCCTGCTCCCAGCTGTGAACTGCTTATGTTCAATTTTGTGTGCTAAAAATATCTTTCTGGGTGGTCAGCAAGTGCACAGCCAGATGGGAGAGGGTTGCAGTCTGAGAGCAAAGGGGAGCGAGGGTGAATTTGGGGGAGGTATGGGCTGCAGCACAAGGTCAGACAGGCCTGGACAGGCTGGCTAGGGAGCCATGGGCTGGCTGGCACCGCAGAGGGACATGCGCCGAAGTGGCAGTGCCAGGGCAGACAGTCCATGCTTCTGGGGAGAGGGGCATGGCAGGGGGGCATGCACAGATGCACTCAGAAAGGTGGGGAGATGCTCACTGTGTAGAGCAAGCAGCAGGTCCTGCTCCCTCCCCTAGAAAGAGATTGCTGTAGCAGTCAGAGCAGAGGGGAAGGAGGAATAGTTATCTGACCCCCCCGGGCTTGCCACAGTTCTGCCCAGCATCCAGGAGTGCCCTCCCAGGACCCCTGCATCCTGCCGAGGTCTTCCCCATCACACCTCTGCTCTCAGCTCACCTGTCCTGGGGGAGGTCAAGCCATGCGCAGAGCTGGTGGCTCCATAAGCTACCCTGGGAGCAGAGATGGCAGCCTTGGGCAGCCAGTGCCACAAGAGGGAGTCCCTGCCCCAGCTGCTGCCGCCAACTAGTTGACAGCAAAGATGCCCTAATGCCACCCCTCTCCCAGGCCAGCACAGCTCCCTGCAGACCTCCCAGATGTTTTGCTGGGTCCAAGGCAGACTGTGATAACCCATCATGACCAAGCTGTCACCCTTGTCACGGTTTAAAGCTGGGGGGCTATTAAACCAGTGGCAGATGCTCTCTATTAACCCTCCTCCCCCCCCACCAGAAGGGGAAGGGAAAAAGAAAAGGGAGAGAGACTTACAGGTTGGAAAGTTAAAACAGTTTTAATAAACTATAATAATGAAAAAGAGTATAATAATAGAAATAATTAAATATATACAAATATATATACAAAACCAAGATCGAGCTCCCCCGATGTCAGTCACGTCACCACCGGTACTGCAGGGCAGGCTCCGGGAAGGCCCAGGCTGGGCCCAGCAACAGACGGGAACTGGATTCAGGGATGCATGGATAGGAATAGGGGGCAGCAGGAAACCGGACAGAGTCTTCTTTGGACACCGGCCATAGCAGAAGGGGCGAGAAGGGCAAGAAGGGGTGAGACCCTCGTGATCCCCTTGCTTTATACTGAGAATGACGTGTATGGGATGGAATACCTCCGTTGGTCAATTTTTGGTCACCTGTACTGTCCGCTCATCCCTGGAGGTGTGACCCTTCTACAGCTCTATACTTGTAGTTAGTGAGGAATTTAGCAGTGACCTTGGTTTCTATAGGAATAAGTCTAAGCAAGAGCCTTTCTGCATACCATTCATACCGTTACCGCAGTGTCCTGGTTTCATGGGTATAAAATTATAGAATCATTTTTCTGTTACTTCTCATAGAATCATAGAATGGTTTGAGTTGGAAGGGACCTTAACGATCATCTAGTTCCAATGTCCCCTGCCATGGGCAGGGACACCTTTCCACCAGACCAGGTTGCTCAAAGCCCCATCCAGCCTGGCCTTGAACACTGCCAGGGAGGGGGCATCCACAACTTCTCTGGGCAACCTGTTCCAGTGTCTCACCACCCTCACAGGAAAGAATTTCTTCCTAGTGTCTAATCTCAATCTACCCTCTTTCAGTTTAAAACCGTTAGCCCTCGTCCTATCACTACACGCTCTTGTAAAAAGTCCCTCTCCAGCTTTCCTGTAGGCCCCCTTCAGGTACTGGAAGGCTGCTATGAGGTCTCCCTGGAGCCTTCTCTTCTCCAGGCTGAACAGCCCCAACTCTCTCAGCCTGTCTTCATAGGAGAGGTGCTCCAGCCCTCTGATCATCCTCGTGGCCCTCCTCTGGACTTGCTCCAACAGCTCCATGTCCTTCTTATGTTGGGGGCCCCAGAGCTGGATGCAGTACTCCAGGTGGGGTCTCACGAGAGCAGAGTAGAGGGACAGAATTACCTCCCTCGACCTGCTGACCATGCTTCTTTTGATGCAGCCCAGGATATGGTTGGCTTTCTGGGCTGCAAGCACACATTGACAGCTCATGTTGAGCTTCTCATCAACCATCACCCCCAAGTCCTTCTCCTCAGGGCTGCTATCAATCCATTCTCTGCCCAGCCTGTATCTGTGCTTGGGATTGCCTTGACCCAAGTGCAGGACCTTGCACTTGGCCTTGTTGAACTTCATGCGGCTCGCACGAGCCCACCTCTCAAGCCTGTCAAGGTCCCACTGGATGGCAACCCTTCCCTCCAGCATGTCAACCGCACCACACAGCTTGTTGTAGGCAAACTTGCTGAGGGCGCACTCAATCAATCCCACTGTCCACATCGCCGACAAAGATGATGTTAAACAGCGATGGTCCCAATACCGACCCCTGAGGAACGCCACTTGCCACTGGTCTCCATTTGGACATGGAGCCATTGACCGTAACTCTTTGAGTGCGACCATCCAGCCAGTTCTTTAACCACTGAGTGGTCCATCCGTCAAGTCCAATCACCTCCTTGATTTCTATGTGCCTCAGTATAGTTTCTAGGAGGATCTGCTCCATGATCTTGCCAGGCACAGAGGTGAGACTGACTGGCCTGTAGTTCCCAAGGTCTTCCTTTTTTTCCTTTTTAAAAATGGGAGTTATGTTTCCCCTTTTCCAGTCAGTGGGAACTTCACCAGACTGCCACGACTTCTCAAAAATGATGGATAGCGGCTTAGCAACTTCATCTGCCAGTTCCCTCAGGATCTGTGGAGGCACCTCATCAGGTCCCATGGACTTGTGCACCTTCAGGTTCCTTAGATGGTCTCGAACCTGATCTTCTCCTACAGTGGGCGGTTCTTCATCCTCCCAGTCCCTGCCTCTGCCTTCTGCGACTTGGGTGGTGAGGCTAGAGCACTTGCCGGTGAAGAGTGAGGCAAAAAAGTCATTGAGTACCTCAGCCTTCTCCATATCCTGGGTAACCAGGTCTCCCGTTTCCTTCCGGAGAGGCCCACATTTTGCCTAGTCTTCCTTTTATCAGTGACGTACCTATAGAAGCTTTTCTTCTTGCCCTTGACATCCCTGGCAGATTTAATTCTATCAGGGCTTTAGCTTTCCTAACCTGGTCCCTGGCTGCTCAGAGAATTTCTCTGTATTCCTCCCAGGCTACCTGCCCTTGCTTCCACCCTCTGTAGGCTTCCTTCTCGTGCCTGAGTTTATCCAGGAGCTCCTTGTTCATCCATGCAGGCCTCCTGGCCTTTTTGCCTGCCTTCCTCTTTGTCGGGATGCATCGCTCCTGAGCCTGGAGGAGGTGATTCTTGAATATTAACCAGCTTTCTTGGGCCTCTCTTCCCTCCAGGGCTTTTTCCCATGGTACTCTACCAAGTAGGTCCCTGAAGAGGCCAAAGGCCAAAGTCTGCTCTCTTGAAGTCCAGGGTGGTGAGCTTGCTGTGCACCTTCCTCGCTGCCCTATGGATCTTGCAGTCCACCATTTCATGGTCGCTGCAGCCAAGGCTGCCCTTGAGCTTCACATCCCCCTCCTTGTTGGTGAGAACAAGGTCCAGCATGGCACCTCTCCTCATCGGCTCCTCTATCACTTGGAGAAGGAAGTTGTCATCCACGCATTCCAGGAACCTCCTGGATTTCTTGTGCCCTGCTGTGATGTCCCTCCAACAGATATCAGGGTGGTTGAAATCCCCCATAAGGACCAGGGCCTGTGAACATGAGGCTACATCTATCTGTCTGTAGAGGGCCTCATCCACTCACTCTTCCTGATCAGGTGGCCTGTAGCAGATGCCCACTATAATGTCTCCTGTCCCTGCCTTCCCTTTAATCCTGACCTATAAGCTCTTGGTCAGCTCCTCCTCTATCCCCAGGCAGAGCTCCATGCACTCCAGCTGGTCATTGACATAGAGGGCAACACCCCCTCCTTGTCTCCCCTGCCTGTCCTTCCTAAAGAGCCTGTATCCTTTCATTCCAACACTCCAGTCATAGGAGCCTTCCCACCATGTCTCCATTGTGCCAATAAGGTCATAGCCCTACAGGTTTGCACACGCTTCTAGCTCCTCTTGTTTATTCCCCATGCTCCATGCATTTGCATACATTTTGCTTTAGTGTGTAGCCAGCCATGGTATAGTGATCAAGGTCAGTACCAGTGAAAGCCAGGGCAACTGACCCAGGCTGGCCCATAGGTGTATTCTATAACATAAATGTCATGTTCACTATAAATTAGAAAGCTCGGTGGGGATAGCTGGGCTTTTTTTTTGTGATTTCCTTTCTACCTTTTTTCTCAATGGTTGGTTTCCCTGGAGGGGTTTGCCACCAGTCTATGGGCTGAATACAAATTTCACAGAATCACAGAATGTTAGGGATTGGAAGGGACCTCGAAAGATCATCTAGTCCAATCCCCCTGCCGGAGCAGGATTACCTAGATCATATCACACAGGAATGCGTCCAGGCGGGTTTTGAATGTCTCCAGAGAAGGAGACTCCACAACCTCTCTGGGCAGCCTGTTCCAGTGTTCGGTCACCCTCACCGTAAAGAAGTTTTTCCTCATATTTATGTGGAACCTCCTGTGTTCCAGCTTGCACCCATTGCCCCTTGTCCTGTCAAGGGATGTCACTGAGAAGAGCCTGGCTCCATCCTCATGACACTTGCCCTTCACATATTTATAAACATTAATGAGGTCACCCCTCAGTCTCCTCCAAGCTAAAGAGACCCAGCTCCCTCAGCCTCTCCTCATAAGGGAGATGTTCCACTCCCTTAATCATCTTCGTGGCTCTGCGCTGGACTCTCTCTAGCAGTTCCCTGTCCTTCTTGAACTGAGGGGCCCAGAACTGGACACAATATTCCAGATGCGGCCTCACCAGGGCAGAGTAGAAGGGGAGGAGAACCTCTCTTGACCTACTAACCACACCCCTTCTAATACACCCCAGGATGCCATTGGCCTTCTTGGCCACAAGGGCACATTGCTGGCTCATGGTCATCCTGCTGTCCACTAGGACCCCCCAGGTCCCTTTCCCCTACGCTGCTCTCCAACAGGTCTATCCCCAACTGAGGAGAAGAAACACGAATCCACACAATCCAATGTGAATCAAAGTGAAGACGCTTTATTAAGCATAAGCTGTCCCTTTTATACATTTGTACTTTCCCTGGCTGCAGGCATGTGCATTGCTATTGGTTAATATTACTGTCCACACTTCAAGCATACTCTTCTTTGATGTGTTGATTGGTTACTGCTCTGCCACTGGTCCTTTCTTAATTGGCTCCATCAGTTCTTGTTTCTTCTCCTCCGTGTTCGGCTCCCCTCAGCTACTCCCTCAATTCTTGTTTGCTCAACTGCTGTTTTTCCTCATCTCTTCTCTCCAAGGTCAGCTTGTTGACACTAACTACATGACTCTTATCACACAGCTAGGCCTTCACTCCATACTCTCATACTTCTGGCTCATTACATGACCATTCTCCTCCAGAAACCCCTCTACACCCAACTTGTACTCATACATGGGGTTGTTCTTGCCCAGATGCAGGACTCTACACTTGCCCTTGTTATATTTAATTAAATTTCTCCCCGCCCAACTCTCCAGCCTGTCTAGGTCTCTCTGAATTGCAGCACAGCCTTCTGGTGTGTCAGCCACTCCTCCCAGTTTCGTGTCATCAGCGAACTTGCTGACAGTGCACTCTATTCCCTCATCCAAGTCATTAATGAATATATTGACTCGTACTGGTCCCAGTACCGACCCTTGAGGGACTCCGCTAGATACAGGCCTACAACTGGACTCTGTCCCATTGACCACCACTATAGACAATTTATGTCTACCCCAGAGGCTATTCAGGTCTCTGCACTGGGTACTGTGATTACTCAACTCCAGGAAGCACTTGCTGTGATGACCCAGACTTTGGCAACAAGGGCTGCAGCTAATCAGCCTCCAGTGGTGGGTGATGCAGCTAACCTAGGGACTCAACCAGTGCCAGTATCAGTTGCACCTGTACAGAAGATGAAAAGCACAAAAAGAGCAGGTCGTGATGGCCGACCAGGGATGTCACAGGAGGACGAGCCAGAGATAACCACTCGATCCCTATCCCTGAGTGAGCTGCGAGATATACGTAAAGATTACAGCTGTCATGAAGGCAAGCAACTTGTTAGTTGGCTGCTCCACTGCTGGGATAACAGAGCTGATGGTTTTGAGTTAGATGGTAGAGAAGCCAAGCAGCTGGGACCAATGGCTAGAGAAGTGGGTATTGATAGGGGTCTTGCAACAGGTGCATATCCCCTCACTCTCTGGAGGTGACTCCTGCAAAGTGTAAGGAACAGGTACCCCTTTAGGGATGATGTCATATACCACCCAGACAAGTGGACAGCCATTGAGAGAGGTGTTAAGAATCTGTCCTGTGTTGGGGCCTGGGTTGTGGAAGAACTATAGAGAGGACATACGAGTACATTGTTGTGTACGTGCTGAGGCAGCATGAGACAGCAAGAAAGTATAAGGATGTGGCTTTGCTTAGGCTCATAGCAAGTATCCAATCGGAACAGCAGAAGAGGCGTGTGGACAGAGCGTGCACAGTGCTTGCAGCCAATAGTTTAAGGCGTGATCGCGAGATAAGGAAGTATGTATGCTATAAAAGAGCTGTGTTAACTGCAATAAAGTGGCTATCAGAGCATCACATTGGTGTGCTGTAGTCCGTTCCTTGCATGGACCCCAACATTGTGGTGACCCCGACATGATCTTCGCAATGGAGATGAAGGGGACCAGACGAAAACGTGAGGGTGGCTGCCGTGCCGGCGGAGGTGAGCCGGGCCGTTCGAGAGAGATGGGAATCGTAGGCCTACGTGACATACGGCAGGATGGGAGGTGCAGCATCTGCACTGGAAAAGGCGGCGGTGAAGTGTATTTTGCAGATAGCCGCACGAACTGAGACTGAGATAAAAAAGGAAGAAGTAGAAGCCCTGCTGAGATGGGGTCAGCAGAAGGTTTTTTTGTGATACTGATTTAGTAGTAAATCGACGGCAAGTTCGGGGAACAGCCCAGAAGGAGGTACACCGGCTGGAGTACGTTACAAGGGGACACCCAGTGAGGTGAGCAGCCGGGGAAAAGGAGATGGGCCAAAATATTTCTAAAGAAGAAAGTGCGATAGTAAGGCTTCTCCGACATATCCTAAGAGAGGGGTAAAATACGATGAGCATTTGCTCCGGAGACTATTGATGTAAATAATTGGTGTAAATAATTGTAAATAATGGTGTAAAAAGAATAATTTGCCAGCTACAGCGCAGACTGCTTTCGAAGTTAGTACGTGGCAAAGCGCTGGAACTTTTCTGTTTGAGGCTGCCTCAAGGGAGGACAAGATCACCACTGCGTCGTTGAAGACGTGGAGATTAGTTATAGACTCACTGGAGCAATTGAAGGAGGACAAAGAGGCAAAGGCGGCAGCTGAGGCGGCTATAGCTCCTTTCATAGTGACTTCGCCCTACATGCCGCCAGAGCTCCCCCCCCACCGCCCTCTGCACCGCCAGAGCCCCCCCACCCCACCGCCCAGAGAACAGCAGCGGAACATTGATCCTTCTACCGTCCCGTTACACGAATCTGAGACTGAGACACCCTTAACAGACCTTTCTGAAGAGATGGAAGCGGGACATAATTGCTGCAGAGCCCGAGGGTCGGGAAAGTCAGGCGGTAGCATGGAGGAGTTATTCACGCTGCAGCCAGTCCAGGTTACTGTGCCTGGCCCGGACCCAGCCAGGTTCTGGAGAAAATTAAGAGAGCATGCACTTGCGGACGGTGATTTCAGGGCCGTGGCTGCTATGGGTGGCGGGGTATTGGCTTGCCCGGTATATTGAGGGGATGGAAATGGCCCACCCGAATGGGAGCCATTCAGTTGGGGAGTGATTTGCCTTAGACAAACAAATACAAAACAGGGCTGCTAAAGAAGCGTTGTTACTACAGTTAGTGAAGGACAACGCAAATGAGGACTGCAGGAAAATTATTGCAGGGATGGCAAATCGTAACCCCACCTTAACCGAACTAATGGATGCTTGTGGGAAAGTAGGAACCACTACATTTCAGATGGAGCAGTTAAGGTAGCTCATCATTTTCATACATGTGGGCAAGAAGATCGCTTTAAGAACTGCCTTAAGAAGTCGAAGCTGAGTGGGAGAGATAACTGTTTTGATGTGTCATTGCTGTGGGAAGCTGAGGCATTTTGTGAAGCAGTGCAGGTCTAAGTATAATGCTCAAGGTCAGCTGATAGCAAGCAGCTGCAGAGTGCAGGGAAACTGGAGAAAGAACGCGGGGAGGAACCGTGTGCTGACACAAATGAATCTTCCCAACCAGTTCCAGGCCTAAACAGTCAACTCGCAGCCCGAACCGCAGGGAGTGCCGGACTGGATGTTACCACAGCAACCGCAATCACAATAGAGAATAGCAGAATGCATAAGGTACCAATGAATGCCGTGGGACCCACTGGAAACTGGTTAAGTGCACTATTACTCGGACATCCTAGTGTAACCTTGCAAGATCTATTTGTTTTACCAGGAGTTATTGATGCAGACTATACATTTTGGTTATTGATCTGAAAGATTGTTTTTTTTCACCATCCCTTTACATGAAACTGACAAATGCTAATTTGCTTTTTCAATACCTAGTAGGAACAACATGGCACCTTGTCGATGATATCAGTGGACGGTATTACTGCAAGGCATGAAAAACAGTCCCACAATATGCCAATGGTATGTGACAGAAAAAGGTACATCATGTGGATTTAGAGACACCAGTAAGTTTATATGTAGCCATTGCCAACTATCATCCCATGGGATTACTGGGCCAGTGGAAAGAGCACTGGCAGGATCCGCTACACACTATAGAGTGGCTGTTTTTATCTGTTCAACCACAAAAAAAAAAAAAAAAACAAACCCAAAAAAACCCACAAAAAACAAACAGTGAGCACTCAGATTGAGCTGATATCGACAACAATCACAAAAGGACGCACACGATGCGTTCAACTCACGGGCCGAGACCCCAGTCGACTGATAATTCCCATTGAACATGATTATGTAAGCTGGTGTATGGCAAATAGTTTACCATTTCAATTGGCCCTGGAAGGATTTGAAGGGCAGGTATCTTATCATCTTCCCAGTCACAAATTATTACAAGCTCATTCAGAGTTACAAGTGATTCAAAAGCCGCTGGCAGCGGATAGCCCAGTACAAGGCCCCACGGTCTTCACTGACAGCTCTGGAAAATCGGGAAAAGCAGTAGTTACCTGGTATGACGGAAGGCAATGGCAGGAATTGGTGCATTTAGTACAGGGATCACCTCAATTGGTTGAACTTAGTGCTGCCATTGTTGCTTTTAAAACATTTTCGTATTGTGCTGTAAACATTGTTACGGACTCTGCTTATGTAGCAGATATTGCGCAGCGTGTTGATCGTGCGCTACTCAAAGAGGTAAACTCAGAACAATTATTTTCATTGCTAAAAATGCTATGGACTGTAGTGAACCAACGTATGCATAGGTATTATATCTTGCATATTCGCAGCCACACCAGTCTGCCAGGATTCATATGTGAAGGGAATGCGCGTGCCGACGCCCTCGCAGCCTCCGCTTGGACCCCTCCAGTGCCAGACCTAGTTCATCAAGCGTTTCTGTCTCACCAGTTTTTTCACCAAGGGGCTCGGGCATTAGTCCGTCAATTCAAGATCTCTTTTGCAGACGCGAAATCTATCACCGTCACTTGCCCGGAGTGTCAACACCTAGGACCCGGACTGGTGTTTCCACACGGGGTTAACCCGCGCGGCTGCCAAGCACACATACTACAGGCCCGGCCATTGTGGAACGTGTGCACCACACCCTGAAGCAACTTCTCAAAAAAAAAAAAAAAAGGGGAATGAGCTCTAAGACCCCGCACGCTCATCTATGGAAGGCTGTGTATACATTGAATCATTTAACTGTGCCAACTGGGAAAGAGTGTCCTGTAATTATCTCTCATTTTTTTGTCTTTGCAGGGAGGCGATCCTCTTGTCAGGGCAAAGGTTTAGCATGAGACCTGCAAATGGGAAAGTGGACAGGCCCGTGGGATTTAGTTACTTTGGGATGTCGGTATGCTTGTGTTTTCACAGGTGCAGGGCCACGGTGGTTTCCCACCAGCTGTGTTAAGCCTGCTTTGGATCCTGGAGCTGACAAGAGAACATCAACTGATAGTCCTTCCGCCGACACCTTGGGAGGGGAGTCACAACGTTTGGGTGACTCTGATGCGGAGCCTGAACCAGATGCAGTTTGGTGCCTCCTTAGCTCAACCTGAACAACCCTTTCATACATGTCTAGTGGGGATCCCCTTAAATGGATCTGAAAGCAAAAATTACCAAAGGGTTTATTCCTAATTTGTGGGGATAGGGCTTGGCCAAGGCTGCCCAATAAGAAGGTGGGAGGTTCGTGTACGATAAGCAAATTAAGTCTACTAATGCCTACGCAAAAAGTCATACTAACCATACTAACCTACATAAGGCCAGGTAAAAAAGAAGTGTCACTAACATAGTGTTACGACCTGGTCGCAACTAGTTCATAAATCCCTTGGAGTAAATTAAGGTGAAATGACACCAAATAACTGGTATGAAATTAAGAACAATTTATTAATACAGGGAAAGCGGCATGGTTGTAAGTGTCTTGGGTTTCTAAAGGCATTGTGAAAAGAGAGAAAAGGAAAAGGGAAAAGAGAAAGAGGATAGAGACTATGAGAGAGAGAAAGAGAGATCACCACCCTTGGATCCAGCGATTTAAGTTGTCTGTAGAGTTGGTAAGTTGCTTGCAGAGTTGCTCCTCTGGTAAATCGCTTGCAGGATCGGTCCTCAGGTGGCGGGCGGGAGCGCGCACCAGCATCCCAAGTGAGAAGGTCTAAATACTTTAGGTCATTTGCATGCGAGATAGGAGAGGGTGGTAACATCCCTCTTGTCTCCCCCCCCTCTGCTCGCTTCTCATGCTAATTGGGACACCTGCGCTTTGTAGTCTTAGATTGTTCTCGAAATGAGTCGGTGGTCCCCCAAGGGGTGTCTGGTGGTCGTGATCCCCTAGTTGTGGTGTCCGCTGTATGACCCCGCTTCTGCACAAGCGTGGTTGAGGCCTTGCAAAGTTGTTGCACACGTAGGCTGGCCCCAAGGAAAAGATACCATCCTGCCTCCGCAGGACTTATCTCTTCCTTCAGCCAGAGTTGTAAATCACAACAATTAAGGCACAGCAGGGGTATTGTTCTGTTCCCAAGGCCCTTATCTCTTGCCAGACTTGCAGGCCTCTGTAGTACACATACCCTCCTCCAGCCAGAGTTGTCAAACAAGTTGTTTAAGGCATACAAACTCTGTCCGTCACACATAGGGATAGAATGTAACGATGCTGCCCAAGGGTTGACACAATTGCGAAATTTAGCTTGCTGGGTTGCAGAAAGAGCTAACCAAACTTCTAGAATTTTAGAAGCATTAGCCAATGATGTAGATAGTATCCGACATGCTACCTTACAAAATAGAGCTGCTATAGACTTTTTATTATTAGCGCATGGTCATGGATGTCAGGATTTTGATGGGATGTGTTGTGTGGATCTGAACGATCACTCCAAGTCGATTCACAAGCAGATCAAAGAGCTCATGGATGCCACACAGAAAATACGGGAACAGCATGGGTTTCTGGATGACTGGTTGGGTAATCTGGGAATTGGAGGATGGCTAGCCAGCCTAGTGAAAGGCTTGGCACAAGTATTACTGTTCATCTTTGACTTGGCACTCTTTATACCCTGTATCATTCATTCTCAGTATGAAGCGGGAAGATCACGAGGGTCTCGACCCTTCTTGCCCCTTTTGCTATGGCCGGTGTCCAAAGAGGACTCTGTCCGGTTTCCTGGTACCCCGATCCCTATCTATGCATCCCTGAATCCAGTTCCTGTCTGTTGCTGGGCTCAGACTAGGCCTTCCCACAGCCTGCCCTGCAGTGCCAGTGGTGACGTGACTGATATTGGGGGAGCTCAATCTTGGTTTTGTGTGTATTTGTATTTATTTAATTATTCCCATTATTATTATACTCTTTCTTATTATTATAATTTATTAAAGCTGTTTTAACTTTCCAACCCATAAGTCTCTTTCCTTTTCCCTTTCCCTTAGCGGGGGGGGGGAGAGGGTTAACAGAGAGCATCTGCCACCAGTTTAATAGCCAGCCCAGCCTTAAACTGTGACAGATTTATTGGCACCCAACATGGGGCTGGAGAGAAGCTCCAACAGGTTGCTCTAATAAATCAAATCCCAGCTCCGGCAGGAGGAGACCTGGATAGCTCAGCCGAGAGTGTTTCAGATTTCTTCCTTAGAGAATCTTGAGGGGTTGGAAGAAACAGACAGCTCACATCATGTTGTTTTTTAGCAAAGTGCTATCTTATCTGTTTACAGAGTTTCTTTCACAGTTGAGTATTGCAACGCTGCCTTACCTGCTGTATGCACTGTGTTATTGCTTGCTTCTTATTAATGTTTACATGCAGTTTAGCAGTAGGTGCTGGTTGAGATACATCATTTTGCTATGGGGCTTTATACTGATTTATGCTGTGATAAACTGGGCCGTTACTAGTCCAGTCTCTTATCCCTATGACCCAGTGATCCACAGTTTTAACAGTGAATCAGTAGCAGTGACTTCATTTGCATACTCTGAGTGTCCTTTAGCTGATTCTGTTCATAATTATACTTTGAATTTTACTTTGGGAAATAGCACTCTTCCCTTTTCTGCTAAGGTGATTCAGGTAGATTTTGAAAATGGTTGGGGCTATCTAAATGGCATCTTCTTATTTTTGATTTTTATGAATGTGTTTCAGGTGTGGTATTGTCTTTGTTTAGCCTGCACCCAGGGCCAAACAATAACAGTTTTTCTCTCACCCAATGTCCCTTTCTCAACCAAGGAAGAAAATTGGGAAAAAGAGGGAGACTCCTGGGTTAAAATTAAACAGATTTAATAAACCAATATCAACAATAACACAAAACACACAAAATTATACTTAGCTACAGAGCTGCAGCAGTTTGTTCCAAGAATACCAATTGTTGGGAATGAGAACAAGGGAAGCTAGAAAAGAGGAGAGCAAAACAAGCCCCATCTCTCCCCACCAAGCTTTGCCTTTTGTAGTGAACTTTATGTTAATGATATAGAATACACCTGTGGGCCAGTCTGGGTCAGCTGCCCTGGATTTAACTGCTAAGGGCCTTGATCACCATGGCTGGCCACAAACTGAAACCAAATCCCAATGAAACCAGGACAGGATTCCACTCCTTATTCTATATCATTTACATCAAGTCACTACTGTTTTCCCCATCCCTCAACATACATACACATCCACATATACACACAGATATTATCTCCAGTCCATGGGCCATCACTCCAAGAAGTCCATTGAATCAATTCAGTCCAAATCTGTGGGTTCATGTCTCATAATAGCGTCTCAGGGCAGGAGAGAATTGGTGTGGGATTCACTCAGTTGGCAGATCGGGACCAGGCCTCAATATGGTGTTACGGACTGGTGAAGGTGGGCACAGCAAGATGATGTATTACATCTTGATCTTGCTGCTGGTGTATCTGGTGCAGCCCATGTTCAGGGTCTGGGGTGATTCTTACTATAATAAATGACACTTAGCATCATACAGTTATTGGCTCTTTTTGCCCAGAATCAAATCTCCTTGGGGTACACATTTAACTTCCCCATCCTCCTGCATCATCCACCACCTGCACCCAGGCTCTTGAGCAAAAGCAATTCCACATATAGTTTTGCCTTTGCTTGAGGCAGGAGTAACCCAAACTGTTTTCCCCAACGTATGCCTTGCATGAACCACAGGGACTTTATCCCCTTCTACAGTGCACAACATTTTGGATTGAGCAGGACCAGCCCAGTTGACAGATCCCCTGGTATTGACTAACCAGGTGGCCTTTGCTAAGTGTTCATCCCAATTTTTGAATGTCCCATCACCCATCACCTTCAATGTAGTCTTCAACAGTCCATTACATGGTTCCACTTTCCTGCTGGCTAGTGCATGGTAGGGGATGCGATATATCCCTTCAATACCATGCTCTTTAGCCCAGGTGTCTATCAGGCTATTTCAGAAATTAGTCCCATAGTTCTTACCCAGAGTGCCATGTCACCAGAAAATTTGCTTTTCAAGGCCCACAATAGTGTTGCAGGCAGTGGCATGAGGCACAGGGTGTGTTTCCAACCAGCCAGTACTTGCTTCCACCATTGTGAGCACATAGCGCTTCCCTTGTCAGGTTTGTGGAAGCAAGATGTAATCAATTTGCTAGGCCTCTCCATACTTATATTTCAGCCATCATCCTCCATACACAGGGGTTTTAGCTGTTTGGCTTGTTTAATTGCAGCACAAGTTTCACATTCGTGGATGACCTGTGCAATGGTGTCCATGGTCAAATCCACCCTTCTGTCATGGGCCCATCTGTATGTAGCATCTCTGCCCTCGTGGCCTGATGTATTATGGGCCCACTGAGCTAAAAATAATTCACCTTTATGCTGCCAGTCCAGATCTACTTGAGCCACTTGGATCTTAGCAGCTTTATCCACCTGATGGTTGTTTTGCTGTTCCTCAGTGGCTCTGCTCTTGGGTACATGGGCATCTACGTGACGTACCTTCACAACCAGCTTCTCTAATTGGGTAGCAATATCCTGCTATAATTAGGCTGCCCAGATGGGTTTGCCTCTGCACTGCCAGTTGTTTTTCTTCCAGTGCTTCAGCCATCCCCACAGGGCATTTGCTACCATCCATGAGTCAGTATACAGGTAGAATATTGGCCATTTTTCTCACTCAGCAATATTTAGAGCCAGCTGGATGGCTTTTACTTCTGCAAACTGACTGTGAGAAACTGAAATGTAAAGCGATTGTCTCAAAGTTTACTTGTGTTCGCTGGCTTGACTGATAAGATGGTAGAACTGTGGCTCCTGCTTATCAGTCACCCACTATTGTCCAGGCTGAGCGAGCAGCCCACCAAGAACTACAGATGACCATGCGAACACCGAGTGATAAGCGAGATCTAAGGTGCGTAAACAGTGCATGAGACGTATGCACATGTGCAAAACTGTAAAAACACCCTTGCCAAGACACCGTTGTCAAGACAACAAAACCCACTCCCTTACCTATATGGTATAAAGGAAGACCACCCCCAAGACATGGTGCTAGCCCACCACCAGAAGACTGAAGACAGACAGAGGACCTGCAGGATGCCACTAGATCCTGGGTGGTGACTATCCTTGGTGATTTATCTTCAATCCTAACTTATTTTTCCTCCTGTCTCTTGGTTTCCTTTCCATAACTTTCTCCCTCTTTCGTAGAGTATCGTTATCCAATTATAGAATATCATTATCCAAGTAAACATAGCCAACCGTGAACCAATACTGTGCCTCATTTGTGCTTTATCTTAGTCTCAAGGATCAACTAAGAACCTTTCATAGGGGAGGGGAACCCCTGCTCCTGAGTGCACTGGGAGGGAAGGGGGGAAATTATTTTTAGGGGGCTCTAACCCTTATGGGTGGGGCTGACCATGGAGTTTTTAGGGGGCTCTGACCCGTGCCGGCTGGGCGGGGCTGACAGAGGAGGGCTGCGATTTGATCAACCGTAGCTGGTGAACCCCCCTCCAGGGGAATCATATTGGTTCTTGACACTGACTTGACTCACCTTCTCCCACAGCTGCTTCTGCCACTCATTGTATAGGACTCCACACAGCAGCTTTCCACCTTCACTGTTTGCCTACAATACAAAAAGATCCATCAGTGAACAAGGCATGATGGTTCTCATTCTCCTATAGTCTATTGTATGGTGGGGCCTCTTCAGTGCACAGCACCTCCTCCAGCAACATTCCAAAATCTTTGCCTTCTGGCCAGTCCATTATTAATTCAAGAATTCCTGGGTGATTGAGGTTCCCTATTCAGGCCCTCTGAGCAATCAATGCAACCCACTTACTCCATGTAGCATCAGTTGCATGATGTGTAGAGGGGGTCTGTCCTTTAAACATCCAGTTCAACACTGGCAATCGGGGTGCCAGGAGGAGCTGTACCTCAATGCCAAGTACTTCTGAGGCAGCTCAAACTCCTTCATAGACTGCCAGTATCTCTTTTTCAGTTGGAGTATAACAGTCCTCTAATCCTCTGTATCCCCAACTCCAAAACCCTAGGGGTCAACCTCGAGTCTCCCCTGGTGCCTTTTGCCAGAGGCTCCAGGTAGGACCATTCTCCCCAGCTGCGGTATAGAGGACATTCTTTACTTCTGGTCCCATCCAGACTGGTCCAAGGGCCACTGCATGGACTATCTCTTGTTTAATTTGCTCAAAAGCCTGTTGTTGATCAGGGCCCCATTTAAAGTCATTCTTCTTCCGAGTTAGTTTGTAGAGAGGGCTCACAATCTGACTGTAATGGGGAATGTGCATCTTCCAGAAGCCTACTACACCTAGGAAAGCTTGTGTCTCCTTTTTGTTAGTTGGCGGAGACATGGCTGTTATTTTGTTAATCCCATCCATTGGGATCTGATGGTGGCCATCTTGCCACTTGATTCCTGAAAACTGGATCTCTTTTGCAGGTCCCTTGACATTTCTGCGTTTGATGGCAAAACCAGCTTCTAGAAGGATTCGAATTACTTTTTCCCCTTTGTCAAAAACTTCTGCTGCTGTATTACCCCATACAATGATGTCATCAATGTACTGCAGGTGTTTCAGAGCTCCACCCTTCTCCAGTGCAGTCTGGACCAGTCCATGGCAAATGGTGGGGCTATGTTTCCACCCCTGGGGCAATCGATTCCAGGTGTACTGGATCCCTTTCCAGGTGAAAGCAAACTGTTGCCTACACTCCACTGCCAAAGGAATAGAGAAAAACACATTTGTGATGTCAGTTGTGGCATACTACTTGGCTCCCTTAGACTCCAGTTTCTAATGAGTTCTAACAAGTCCAGTACAGCAGCACTCAGCAGTGGCATGACTTCATTCAGGCCATGATAGCCCACAGTCTCCATTCCCCGTTAGACTTTCACACTGGCCATATAGAACTGTTGAAGGGTGAGCGCGTTTTGCTGATTGCTCCTTGATTCTCCAGTTGACAGATCAGCTCATGGATGGGGATCAGTCAATCTCTATTAGTACAATATTGTCGCCGGTGGACTGTTGTAGTAGCAATGGGCACCTTTAGCTCCTTGACCCTCAGCAGCCCCACAATAGAAGGGTCCTCTGATAGACTGGGCAGGGTAGACAGCTGTTTAATTTCTTCCCTCTCCACAGCAGCTACACCAAACACCCACCAGTACCCCTTGGGTTCCTTGAAATATCCTCTTCTCAGGTAATCTATACCAAGAACACATGGGGCATCTGGGCCAGTCACAATAGGGTGCATCTGCCACTCAGTCCCAGTCAGACTCACTTCAGCTTCCAGTACAGTCAGCTCTTGGGAGCCCCCTGTCACACCAGAAAGACAAATAGATTCTGTTCTTTTATAGTTTGACGGTATTATTGCACATTGCGCACCAGTGTCCACTAGAGCCTTATACTGCTGTGGTTCTGGATGTGCCAGGCCATCGAAAAACAGTCCAAAACACACGGTTGTCCCTATCCTCCACATGGGTGGAGGCAGGGTCCCTCTAATCCTGAACATAGTGTTCATTATCAACATCTTGGTTCGAGCAGCTCACATAGATTTGATCCCCTTTATTCACACCTGGTAAATAGGGATCCAATGCCTATCTATGCTGTCTGGAGAGCTTCCCATTGGAAACCGGAGCAACAAATTTCCTGGAAGAAGCCCCATTCCTCATCAGTTCACCTTGCAACTCATGTACGCATTTCTGCAAAGCCGAGGTAGGTTTTCCATCCCATTTTCTCATGTCCTCTCCACGGTCACGCAGGAAAAACCACAGGGTGCCTCATGATGTGTACCATCTCTCCTGAGCAGGTCTTGCAGGGGAATGCTGTCTCCTGATGGCCAAGACATTCATCAGTGCAGGTGGGGAGCGAGGTCTGTCCTCCATCTGGGACAATTTTTCTAACACCTCACTGAGCAGTTCTGTGGATTTGTCAGAGGGTTTTTCCACAGCAGAGACACTGGTCTGTGGGGAGGAAAAGAGACTGCCTGCATACTGCTGCATCCAATTACCTATCTCACTTACCCTTGGTGCGTCGGCATCTGCCCAGCTAAATAATGCTAATGAGTTGCCATATGACCGTGGCGCACTCAGTACCCACTTGTGCCACATGGGTCTGGTAACTTTGAGTGCATCTGGATCTAGTGGTGTGTGTGGGTCATCCAGGTCCTCAAAAATCAGCTCCCACACAGCTATTTCCCTCAGATTCTTAACACCTCTCTCAATGGTTGTCCACTTGCCTGGGTGGTATATGACATCATCCCTAAAGGGGTACCTGTTCCTTACACTTTGCAGGAGTCACCTCCAGAGAGTGAGGGGATATGCACCTGTTGCAAGACCCCTATCAATACCCACTTCTCTAGCCATTGGTCCCAGCTGCTTGGCTTCTCTACCATCTAACTCAAAACCATCGACTCCATTATCCCAGCAGCAGAGCAGCCAAGTAACAAGTTGCTCGCCTTCATGACAGCTGTAATCTTTACATATATCTCGCAGCTCACTCAGAGATAGGGATCGAGTGGTTATCTCTGGCTCGTCCTCCTGTGATGTCCCTGGTCAGCCATCACAACCTGCTCTTGTTGTGGTTTTCGTCTTCTGTACAGAGGTGACCGATACTGGCACTGGTTGAGTCCCTAGGTTAGCTGCATCACCCATCACTGGGGGCTGATTAGCTGCAGCCCTTGTTGCCAAAGTCTGGGTCATCACAGCAAGTGCTTCCTGGAGTTGAGTAATCACAGTACCCAGTGCAGAGACCTGAATAGCCTCTGTGGTAGCCAGGGTGCCTGCTGTAGGTACTGGCAGAGTTCGAGTATCTGCGATTCTAGTTGTGGGGACCAGGGCAGCTGTGGTGTCTGTTACAGTGGTTGCAGCAGCTGTGCCATATCTGCCCTTATACAGATGTTGAAGCAAGAGCAAGAACTGAAAGACATTCAACAGGCCTGACAATATGACCACGGTGGTCAATACATCCCACTGGTATTCAAAATTTTCAAAAGCCATTGAGATCCGCTTCAAGGGAAAAAAAATATACAGGTCACTCATTCCCATTCCATAGAAATCAGAAACGGTCCCAGTTCCAAACAAATTTATAATACCATAAACCAATGCCAAACCACATAGCAGACTGATACCTTTAAGTCCATCGGTCATCACAGCAAGTGCTTCCTGTAGTTGAGCAATCGCAGTGCCCAGTGCAGAGATCTGAATAGCCTCTATGGTAGCCGGGGCACCTGCTGTAGGGACTGGCAGGGTTTGAGTATTTGTGATTCCAGTTGTGGGTGCTGGGGCAGCTGCAGTGTCTGTCATAGGGGCTGGAGCTGCTGTGGTGTCTGGTGTAGGGGCTGGGGCTGCTGTGGGGCCCATTTCAGTGGTTACAGCAGCTGTGTTGTAACCACCCTTACACCGATGTTTAAGCAAGAACAAGAACTGAAAGACCTTCAAAAGGCCTGACAATATAAGCATGGTGGTTGAAACATCCCAAGGGTATTCAAAATTCTCAAAAGCCGTTGAGATCAGCCTAAAGGAAAAAGGAAAGTACATGTCACCCATTCCCATTCCATAGAAATCAGAAATGGACACAGTTCCAAAAGAATTTATGATACCATAAACCAATACCAAACCACATAGCAGAGTGATACCTCTAAGTCCATACCCAGAAGTGATAAACCGCACAAAAGCACTGACAAACAGTGACAAAACCACACATTTGATTAGCCACTCCAAAAGCAACTGTAAAAACAAACACCAGAAAATTCCACCCAGGGACCCTGCTACTGACACCAACATAATGAATGTTCATAACAAAAAACAGTCAAGTCTCTGAAAACATCAGCTCTCTGAGACTCTTAGATCAAAAGTCTACAGCTCTCCCAGGTGATCTATTTATATTGGGCACCAAATAAATTGTCTTTGTTTAGCCCACACACAGAGCTCAACAATAGCAATTTTTCTCTCACCCAATGTCCCTACCCCAACTGAGGAAGGAAATTTGGAAAAGGAGGGAGACTCATGGGTTAAAATTTAACAGATTTGATAAAATCAAGAAACCAATATCAACAATAACACAAAGCACACAAAAGTATACTTAACTACAGAGTTGCAGCAGGTTGTTCTAGGAATACCAGTCATTTAGAAAGAGAAAAATAGAAACAATCAGAGCAAAAATATCCCTACTCATCTCCAGCAAGCTTTCCCTTTTGTAGTGAACTTTATGTTAATGATCTAGAATACACCTGTGGGCCAGTCTGGGTCAGCTGCCCTGGATTTAACTGCTAAGGGCCTTGATCACCATGGCTGACCACAAACTGAAACAAAATCCCAAAGAAACCAGGACAGGTATAAAATTAAATATCGGTGTAGGTGTTATTTAGGCATCTCATCCGCTGCAGCCTCCGCAATGGCCACTATATCTACTCAAACCCTGGCAAGGACGAGGGCTAGGCCCTTGCCCTGCCCCAGCGAGCCTCAGCACTCCCACGACAACCACTGCACCCCCCACAACAGCCGCTGCATCTACTCGACCTTCAGCAACAGGCATTGTGCCGCTTCAACTCCAATGACAGGCACCGCAGCTACGCCAGCCTCAGCAACTTGCACTGCAGCCACAGCAGCCCCGGTGACAACCACTGCATCCACTCTACCCCTGACAGCGGGCACCATAGTCACACCAACTCCAACAACAGATCACAGAATCACAGAATTGTTTTGGTTGGAAAGGACCTTTAAGATCATTGAGTCCAACCATTAACCTAACACTACCAAGTCAACCACTAAACAATATCCCTAAGCACCCCATCTACTCATCTTTTAAATACCTCCAGGGATGGTGACTCAACCACTTCCCTGGGCAGCCTGTTCCACTGCTTGATAACCCTTTCTGTGAAGAAATTTTTCCTAATATCCAATCTAAACCTCCCCTGGTGCAACTTGAGGCTGTTTCCTCTCATCCTATCACTTGTTACCTGGAAGAAGAGACTAGCACTCTCCTTGCTACAACCTCCTTTCAGGTACTTGTAGACAGCAATAGTCTCCCCTGAGCCTCCTTTTCTCCAAGCTAAGCAACCCCAGTTCCCTCAGCCAATCCTCATAAGACTTGTTCTCCAGACCCTTCACCAGCTTTGTTGCCCTTCTCTGGACTCTCTCCAGCACCTCAATGTCTTTCTTGTAGTAAGGGGCCCAAAACTGAACACAGTATTAAAGGTGCAGCCTCACCAGTCCTGCAAACAGTCCAACTCTGACAATGGGCACTGTAGTTACTTTAACCTCAACGATGGGCACTGCAGCTACACCAACCGTGGTGTCTGCCATGGTGATTCTACTCCCATCTGCTACTGGTGCTCAGTGCAGATGCAAGTGCTCTATGCCTACTTCAGGACCAGATGACCAATCCGTGCCGGTATCAATCACCCCTGTAATCAAGAAGAAATACCAAAAGAAATCAGCTCATGAAGTGAAGGATGATGACTCAGAGCCTTCTCAGGCAGAGCCATCACCTGACACAGGTGAGGGCCCTTCTCAGGCAGAGCCAGGACCCAATGCAGATGAGGGCCGCCTTGGTCATCTTTTTAAAACAGACCCATCACAGAAGAAAGGTCCTTCTAAAGCAGAACTATCACAGGAGAAGGACTCGGACATAGAGGTAACCTACCACTCCCTATCCCTGAAGGACCTGTGAAATATAAGGAAAGACTTGAGCCATCATGAAGGTGAGCCAATTATTACCTGGTTGCTCCGATGCTGGGATAATGGGGCAGATGATAGCATGGACTTGGATGGTAGAGAAGACAGACAGTTGGGTTTGCTGTCTAGAGACGGTGGTGTTGATAAGGTGCTTGCGAAAAAAACAAAAACTATCAGTCTCTGGAGGCAACTCTTGTCAGCCGTAAAGAGCAGGTATCCCTATAAAGATGATGTTATGAGCCACCCAAGCAAATGGACCACTATAGAAAAAGGTATTAACTACCTTAGAGAACTAGCTGTGCAAGAGATCATTTATAGACACCCACGGGAAATTGTAGATCCTGTAAATCCTGATGAAGTGGAATGCAACCGATCCATGTTCCGGAAGGTTGTGCAGAGTGCTCCACCGGCATATATCCATACATTGTCAATATTAGTCTGGAAAGAAAGTGATATGGCACGACCTAGTGTGGGTAAAATGGCTAACTGTATGCGACAGTATGAAGATAGTATTTCTTCCCCACTGCAGACCCGCATCTCGGCTGTGGAAAAACTGACTAAGGAAAACAAGGACTCATTTAAACAACTGTCAGACAAACTGTCCAGGATAGAGAATAAACTTGACTCTCTACCTACACAGGCCCGCGTTGCAGCTGTTAAGAGAAAACGCCCTCCTACAAATCTGGCTCAAAGGAAATGGAACACATCACGAGGTATCCTGTGGTTTGCCCTGCATGGTTATGGGGAAGACATGAGCAGATGGCATGGACAACCTACCAGTACTCTACAGGCACGAGTACGTGAGTTACAAGGTAGAAGAAATACCAGAGAGGGTTTTCCTAGGAGGATGGCTGCTCCAGTTTACAGTGGGCAATACCCCAGTCAGGGTAGATGAACCTCAAATCCCTATGTACCAGATGCGAATAAGGGGAATGAAGGTCTAATCCCCATGAGCAGCACGAATCCATTCCTTAATTAGAGGGGCCCTGCCTCCAGCCAGGTGGAGGAGAGGGACAACCGAGTGTATTGGACTGTATGGATTCGATGGCCTGGAACATTAAAACCACAAAGGTATAGAGCCCTGGTAGACACTGGTGCACAGTGCACCCTAATGCTGTCGAATCATAAAGGGACAGAATCCATCAGCATTTCGGGAGTAACAGGGGGAGGGCACAGTTTGCTTTTACCTGGAGAGGTATCCAGTACACCTGGAATCGATTGCTGCGGTGGGCGGAAAAGAAGGCATGGACTCTGTGATCAAGGAGGCAAGGGCCAAAAGCCGAAAGGCCTAAGGCTCCTTTATTGTTATTCTACTACCTTATTGTCAGGTTGCGAATTAAGCTCGTCAGCAGTTGCCCGGCCCTTGGCCCTTGACAGCAACCCCAACTAAATTAAATGCAGTCAGTCCCACATGGGACCCGCCTAATCCAATGCAGTCAGTCCACATGGGACCTGCCTGATTCAATGCAGTCAGTCTACGTGGGACCCGCCTAAGTGCAGGCAGTCCCGCGTGGGACCCGCTTTATTAGTAAATCACACGGTATGTTTTACCTGCCTGCAGGCAAAGCACCCCCAAAATCCTGACCAAAAATAAAATAGATTCGTGATCCTTGAGTTCGGACAAAGCACAACTGAGGCACGGTATCAATAAACTGAACCTTGACTTTATTAAGTCCAATAATGAGGCAACTTAGTGAACAAGGAAGGGGGAGAGAGAGAGAAGTAAGTAAAATGAAGAGAGGAAAGAAATCAGTTGAGAGGGAAAGGATAGTCACCACCCTGGATCCCGCAGTGTCCCGTGGGTCCTCTGTTGATTCTTGGCAGTTGGGGGTGGGCGCGCACATGGTGGGGCAAAACGGCCTCTTTTATAGTCATGCTGACGCGGAGCCGCCAGTCACAGTTCACACCACTCACAGTCCTGAGGGCGTTGACAGGTCCGGTTCCCACGCAGTAGGATTGGCCCATTGCCAGGCTGTCGCCCGATATCCCGGATGGGTCTCTCCGGAGTGGGTGGAGGGCTTCAGGGCGGGGACGTCACTCACCCCTAGTCAGAGTCTAACTTCTTGCCTCAGAAAATGTAGTCAAGGTCAGGTAGTCCTTTACCCCAGAAGACGGCGTCTGAGCACGTGGGATAGGACAGTTTCTGAGACAATGCTGAAAAAAAAAAGGGGGGCAAGGAACAGATCCCCACACCTATTTAAATGCTACAATGCAGGAGCCGGACTATGCAGTTCAAGATAACATCAACATTCACACGCTAAGCACTCATCACCCATTCTGGGAAGAGCCACAGTGTTCTGGGCTCAAAACATCAACAACCATTCCTTGTTTTCAGTTCTGTATTCAGAACTGACCTTCAACACACTTCTTTCATGCCTCAAAGGGCCCTGTGAACTGGTCACGGCTCCTTTATCTTAAAAGCAAGCAAGAACTATTCTCAATGCAGCGTTCCCAAGTGAATCCTCTGCTCTTCAAGTAAAGCACAGCTGTTTGCAGGCTGATGGTCTTCCACATTTCCCCCTTTTTTGTTTATTTCGATGACAAGGGTGATCATGATGTGGGTTTCGGCTTTTCAGAGTCCTCTGATTGCAGACCAGATAAAGTGAAAGACTATAACAAAAATAAGAGTATAAAACCTCCCACTATTGCAAACATCCATAACCGTAAGTTTAGACCCATAAACCAATTCTTTAGATTTAACCACTTAACATTGTCCGATATATCATCCAAGACACTCTTTTGCTAATTCCTTAAGATTAGATAATTGATTTTGTAGGGCAGCTTTTAGGTCTTGCACTTAGCCATTTTAGATCATTGGTCGAAATAGGGATTTAAGGATCCCACCACGTTGTGGGTGCAAACAATAGGGGTTCCAGCATGTGTGCCCAATAAAGCGTATCATCTGCCATACTCCATTAAGGACAGACCCAAAACAAACAGCTTATTATAATCACCTTTGAATTCGCAGAGATCAAGGCAAAATAAGCTAAAAGGGTGTTACAGGGTATAGGCTCAGCCTCAACCTGATACCAGACACTTGAGCAAAAGCAGGCCTCAGAGCAGGCCCTAAAAGACCTACTCTGTGCAACCCTCAGATAGAATCAACTTTCCTTTCAGTAATTTTCCTTTCAGTTAAAAACAACTGCACCTTCCAAAACCAGCTACATGTTCTGTGGGCAGTGTCTGGCTCTGGGACTGATAATACCCAAAGTTATATCTATCACTGACTCATGCTTGTGCTTATTCCCAGAGAATCCAAAGTCTCTGTTAAATTCCTCACTAATTACAAAGAAAGGCCAAAGATAACAAGACTGTGAACAACATCCTTGTAGTGTCCAAATTGACTCGATTCACACGCTCTAGAAGAGATAACTGCTGTGAGAACCAAAACAGTATCTTCTCCTCGGAGCCACCTGCATGTGTCAACAGAAAGGCCTTAACCATGCTTGCATGGAAACGGGGTCACACAGCAGACAGCACAACTATGGGGGGACCACGACCACCAGAGACCACCCAAGACCCCTCGCAGCATGCTACTTGCGTGCTCATCCAGTCATTTCAGCATTTCCCAAGTAATGCCTGGTGTCGGGTTGACTGTTCTACGTCGCTTGCGTGGTCCCTGTACTTTCGGCGTCTGCATTTCTGGTACCGGGTTCTGGTTGTGGTTTCTCCAGCTCATGGTATGGCTTCACGCATCTTGCAGGTAGCCAACGAGGACCTGTTGGGAGTAAAACACAAGCATATCCCCTCCCCCATGTCAACAATTCTATTGGTCCACGACAATCAGTTGGGCCTGGCAAATCTTTATATCAAACCTTAGGATTTTGTGTAAAGGGAACTTTACCCTGAAAATGTCATTCCACTGCCATGGTATCTAATCGTGTTATTGTGAGCATAGGCCGATCATTAGTTACCTTTTGATTCCACAACACCTGTGGCATATTAGTACTGCCAAATCCTCCTCTGCCATGTGGATGTGGATTTGCTGCTGGCACAGTATATGGTATCAATAGCAACTGTGCCACACACTGACCTTTAGGTATAAAACAAGGTGGTTCTGATGTCCATAACATGATTTTAATTTGGCCCATATAATCTGAATCAATAACTCCGGG
This sequence comes from Nyctibius grandis, assembly GCF_013368605.1. Classification (NCBI taxonomy): domain Eukaryota; kingdom Metazoa; phylum Chordata; class Aves; order Nyctibiiformes; family Nyctibiidae; genus Nyctibius; species Nyctibius grandis. Next base: position 17,168,542 of record NC_090694.1, on the reverse strand, counting down.
TATGACAAATATATTTTGCTTTCCCACAGAAGAACGCCCAAAAATCAATCCTACCAGTCCAGAAGGGGGAGGCCCATATACATTGGTATCTATGATCTTAGTCCTTTTATCATTCAATTCTGTATTGGTGGCTGAGGCCTGATCCAACCCGGTGCTGCCAGCTGTGCTGGCAACGAGTTCTGAGACTGTCCGTTTATCGGATTCTCGGACTGAGCATGTGTACAACAGACCCTGTTGTATTGGGGGGCACCGGGCCTCGCGCTCCTCCTCCAGTTTCCCTGCATGGGGTTTCCATCCTTATCAAACCTTGATCGACACTGATTGCTCCATTGATAGCCCTTTTCACACTTAGGACATAGTCCTCTGGGTGTTCTGGGTCTTTTTGATCCTTTCTGCTCATCTTTTTTCTTTACTGTCAGCTTTGGGCAGTTCTTTCTAATATGTCCCATTTGATGACACTCAAAACATTTCACTTCTGCTCGTCCCATGACGAGTTGCTGAGCCAAGGCACTTGCAAGTAAAGTAGCTTTATGCTCTTCAGAACCTACGTTCTGACAGGCTTTAATAAATTCTGCTATACTTCTGTAAGAGTTTCTTAGAGAGGCAAAAATTTTTTGACAATCTGCATTTGCATTTTCATAAGCCAATTGTAATAACAGCGTTTCTACTGTATTTTCATCATCAATCTGCCTGCTCAATGCAGTTTGTAAACGATCAATAAATGTAACATAGGGTTCTTGAGCTCCTTGCCTGACTGCAGCAAAAGAGGCAATTGGCAGTTTTGCTTAGACTGCAGCTTGCTTAGACTGCAGTTTTGCTGTGTCACACTTATTTCCCTGCCTCCGGAACGCATTTCAGGCACTTTAAAGCCAATGCAGAGATCTGTTGTAAATGCTGTCGAGGTAGCCCTGCCTGTGCCTCTGTTGTCGCATAGCAATTAGTTCTCAAATATTCATCTAAGCCTGCTTCCATATTTTCCAAAGTGTCTGCAGAAGCAGCCTCCTGGTACTCTGCCAGCTACACTGAATATTGTGCAGGTGTTAAAATCATCCGTAAAAGTGACTTCCAATCATGTGGAGTCATAGTATAGGATTCCCCAATGACTGTTATTAAACTTAAAGTATAGTCACTGTGCAAACCATAGTCTCTCACCGCAGCCTGTACTTCCTTAATCTTTTCATAACTAAGGTAGTGATACTCAGGAGAATGATTTGGGCGATAATTACCGGCATCGCCATCAGCATAGTAAAATCTCCTTTATGAGCAGCTTCCTCTCTACATTTTTCTGCCAGCGTTTTGTATTTCATTACACGAGACTGGTGCCTTTTCAGAAAAGCCAATAGGTGGCTCGGCAGACGCAGGATAAGGAGGAGCTGTTGGTGTTAACTGTGCTCTCGCTGTAGCCGCTGCCGCTACTGCTGCCGGCTGCGAGACCCCCTGTACAGAAGGGACGGCTGCAGCCGTTTCTTTTACCGATGTTAATGGTGGATATAAATTGAACTGTATGTCTGGATCTGTGAAATCAGGATCGTAAGGATCATCTGATTCTCCAGAGACTGTTTCATATACAGGCTCCTGTTGCTCCTTCACATTGTCCTGGTTTGGCCTAAACCAGGCCGATTTTCCTTTCAGTGATTTTTACTTTCAGCTAAGTCTCCTCTAAGTAACTGCACTTTCTGAAACTGACTGCATGTTTTTGCAGACAGTGTCTGCTTCCAGGACTGATAACGCTCGAAGTTTGTAGTTATCACTGAGGCACCGGTAGGGATGTTGTGCAGAAAGGCTCTTGCTGTACTTATTCTTGAGAGAAACCCCTGGGGCAGTCGATTCCAGGTAAAAGCAAACTGTGGCCTGCACTTTGGTGCCAAGGGAATAGAGAAAAATGCATTAGCAATGTCTATAGTGGCGTACCACTTGGCTGCCTTTGACTCCAGTTCGTATTGAAGTTCTAGCATGTCTGGCACAGCAGCACTCAGAGGTGGTGTAACTTCATTTAGGCCACGATAGTCCACAGTTAATCTCCATTCTCCATTAGACTTTTGCACTGGCCATATAGGACTATTAAAGGGTGAGCGAGTCTTGCTAATCACTCCTTGATTTTCTAATTGTCTAATCAGTTTATGAATGGGGATCAGGGAGTCTCGATTGGTGCGATATTGTCGTCGGTGCACCGTGGCAGTAGCAATTGGCACCTGTTGTTCTTCAACTTTCAGCAACCCCACAACAGAAGGATCCTCTGAGAGGCCAGGCAAGGTAGACAGCTGTTTAATGTCCTCAGTCTCTACAGCTGCTACACCAAAGGCCCATCTATATCCTTTTGGGTCCTTAAAATACCCTTTCTTAAGGTAGTCTATGCCAAGGATGCACGGAGCATCTGGACCAGTCACAATGGGGTGCTTTTTCCATTCATTTTCAGTTAGGCTCACTTCGGCCTCCAATACAGATAACTCTTGAGATCCCCCTGTTATTCCCGAGATACTGACAGGTGTTAATAGGAGTGGATGCCTGAGATTGCAAATACTCCTCTGCAGGCTGGAGTGCAGAGAGTGCTGTAAAAACAGCCCTCCACGTTGCTTCTTAATCCTCTAGAATATCAGACTGCAACGTGTTCCGTTTTTGTATTTCTACCCCCACTTTCGCCCAGGTACAGTTGTCTTTGATCCATACTAATAACTGCACCAATTTCACTAATTGAACCTTATAGCCCTGTTCGCGTAATATATGCTGTAATACCTCAGTGTAGAGCTTATGCTCTTGGGAACTAGCCTGTCCCATGTTTATTGCGATCGTGGAACTCAACGATTCCTGGGGACTCACTCACTGGTCCTGGGGACTCTCTGGTCCTAGAGATTCTCTGATCCTGGCACGTGCTAGCCCCTGACAATCATTCGATCACAGAGTCGCTGCCGCTTCGTTGATCTTCAAACTTTTTTGGGCGCCATTTGCGGCAGGCAGAAAAGAAGACACAGACTCTGCGATCAAGGATGCAAGGGCCAAAAGCCGAAAGGCCTAAGGCTCCTTTATTTTTATTCTACTACCCTATTTAAATGCTACAATGCAGGAGCCGGACTATGCAGTTCAAGATGACATCAACATTCACACGCTAAGCACTCATCACCCATTCTGGGAAGAGCCACAGTGTTCTGGGCTCAAAACATCAACAATCATTCCTTGTTTTCAGTTCTGTGTTCAGAACTGACCTTCAACACATGTTGACTTCTTTCATGCCTCAAAGGGCCCTGTGAACTGGTCATGGCTCCTTTATCTTAAAAGCAAGCAAGAACTATTCTCAATGCAGCATTCCCAAATGAATCCTCTGCTCTTCAAGTAAAGCACAGCTGTATGCAGGATGATGGCCTTCCACAGATTGCCTCAGGGGTAGAAATACAGCCACACAATTTGCCATGGACTGATCCAGACTGAGCTGGAAAAGGGTGGAGCTCCAGAACACTTGCAGTACAGTGATGACATCATTGTATGGGGTGACACAGCAGCAGAATTTTTTGGGAAAGGGGAGAAAATAATCTCTGGAGGCAACTCTTGTCAGCTGTAAAGAGCAGGTATCCCTATAAAGATGGTGTTATGAGCCACCTAAGCAAATGGACCACTATAGAAAAAGGTATTAACTACCTTAGACAACTAGCTGTGCAAGAGATCATTTATAGACACCCTCAGGACATTGTAGATCCTGTAAATCCTGATGAAGTGGAATGCAACCGATCCATGTTCTGGAAGGTTGTGAAGAATGCTCCACCGACACATACCCATACATTGTCAATATTAGTCTGGGGAGAAGGTGCTATGGCACGTTCTACTGTGGGTGAAATGGCTAACTGTATGCGACAGTATGAAGATAGTATTTCTTCCCCACTGCAGGCCCGTGTCTCGGCTGTGGAAAAACTGACTAAGGAAAACAAGGACTCATTTAAACAACTGTCAGACAAACTGTCCAGGATCGAGAATAAACTTGACTCTCTACCTACACAGGCCCGTGTTGCAGCCGTTAAGAGAAAACGCCCTCCTACAGGACCAGCTCAAAGGAAACAGAACACATCACGAGGTATCCTGTGGTTTGCCCTGCGGGATTATGGGGAAGACATGAGCAGATGGCATGGACAACCTACCAGTACCCTACAGGCACGAGTAGGTGAGTTGCAAGCTAAAAGAAATGCCAGAGAGAATTTTCCTAGGAGGATGGCTGCCCCAGTTACCAGTGAGCAGGACCCCAGTCAGGGTAGATGAACCTCAAATCCCTTTCTCCCAAATGTGAATAAGGAAAATGAAGGTTCAATCCCTGTGAGCAGCACAAATCCATTCCTTAATTAGGGGGGCTCTGCCTCCAGCCAGGTGGAGGAGAGGGACAACAGAGTTTATTGGACTGTGTGGATTCGATGGCCTGGCACATTAGAACCAGAAAGGTATCGAGCCTTGGTAGACACTGGTGCACAGTGCACCCTAATGCCATCGGATCATCAAGGGACAGAATCTATCAGTATTTCAGGAGTAACAGGGGGATCTCAAGTGTTATCTGTATTGGAGGCCGAAGTGAGCCTAACTAAAAATGAATGGAAAAAGCACCCCATTGTGACTGGCCCAGATGCTCCGTGCATCCTTGGCATAGACTACCTCAAGAGAGGGTATTTTAAGGACCCAAAAGGATATAGATGGGCCTTTGGTATAGCAGCTGTAGAGACTGAGGACATTCAACAGCTGTCTACCTTACCTGGCCTCTCGGAGGATCCTTCTGTTGTGGGGTTGCTGAAGGCTGAAGAACAACAGGTGCCAATTGCTACTACCACGGTGCACCGACGACAATATCGCACCAATCGAGACTCCCTGATCCCCATTCATAAACTGATTAGACAATTGGAAAATCAAGGAGTGATTAGCAAGACTCGCTCACCCTTTAATAGTCCTATATGGCCAGTGCAAAAGTCTAATGGAGAATGGAGATTAACTGTGGACTATCGTGGCCTAAATGAAGTTACGCCACCTCTGAGTGCTGCTGTGCCAGACATGCTAGAACTTCAATACGAACTGCAGTCAAAGGCAGCCAAGTGGTACGCCACTATAGACATTGCTAATGCATTTTTCTCTATTCCTTTGGCACCAAAGTGCAGGCCACAGTTTGCTTTTACCTGGAGAGGTATCCAGTACACCTGGAATCGACTGCCCCAGGGGTGGAAACACAGTCCTACTCTTTGCCATGGACTGATCCAGACTGCACTAGAAAAGGGTGGAGCTCCAGAACATTTGCAATACATTGATGACATCATTGTATGGGGTGATACAGCAGCAGAAGTTTTTGACAAATGGAAGAAAATAATCCAAATTCTTCTGAAAGCTGGTTTTGCCATAAAAAGAGGCAAGGTCAAGGGACCTGCCCGGGAGATCCAGTTTTTAGGGATTAAATGGCAAGATGGGCATCGCCAGATCCCCATAGAGGTGATCAACAAAATAACAGCTATGTCCCCACCAACTAACAAAAAGGAAACACAAGCCTTCTTAGGCGTTGTGGGTTTCTGGAGAATGCATATTCCAGATTACAGCCAGATTGTACGCCCTCTTTATCAAGTGACCAGAAAGAAAAATGATTTTCAGTGGGGCCCTGAACAACGACAGGCTTTTGAACAGATTAAACAAGAGATTGTGCATGCAGTAGCCCTTGGACCAGTCCGTATGGGACAAGATGTTAAAAATGTGCTCTACACCTCAGCTGGGGACAATGGTCCTACCTGGAGCCTCTGGCAGAAAGTGCCAGGGGAGACTCGAGGTCGACCCCTAGGATTTTGGAGTCGAGGATACAAGGGTTCCGAGGCCAATTACACTCCAACTGAAAAAGAGATACTGGCAGCATATGAAGGAGTTAGAGCTGCATCAGAGGTAATCGGTACTGAAGCACAGCTTCTCCTGGCACCCCGATTACCAGTACTAGGCTGGATGTTCAAGGGTAAGGTTCCTACTACCCATCATGCAACTGATGCTACATGGAGTAAATGGATTGCATTAATTACACAGAGGGCTCAAATAGGAAACCCTAATCGCCCAGGAATCTTAGAAGTGATCATGGACTGGCCAGAAGGCAAAGACTTCGGAATGCCACCAGAAAAGGAGGTGACACGTGCTGAAGAAGCCCCACCGTATAATGAACTACCAGAGGATGAGAAGCATCCAGCTGGCTTTAGACATTGCTGAACAAGAAAAGTGTCCAACGCTGTATCTCTATACTGACTCGTGGATGGTAGCAAAATGCCTTGTGGGGGTGGTTAAAGCAGTGGAAGCGAAGAAACTGGCAGCGCAAAGGTAAACCTATTTGGGCTGCTGAATTGTGGCAAGATATTGCTACTCGGCTAGAGAAACTAGTCGTGAAGGTACGTCATGTAGATGCTCACGTACCTAAAAGTCGGGCAACTGAGGAACATCGAAACAACCAACAAACGGATCAGGCTGCTAAAGTGTTCCAAATAGATTTGGACTGGGAACATAAAGGTGAACTATTTTTAGCTCGGTGGGCTCATGACACTTCAGGTCATCAAGGGAGAGATGCAACATACAGATGGGCTCGTGACCGAGGGGTGGACTTAACTATGGACTCTATTGCACAGGTTATCCATGATTGTGAAACATGCGCCGCAATTAAGCAAGCCAAACGGTTAAAACCTCTGTGGTATGGGGGGCGGTGGTTGAAATATAAATATGGGGAGGCCTGGCAAATTGACTATATCACACTCCCTCAAACCCGCCAGGGTAAACGTTATGTGCTTACCATGGTGGAGGCGACCACCGGATGGCTGGAAACATACTCTGTGCCCCATGCCACTGCCTGGAACACTATTCTGGGCCTTGAAAAGCAAATCTTGTGGCAACATGGCACACCAGAGAGAATTGAGTCGGACAATGGGACTCATTTCAAAAACAGTCTCATAGACAACTGGGCCAAAGAGCATGGCATCGAATGGGTATATCATATCCCCTATCATGCACCAGCCTCTGGGAAAACTGAACGATACAATGGGGTGTTAAAAACTACCCTGAAAGCAATGGGGGGGTGGAACCTTTAGAAACTGGGATAAGCATTTGGCACAAGCTACCTGGTTAGTTAACACCAGGGGATCTATCAACCGAGCTGGCCCTGCTCAGTCGGACCTTTTACATACAGTAGAAGGGGATAAGGTCCCTGTGGTGCATGAAAGGAGTCTGTTGGGAAAAACTGTCTGGGTTCTTCCTGCTACGGGCAAAGGTAAACCCATTCATGGGATTGCTTTTGCTCAAGGACCTGGATGTACTTGGTGGGTGATGCTGCAGGATGGTGAAGTCCGATGTCTCCCTGAAGGTGATCTGATTCTGAGTGAGAATACTTAATTCTGAACTGTATGATGTTAATTGCTGCATAATACTAACAGTGTTCATAAGTGTCTTTCAGGTTAAGACAGTGGTGATGAGACCAGATCTAGCTGCAAGTGGCGTCCAGTAACCTCCTCGAGACTGACATCTTTAACCTGCAACCCGTGGGCATGAACCGTGACAGAACTCAAACCATGTCTCCTGCCCTGAGAGACTGCTAGCCAGATGGAAACCAACAATCCTGAACTAAATGAACATAATGAACTTTTTGTATAGAGATGAATCATAAACTAGTGATGTCTGTATATATTTGAAAATGAAAATGTAGTGGTAATCTGAGTATGACATGAATGGTATGGAATAAGGGGTGGAATGTCCTGGTTTGGCCTAAACCAGGCCAATTTTCCTTTCAGTGATTTTTACTTTCAGCTAAGTCTCTTCTAAGTAACTGCACTTTCTGAAACTAACTGCATGTTTTGCAGACAGTGTCTGCTTCTAGGACTGATAATGCTCAAAGTTTGTAGTTATCACTGAGGCACCGGTAGGGATGTTATGCAGAAAGGCTCTTGCTGTACTTAGAGAAACCAAGGTCACTGCTAAATTCCTCACTGCTTACGAGTGAAGAGCCGAAGGGGGGTCGCACCTGCAGGGAGGAGCGGACAGGGCAGGTGACCCAAAATTGACCAACGAAGGTATTCCATCCCATACACGTCATTCTCAGTATAAAACGGGGGGATCACGAGGGTCTCGCTCTCTTGCCCCTTCTTCTGCCCCCTTCCCTTGGTGCTTTGGCTGTGTTTGGGTGTTTCTGCTGCTTTGGGCTGCTTCTGCGGCTTGAGCCTTTGGCCAGTGTCCAAGGAGGACTCTCTCCGTTTTCCTGCTGCCCCCGATCCTGATCTGTGCATCCCTGAATCCAGCTCTCGACCGTCGCTGGGCCCAGCCTGGGCCTTCCCGGAGCCTGCCCTGCAGTGCCGGTGGTGATGCAGCCGACATCGGGGGAGCTCGATCTTGGTTTTGTATATATATTTGTATATATTTGATTATTTCTATTATTATTATTATACTCTTTTTCATTATTATAGTTTATTAAAACTGTTTTAACTTTCCAACCCATAAGTTTCTCTCCCTTTTCCCTTTCCTTTTCCCTTCGGGTCGGGGGGAGGGTTAACAGAGAGCGTCTGCCACAGGTTTAATAGCCGGCCCAGCTTTAAACCTTGACAGCTGGTTTTGCCATAAAAAGAGGCAAGGTCAAGGGACCTTCCCGGGAGATCCAGTTTTTAGGGACTAAATGGCAAGATGGGCGTTGTCAGATCCCGATAGAGGTGATCAACAAAATAACAGCTATGTCCCCACCAACTAACAAAAAGGAAACACAAGCCTTCTTAGGTGTTGTGGGCTTCTGGAGAATGCATATTTGAATTGCTGAGGTCGGAGCAATAGGCCCTGAACTAAAGTTGCCCTCTAGATGAACCTCCAACCAGACATTATATAGTATTAGTATCTGATTATTAGTGAAATATGCATGATCATTAACGAAAGATGTAGCTTGAAGCGGGGCGGCGGCTCACCGGGTGTCGTGCGACGGTCCGGAGTAACGACACGATCTCAGTGTGAGTATGGAAGTTTTCCGTTTATTCGCAAAGCACGCAGCGGATATATAGGCGGTAACCTGAGTACATGCTAATCACGCATCCCGATCGCACTTGTGATTGGTCTATAGATTTACATACTCAGAGCTCTGGACTTAACTCTTGCGTAGCTCAAAGCCTGGGTTGCTCAGACCGCTCAGTGGCACAAAATCGTGCCCCTTCTCACTTAACCAAGCCTCTACACTTTCTCACTTAACCAAGCCTCTACAATTCCCCCTTCTTGTTTGTGAGCAAGCCAGGCCTGATTTACAAGTTTCATTAAAGCTTTCTGCAAACAAGAAAATAGACATAGTAACACCAATAAGATAACTGCAATCACAAAAAACTCCCGTGAGAACCATTTTTACCAGTTCCATCACCCATCCGCCAATTCCCAGGTCTCCAAGCCAGTCATCCAGGAATCCATGCTGTTCACGTAACCGGTTTGTGGATTTTATCAAATCCTGGATCTGCTTATGAATAGACTGAGAAAAATCGTTTAAATCCATACAACACATCCCATCAAAGTCTTGGCACCCATGTCCATGCATAAGCAAAAAAAAAATCTATAGCAGCCCTATTTTGCAAAGTTGCATGCCTAACACTGTCTACATCTTTTACTAAAACTTCTAATACCCGGGATGTTTTATTGACCCTTTTTCCACTCCGGCAGGCCAACCTTCACATCCGCGAGACCGCACACGCCGAAGCAACCCCGGGGGCAAAGACAGATGCGAAGACTGTCTCAGCTTTTGACCATAGTTCTACCTCATCCCCACACTCCCCATCAAATGCGACATGCCCCGTCACCAATAATTGGCTCATTCATGGGTAGTCATTTACATCTGTCGCGTCTCCTTGCCCCTCCGATTTCTCGGGGAGGTGTGGTTTTACTGATCGGCTCGGCACCCAAAGTGGTCCCTGGTCGGTGGCCACGCACATATATCCCCGTCCACTAAGGATCACTGGCACCGGTCCTTTCCACTCCCCTGTAGCAGGTTCCCGATAAATCACCTGTAACTGAGGTATAATGGTGTTATTATTAAATTTCAACTGCTGGTGATGTACTACAACCGGTGGTTCTTCTCGGTCCCCTGTCAAACACAGAAAATTCAGAGTAAACAACACTTTATGCAACCGCGATGTTGGATCAGTATTTACTTCCTTCTGTCTCCTTAAATATTCCTTTAAGGTTCTATGGGTACGTTCGATGATCCCTTGACCTGTCGGGGAGTGTGGTATACCAGTAACATGTTTCACTCCCCAGCGTGTTAAAAATACACGAAACTTTTGGCTGGTGTATGCTGGTCCATTATCTGTTTTGATCTGTTCTGGCACCCCCATAATGGCAAAACACGCCAACAAATGTTTACAAACCTGTTGCGCCTTTTCTCCGGACATCGCGGATGCCCAGATTAACTTCGAAAAAGTATCTACTGTGACATGTACATATTTTTGTCTCCCAAACTCCGGAATATATGTTACATCCATCTGCCATAGCTCAAGTGCTGCCAAACCCTTCGGGTTTACACCAATACCAATGCCTGGTCCCTGAGCCCCACACCTCGGACATGCTTGAACAATAGATTTTGCCTCATTTTCTGTTATTCCAAATTGTCTCTGGATTCCTTTTGCATTTTGATGGAAATGCTCATGACTTTGTCTGGCTTGTTGAAATTTGTCTAAAGGAGGAATAGGGCAAGCAGGGCTAACCAGAGAGTCTGCCACCTGATTGCCCTTCCCCAGACCAAGATCCCATTGATGACTCCGCACATGTATTATGCAACAAGGCGCACTGCGTTGTCGCATAATAGACCGTAATTGCAAGAATAACTGCCCAAGGCGGGGATTTTGTGTGTTTCGGAGCAATGCCTCCTCCAAGCGTGGGATGACACCTGCTACGTACATAGAATCTGTGACTATATTTATAGCCCCATCCAGCCAATTTGTCAAGGCCCAGCCTACGGCAGATAGTTCCAGAGTCTGTAAGGTATCATTGGCCTGACCATACAGCATGTGGTGTACCCAATTCCCTTTTTCCTGCCACACGCACACCGCTTTGCACTGTTTCTTTCCCGCATCTGTATAGACTGTTAACCCTTCCACTATTGGTGTTTTCTGTACTTTAGATTTTTCTATCCATTGATTTTTCTGTAATATCTGCCATAATTTGCCTTTCGGTTGCTGTGAATGGACTCTTCCTTCATACCCCAAAAACGCCTCCTGAATGGGTCGAGAATTGCGGAACCACCATTCTAGGTCTGCAGCATTAACAGGAATACTAATATCCGCTGGATCCAGTCCCATTAATTCTATAATCCTAGATCTACCCTTTCTCACTAGTTCCCCTATGGCTTCTGGTCTAGTCTGTATGCTTGTCTTTGGTTGTACACTAAGGAATACCCATTCCAACACCCAAAAAGCTTCATCTTTATCGTGGCATTTGTAGTGGCATTGGTTGTAGCCCTGGGGGAGTTCCCCCGCTTTATGTTGCCACTGACAAATGACACCACAAACCATGCTTTCGCGGTTAATGACAAGTAGGGACACAGGTAGTTCACGAATGCGTCGCGATGACCATGCAGTTTGTAATTTGGCGATGATTAACCGCAACGCGCTTTGTTGAGTCTCAGACAGCTGTATGGTATCAGCGGGGTGTGATTGTCGCAGCAGTTCGGTGAGGGGGGCGATCTCAGTATTCGAGATACCAACACAGTTACGGACCCACTGAATATCTCTGAGAAGCGTTTGTACATCTTTCAGGTTTTTCAAATCTGTATGTAGTTCCACCTTTTGAGGTCGGATTTGAGCATCCGAAATTGTCTATCCTAAGTATTTCCAGGGATCAGTTCGTTGAATCTTTTCTGGTGCGATCACGAGACCTTTCTCCGCCAACGTTGTTGTTAGTTTGTGGAGACTTTCTTCTGAAAAAGGATCGGCCTGGCATAACAAAATATCATCCATATAATGATAGATGATAGTCTGTGGCCATAGCTGGCGCAATGGTTTCAGCGCCCATGCTACATAGAGCTGACATAACGTAGGTGAATTTTTCATGCCCTGCGGTAGAACTACCCATTCATACCGCTGAGCTGGTTCCGCTTTGTTGATAACAGGAATAGAAAAAGCAAACCTCATGGTGTCCTGAGGATGTAAAGATATGGTGAAAAAACAGTCCTTCAAGTCTACAATCAATATATGCCATCCTGCTGGTAACATGTTAGGTGACGGAATACCTGGTTGCAATGCTCCCATTGCTTGCATTTGTTCATTAATTTTCCGTAAATCATGTAATAATCTCCACTTTCCACTTTTCTTAGGGATGACAAAAATGGGTGTATTCCAAGGACTAACTGAGGGTTTGATATGTCCTGCTTTTAACTGTTCCTCTACTAGTCCCTTAGTAATCTGCAGTCGCTCTTCAGTCATAGGCCACTGGTCAACCCACACAGGCTCATCTGATAACCAAGTCAAAGGTGGATTGGGCGACTGCTCTCCAGTGGCCATTATCAAAAATGGGTGGTTGTAAGAACCGCACCAATCTGACTTAAGACATCTCGCCCTATGAGTGCTTCCAAAACCCCAGGTAAGGACAAGACATAAACTTTCAAAGTTACACGCCGTCCCTCTGGAAAGTGTAAGGTCACAGGGTGATGACTAACAGCTGTCATAGAATTCCCGCCAACGCCAGCAATATGTGAATCAGGTGTTTCTAGTGTCCAATTCCTTGGCCAGACACGTCGACTGACAATGGTGACGTCGGCACCTGTATCCAGCAAGGCCTGTACCTTTATACGAGTGTTTTTCTGAGACATTGTGATTGACATATTTGGTCTGTTGTCCATTCTCATGGTAAAACATACCGCTGGTCCTGTGGAGCCAAATCCACGATCTCCACGGTAGGTAGTCGTATTAGCACCTTGTTGATAGGCAGAAAGGGGGATTATTTGTCCAACTCGACTACCTTTTGGTACAAACATAGGTGGATTAAGTGTATACATCATAATATATACGATCCCGGTATAGTCTGCATCTATGACTCCTGGAAGTATTATAAGTCCTTTTATACCGGCCGAAGATCGTCCTAACAAAAGTCCTCCCATGGGATTGAGATCCCCGCTTAGCGGACCCTGCACATTAGTAGGGACCTTCTGTACTTCTTGACTCCGCAAGGTGACATCTACTGTGATTTCCACATCGAACCCCAGGCTTCCTCGGGTTGCTGGTTGGTGTTGTTGTAAAAAGCCTTTGGTTCATATGATGGGTTGACTTGTCTCCTCACGCGGCCCATCTCCGCGCTCCTTCGGAAGTTTCCCTGACACGCCTTAGTTGCATGATTATTCTTCTGGCAGGTATCACACCAGACAGCAGCTCGGCAATCTTTTCTGGCATGTCCGTTCTCTCCACATCGATAGCAATTTCCTTGAAAGGATTGTCCCGCTCGTGTTGGTCGTCGTGTCCCTCTTTGTTGTATCAGCGCTGCCAAAGGTTGAACCACTTCCTTAACGGCACTTTGTACGGCAGCAGCAACGGTATTGCTAGCTCTTTGCACATCAGCACGTTCGACTCGTTTCACCATTTCCTCCACCCCTGCACCTTTAGGTAAGCTAGCGAGCAACTGTTTAGTTTGTTTGTTCACGTTATCAAAAGCCAAAATCTGTAACATCTGCTGCCTGTTATCATCATCAAGATCAGGATGATTCATTACGGCTTCCCATAGTCTATTAATAAAATTCTCATATTTCTCCGTAGCTCCTTGAACCACTGATCCGAATGACGGGATCACGGAGCCAGGCAAGGCTTGGAATGCTTCAAATGCAAGCTGTGCAGATTTTTGTAGGACTACTGCTGGTAACTGTAACTGTGCTTGCACCGTAGAATAAGCTCCTTGTCCTGTGAGAATGTCCATAGTAACTCCATGTAAAGGATCATTTGGATTGTTCATTCTTCGCGCAGCTTCGTTGGCTGCTCGTTGTGCCCATTCTGAACCCCACAAAAGGAATTGAGTAGGTGTCAGCAACAGTTTCATTAAATTCCGGGAGTCATGCGGGCATAAGAGATCAGCAGAAAAAATCCAGGAGATTATATTCCTCGTAGCGTCTGATTTTACTCCATACTGTGTAACTGCAGCTTTTGCTTGTTGAAGAATTTTCCAATCATGTGGTTCCCAAGTAGCTACTCCATTCTGTTGTAGCACTGGAAAAGCTCCCACTCCACCTAGATCCGCAGCAGCACTCCAGTGTCCTTCTAATATGGCATCACGAATCACCCCACTCCACCTCGGTGCCCGAGGTGCAGGTGGAAGCGGAGCATCCCTGGCGTTGTCTCTGTTTTGTAATCCATGAGTGGATGCTCTTAGCTGTAGCTGCTGTACCTTTAAATCCTTTAATTTTCGCAAGACCTGCTGTAAGAGGCCGGTGGGGTCGGTTTCCGGGTTCTCACGGCCAGGTGGGGTAGATGACGTCGATGTTGACGGGCAGGGCGAGGGAGGAAGGGGCGGGTACGCCGGCGGTACCAAGGGAGGGGGCCGGCTCCCCTCTCCTCCCACCAACCGGGCAGGGTCGGGAGGAGCTGACCACTCCTCCTTCTCCTCCTCCTCTTCCGCTTTCCGCTCCCTTTGCCGCGTGACTAAATTCGTGCTGTGCCACTGCTCCCGAGAGGCTGCCGCCTCTACCGCCGCACGGGCTTCGGTTACAGATGGTTGTATCGGCGCCGACATGCCCTTAACTGCTGGTAACCCAAAGAAACGAGCCCGAGACCCAAAAGTTTTTGCCTTTTTAGCGGGGGGTGTGGACTCCGTTACCGCCAGCATCTCAGCAGCCGCGCAGGTGACCTCTCTTTCTGCCCTCATAGTTTTTAAAGTCTCTATCACTTCTTGCCAGAGTCCACGCACCTCCCTAATTTCTTTTTCCTCAGGGTCCCTCTCAATAGTCTTTTCCCACATAATGTCTCCCATTTCTCTCCATTCCTCCACAGAAAATACAAGCGCTGTGTCTTTAAAATGTCCCCAGCGCTGGCCCAACTTTATCAGCTTAATTAGCTGTTTTTCCGCTGTCTCGCTCCCTCTCTTAGAGGGGATACTTGCGAGTAACGCGGCTGCAGCCTCTGTCTCCATGGCTGCCCTTTTTTACTCTGGGAGCTGAGTGGCCAACTCTTCCAGTGTCTGCTCTGCCTTCTTTGACCCGAGCAGCACCACTCCCAGCCGTCCTTTTCCCAACACCCTCCTTATCGCTGCTTACCGCAGTCTCGGAGAGAGCACGCCGAAAGGAACCATCCTCTGCTACCAGTTGAAGCGGGGCGGCGGCTCACCGGGTGTCGGGCGACGGTCTGGAGTAACGACACGATCTCAGTGTGAGTATGGAAGTTCTCCGTTTATTCGCAAAGCACGCAGCGGATATATAGGCGGTAACCTGAGTACATGCTAATCACGCATCCCGATCGCACTTGTGATTGGTCTATAGATTTACATACTCAGAGCTCTGGACTTAACTCTTGCGTAGCTCAAAGCCTGGGTTGCTCAGACCGCTCAGTGGCACAAAATCATGCCCCTTCTCACTTAACCAAGCCTCTACAGTAGCTTAGGTAAAATATAATCCTTAGTGAAAGTGAAAAGCCATGAAAATGTATCCATGTTATCATATCTATTTTTCCTTGCTTAGAGGCAGGCTGTCAAGGCCGGGAAACCAGGTATTCGGCCTTGTCTGGGAACATGTAGTCAGAGCCAAATAGATAAAGACACTCCCTTAGTTCCTCCTTGAGTCCTGGCCAGGCTTTGGGTGGCATCTAATGGAGTGAAACCAGATTTTCCGTATTTGAAGTTACATAATAATTTTGCTGTTCAGTATATTTATAGATGATTTAGACGTAGGGATTGAGTGCACCCTCAGAAAATTTGCAGATGACACCAAGCTGGGTGGGAGTGTCGATCTCCTGGAGGGTAGGAAGGCCCTACAGAGGAATCTGGACAGGTTAGATAGATGGGCCGAGACCAACGGCATGAGGTTCAACAAGAATCTTTTGAACTTGGTGTCTGTGCCCTTTGTGCTGACCCAGTCTATTGGCAAAACAATATTCCAGATTACAGCCAGATTGTACGCCCTCTTTATCAAGTAACCAGAAAGAAAAATTATTTTCTGTGGGGCCCTGAACAACGACAGGCTTTTGAACAGATTAAAGAAGAGATTGTACATGCAGTAGCCCTTGGACCAGTTCGTAGGGGACAAGATGTTAAAAATGTGCTCTATACCGCAGCTGGGGACAATGGTCCTACCTGGAGCCTCTGGCAGAAAGTAGCAGGTTCTGAGGCCAATTACGCTCCAACTGAAAAAGAAATACTGGCACCATATGAAGGAGTTAGAGCTGCCTCAGAAGTAATTGGTTAAAGCAGTGGAAGTGAAGCAACTGGCAGCGCAAAGGTAAACCTATTTGGGCTGCTGGATTGTGGCAAGATATTGCTGCCCGGCTAGAGAAACTAGTCATGAAGGTACGTCATGTAGATGCTCACGTACCTAAAAGTCAGGCCACTGAGGAACATCTTAACAACCAACAAACGGATCAGGCTGCTAAAGTGCTCCAAATAGATTTGGACTGGGAACATAAAGGTGAACTATTTTTAGCTCGGTGGGCTCATGACACTTCAGGTCATCAAGGGAGAGATGCAACATATAGATGGGCTCGTGACCGAGGGGTGGACTTAACCATGGACTCTATTGCACAGGTTATCCATGACTGTGAAACATGCGCTGCAATTAAGCAAGCCAAACGGTTAAAACCTCTGTGGTATGGGGGGCGGTGGTTGAAATATAAATATGGGGAGGCCTGGCAAATTGTCTATATCACACTCCCTCAAACCCGCCAGGGTAAACGCTATGTGCTTACCATGGTGGAGGCGACCACCGGATGGCTGGAAACATACCCTGTGCCCCATGCCACTGCCTGGAACACTATCCTGGGCCTCGAAAAGCAAATCTTGTGGCGACATGGCACACCAGAGAGAATTGAGTTGGACAATGGGACTCATTTCAAAAACAGTCTCATAGACAACTGGGCCAAAGAGCATGGCATCGAGTGGGTATATCATATCCCCTATCATGCACCAGCATCTGGGAAAATTGAACGATACAACGGGCTGTTAAAAACTACCCTGAAAGCAATGGGGGGTGGATCCTTTTAAAACTCGGATAAGCATTTGGCACAAGCTACCTGGTTAGTTAACACCAGGGGATCTATCAATCGAGCTGGCCCTGCTCAGTCAGACCTTTTACATACAGTAGAAGGAGAAAAAGTCCCTGTGGTGCATGAAAGGAATTTGTTGGGAAAAACTGTTTGGGTTCTTCCTGCTACGGGCAAAGGCAAACCTATTCATGGGATTGCTTTCACTCAAGGGCCTGGATGTACTTGGTGGGTGCTACTGAAGGATGGTGAAGTCCGATGTCTCCCTGAAGGTGATATAATTCTGTGTGAGAATACTTAATTCTGAACTGTATGATGTTAATTGTTACATAATACTAACAGTGTTCAATAAGTGTCTTTCAGGTGAAGGCAGTGGTGATGAGACCGGAGCTAGCTTCATCAAGTGGCGTCCAGTAACCCCCTCAAGACTGACATTTTTAACCTGCAACCTGTGGGCACGAACCATGACAAATCTCATACTGTCTCTCCTGCCCTGAGAGACTACTATGCCAGATGGAAACCCACAATCATGAACTAAATGAACTTGAACTTTTTGTGTAGAGAGATGAATCATAAACTAGTGATATCTGTATGTATTTGAAAATGAAAAGGTAATAGTGATCTGAGTATGATGTAAATGGTATGGAATAAGGGGTGGAATGTCCTGGTTTGGCCTAAACCAGGCCAATTTTCCTTTCAGTGATTTTTACTTTCAGCTAAGTCTCTTCTAAGTAACTGCACATTCTGAAACTAACTGCATGTTTTGCACACAGTGTCTGCTTCTAGGACTGATAACGCTCAAAGTTTATAGTTATCACTGAGGCACCGGTAGGGATGTTATGCAGAAAGGCTCTTGCTATACTTAGTCTTAGAGAAACCAAGGTCACTGCTAAATTCCTCACTGTTTATGAGTGAAGAGCCACAGGAGGGTTGCACCTCCAGGGAGGAGCAGACAGGACAGGTGACCCAAAATTGACACACGAAGGTATTCCATCCCATACACGTCATTCTCAGTATAAAGCAAGGGGATCACGAGGGTCTCAGGCCTTCTTCTCCCTTCTCGCCCCCTTCTGCTATGGTCGGTGTCCAAAGAGGACTCTGTCCATTTTTCTGCTGCCCCCGATCCCGATCTTATACCACATCTGAAACACATTCAGGACAACTGACAATAAAAACATGCCACCTAGACAGTCCCATCCGAAATTCGCAAAATCTAGCGGAATCAGCTTGGCAGAAAAGGGGAAGGTACTATTTCCCGAAGTAAAATTTAAAGTGTAATCATTAACGGAATCAGCTAAAGGACGCCCGGAGTGCGCAGATGAAGTCGCTGCTACTGATTAGCAATTAAAGCTGGCCATCGTTGCATTATAGAGATAAGAGATTGGAATAGTAACGGCCCAGTTTATCACGGCATAAATCAGTATTAAACCCCATACCAAAACGATGCATTTTGACCAGAGCCCACTGCTAAACCACACGTAGACATTAATTAGAAGCAAGCAATAACACAGTGCATACCGCAGCTAAGGCAGCATTGCAATACTCAGCTGTGAAAGAAACTCTATAAAGAGACGAGATAACACTGTGCTCAAAAGCAACATTATCATGTTAGCTATCTGGTTTAATTTCCAACCCCTTGTGAACCTCAAAGGAAGAAATCTGAGCTATCCAGGTCTCCTCCCGCTGGAGCTGGGATTCGACTTATCAGAGCAACCTGTTGGAGCTTCTCTCGAGCCCCATGTTGGGCGCCAATAAATCTGTCACGGTTTAAAGCTGGGCCGGCTATTAAAGTTAAACAGTTTTAATGAACTATAATACTGAAAAAGAGTATAAAAATAATAATAGAAATAATTAAATATCTACAAATATATAAAAAACCAAGATCAAGCTCCCCCGATGTTGGTCACGTCACCACTGGCACTGCAGGGCAGGCTCCGGGAAGGCCCAGACCAGGTCCAGCGATGGACAGGAACTGGATTCAGGGATGCACGGATCAGGGGGCAGCAGAAAAACAGACAGAGTCCTCTTTGGACACTGGCCATAGCAGAAGGGGGCGAGAAGGAGGAAGAAGGCCTGAGACCCTCGTGATCCCCCCGTATTTTACCGAGAATGATGTGTATAGGATGGAATACCTTCGTTGGTCAATTTTGGGTCACCTGTCCTGTCTGCTCCTCCCTGGAGGCACAACCCTCCCGCGGCTCTTCACTTGTAATCGGTGAGGAATTTAGCAGTGACCTTGGTTTCTCTAAGACTAAGTACAGCAAGAGCCTTTCTGCATAACATCCCTACCGGTGCCTCAGTGATAACTATAAACTTTGAGCGTTATCAGTCCTGGAAGCAGACACTGTGCAAAACATGCAGTTAGTTTCAGAATGTGCAGTTACTTAGAAGAAACTTAGCTGAAAGGAAAAATCACTGAAAGAAAAATTGGTCTGGTTTAGGCCAAACCAGGACAGGGTTGAACAGAGACACTCAGAAATAAATATAAACTTTGAGCGTTATCAGTCCTAGAAGCAGACACTGTCTGCAAAACATGCAGTTAGTTTCAGAAAATGCAGTTACTTAGAAGAAACTTAGCTGAAAGGAAAAATCACTGAAAGAAATTTGGTTCTGTTCATGTCCAAACCACGAGACTGTGTCAGGAAACCAACCAAGCAGTGTGGACAATTACAGGGCCGTGCTCAGGCCGAGGAGTTACTCAGAGAGATGTAGCCTGAGTGACCGCTGGCTCAAAGGTGGGGAGCCCCTTGCAACACCTACCTCTTGCTCAGGCATTCAGGAAAATAAGCAGGACTCCACAGTCTGTACTTGGGGGCAGGAGAGCAGAAGGGGCTGGAAGTATCTCTCTCACCCATGCTGCCATGACCAGGGTGGGATGCACCCTTCCAGAACAGAAGCTCAGAGCTCACAGGGGAATGGTTCTCCAGCCTGATGCATTGCTTTCCTCCACAAGGTTTTCCTTTTGTCGGCTCTGGGATGGGTAAGGAAGCCAGGGCAAGGCTGAGGATGTTGGTTTGTTAATGTAGGGTCTCTGGGGTGGACTGTGCATGTGGGTTTGTTCTGTAGGGTCTCTGGCAGGCACTGTGCTGAGCTATGCATGCCCTCACTGGCCTTTCCCTCCACATTGCTGTGCTGCTTCTGAGTTCTTCTGTGCAGCAATGTCAAGCTGTGCAGATCAAAGGGCAGTGATGAACCACAGGTGAAGGCTCTTCCTCAAAGCCATAGGCCAAGACCCACTGAGCACTCTCAGCCCTCTTCTCTGCCCTGCTCTCCTGCAGATGGTGGCATGGGTCACAGGGCTGCTCCCACCAGCTCAGCCAAGGCCAGTTCTGGGCAGCGCTCTGATGTGGTCCCGCTCGGCCCACCACTGCAGCCAGACCAGCTTCTTGGCATCTCTGCTCCTGGCTCACATTTGGCAGAACCACAAACACTTCAGGGATGCTGCGCTGTGGCTGGGGAGTATTACTAATAGCCTGGCAAGAGGCAGGAGATGGAGCAAGGCTGGCACAGACTCCTGGGATGAGTGTGGAGCTGCTGAGAGCCACATTGCCCAGGACCAGGTCAAGAGGGAAAGGAGCAGCCCTGTTGCCTGCTGGGCAGCCTTGGAGAATGGAAGGTATTGGGAGATAAGCCATTCAGGCTGGTTCAGGAGCAGGGTGGGAGATGCTGGAGGTGGTAGCGTTTCCCCTACCTGTTTGGCACAAGGTGACCAGTGAAGCTCCCTGCAGTGCTGGTTCATTGCAAGGACGTCGTTGTGCTCACATGGCTGCATGTCACATCACTGTGGATCACAGGTGGTGCTGGCATGGCCAGAGCTGCCTGTCCCTCCTTTTCAGAGATGGTGGTTGGGTTTTTTTATCAGTGTCCTCAATGTTTTCAAATTCACAGCCCACAGGGCTTCCAGCAGGGGTGCACTCATCTGGGCTCAGGCATCGGCTGCTCAGTCCTCTGCCACCCTGTTGTGCACCCTGGCAGGGGCACTGGGGCTTGTTTGAAGAGAAGCAGAGCAGGGAGCTGAAATCACTGCCCACCACTAAGAGATAGGGATGGGATGTGGATGCTGCCTCCACAGATGTCACGGTACCAGCACCCAGGCATGAGAAGCATCGACAGGCACTAACAGGAGGCAGTGAGCAAATGTTGCCAGGTGCTGTGCTGACTCTGCTCATAGAAAATTAATGACACAACGAATATTTGCAGCCTTCCCACTACAGACAGCCCCGCACTGGCCTTGCAGCTGGAGTGCCAGAGAGGGAACGAGGGCAGGGGGGCTGCAACATGCCTGCACAGCGGGGACCTTACCAGCCCCTGCTCACAGCTGGATGAGGGCTGCTGCAGCTTGCAGCCATGGTGCTGGGTTCTGAGCATGCACGGCCCTGCGCTCGCCAAGCTCAGCAACACACAGCGCACTGGGAAATGTCCTGCTGCATCACCTGTACTGTGTGCTGTTGAGCATAACCAGGCTGCACATGAACCACTGGGGCTGGGACCTTCTCCCACATACTCTGGGCTCCTTGCATTGACCAGACCTCCTAGCAGGTTGTAATAGACCCTGCTGTGCCCCTATCTCCTGTTTCCTATGAGGCAGAAGAGGGAGAGGTTTGTCAGGGACCTCATAAGCAGGGAGCTGGGGAACATGCAGGACAGGGGCAGGTACAGAGATCTGCTGGGTGATGTGTGGTAATGTGGGAAAAGAGCAGAGGTTGTCAGGGGACAGGAGGTGAGAGGACACCTGGGACCAAGAGGCTACACTCACATTCTGGGAGAGAGCACCAAAGGGAGTCATTTGAGTCAGTCAATGCTCCCCCTGCCTGTCCTGCTTACCTCTGGGTCTGCATAGCCCCTGCAGGCTGGAAAACCATCTTGCAATGAAACCTTGTGCCTGCTCTGGCACAGCTTCACACACTTGCTCCCCGCAGCCATCCCTGGATCCCCCTCAGCAGCAGCCATTGATGTTCCTGAGTGTTTGCAGAGAAGAAGCCTCAGGTACGGAGGGGCTCTTGCACATGGGTGCAGAGGAGGGGACTGCTGCAGGTCTGGTGCTGGGGCTCTTAGCAAGGCAAGCCTTTGGTCAGGGTGGGTTACTGTTGGCTGATCCCAACCAGAGCTGTGCTGCAAGGACCTGGTGCCACAGGTGCTGGAGTGGAATAGAGGTGGGGATGCAGCGATCACCAGGCTTTCTGCGTGGAAGCCCCCTGCACCCCTTGCTGCCCTGCACACAGCCTGGCCACCTCCTGGTGACCAGTGAAGCTCCCTGCAGCATGTGAAGAGTGGCTTAGTGGGCACTTGGCATCCAGCCAAGGTCAACCCACCACACCACACCTACGGACACCTTAGAACACCCTGAGCACCCTGGAGAAGCAGGTGCCAGACTGAAATGGTGTGAACTCCTGTCTGAAACCTACTTTGGCCCCCATGAGCATGTACAAGGAATAAAGACAAGGAACCCTGAACAATGCCACCTCCCTGAGACACACCATAATCTGATGATGTGATGTAGCCCGCCTCCAATCTGAACTGACAGGTCAAAGCAACCCATTTTCAGCAAGAACAAAAGATGGGACAGGTTTATGAGATGCTCAGGAGTGGTGCCCCTAATGGCCAGCTCCTTCTTCCCTGCTCCAAGTCTTGGCCAGAGACTCTGAGCCTGTGTGGCACCACTAGCCAAGTACTGCCAGAGCTGGAAAGGGTCAAAACAACATGGGCTCATGCAGGACAGCAGAGGAAAAAAAATACCCAGGCAGGGGCAGCCACATCCAGCCTGGGTCTGGGAATATTCCAGAGGGGTGAGAAAAGGACCTCTGGTCCTGCACTTCTACTGGATGATACCAGGACTGAATCAACTACTCTTGGCCAGGTGAGGTCTATCTCCTCCCTTCTCCTACGGTCTGCCGTGAGCCAAGGATAGTTAGGGACAACCTCTCTCCTTCTGAAGGTGTTGGCTGTGGCCGGAAGCAGGACAAAGCCTGCAGTGCAGTGTCCCAGCACAGATACCCCTCAGGCCCTTCTCAGGGATGGGCTGAAATCACAAGGCTGTGTAGCAGGGAGCTCAATCAACACCTTTTTTATTAATATGCATCATAAATAAATAAATAAAGACAAGACACCTTGTTCTAATGGGGAAATACAAATTAAATATGGTGCAACGTCTGCTAAGCGATGTACAAGCAGGAGGTAACCTTGCAAGTCCAGGGCCCCTCACCATGGGGAGGCCAGCTGAGGCACGATGCTGCGAGCAGCATCAACCCAGCCAAGGCACCAAATACTGGTATGGCCTTTCATTAACACTGTTCCCCACCTGATGTGCAGTGGACAGCATGAACATGGCAAGGAAGGGGTTGACTGGCATTGCCTCTACCGAGGACCCCAGGACGCCCAGCAGCCCCTTGTGCTCATACACAACACTCGCCCCCCCCCCTCCCCATCCCACAGCACTGCTCAGCAAGACCAGAAACCCTATGCCAAGGGGAGCACCATCCATCCCTCCCCATCTCCCCAGCTCCTTCTGGGAGCACCCCTCTGCTCTACCTGCTGGGAGCACTGCCCCAAACTCCAAAGAGCATCCCTATCCCAGTCAGGGACTCTGCCCTCACCCCCTCCCCTCCCCTCCCCTCCCACCCCCTCTCCACTGAGCATCCCAGGGCATCCTAGGCACTGTCTCCCTGCTCAGAATGGAGGGCATGGAGCCACCCCCCAAAGCACCCATCTCCGCACAGAGTGGCTCTACCCATCCTGGACCTATGTAACACTGAACATCCATGCTCCTTCCTCACGATTCCACACACCCCTTTGCTCCGCACGCACATACGTACTCTGTCCCCCTCCCTTGGCTGTGGCCAGGCACAGCCCCAGGTCCTGCAGTGTGGCAGTGCCAGGCCACTTGGCCCAGTACAACCCACCAGTCACTGCTATTACACATTAGGACAGGGCTGCTCCAGTGTAGGGGAGTCTACCTTGCAGCCTCCCTTCAAGACACAACGCAACCCATAAGCCCAGCCTTGCAGAGACCTTGCCAACACACAGTGCTCCCACCCCTGTGGCTGATGATGCCAGGGATGCTGAAGGCTGCAGACTGCACTGCCACCCCTGGGGAGGGGATGACCAGCATCCTGCACCCTCCAGCATGAAACTGAGCCATGCAGCGAGGCAGCACTGCCCTGGCAGGGACTGCTTGGGTTCCTGCTATGTACGAGTCCATGGCCTACAGGTGCTGGAGATGGCAGGGGGTGGAGGGGGCTCAGATGGTCCCTGGTGTGGCTGCATGCACAGCAATGCCTGACAATATGAGGTGCAGCTTGCAGAAGGCCCCAGGGGCCAAGTCAGCCTTTGGCAGCTGCACAAGGAGGAAGAAGGAACCACCTATGGTTACTGTATTCTGTAATGGTAAGAAACTAGCAAGAAGCTGTGTCTGTTCCTCTGGCAGGGTGGGCTTCCCCAGATGAGCCTCAGCAGCCCACAGTACTGCGCTTGGCCTCCCAGTCACATCAATAGTCCTCGTCCGCTGGGTGGGTGATGTACATGATGGGCACCAGTCCCTTCTCAGAGCCGAGGCTGCACTGCAGCCAGTCACTGTCTACCTTGGAGATGACCTGCAGGATATCCCCCTTGTTGAAGCTCAGCTGTCCTGCCTCAGTGGCAATGTGATGGCAAAGAGCTTTCACCTCACTGCAGACAGAGGGAGGGGAGGAAGGGTTAACTTGCCACAGCACACTCACCCCACTGAAGCCCAGGGACCACTGTGGGCACAGAAGAGTGAGGAATACACCCCCTGCCTCCCTCCCCAGACAGGCTCTCAGCTGCATCCCCCCCCAGCTCCTCATTGCCTGCAGATTGCAGAGTTGGGGTGGACAAGCTGTGTCACTGCCCTGAACTGTCCCCTGGTCCATGAGTACAAAGGGGGTCAGGTGAACCACAACAAGCAGAGCCATGCCAACCCCAACCCACCATGTCCCAGCACCTGCAGGACAGCCACGTGACATCGCTCACCAGGGAGGGTGGGCAGACAGCCCCCAGGCTGGCCATGTCTTGGGGGGCATTTCAGGTGGCTCTGGCTGGGAGGGCTCTGGCTCAGGGGCTGCTTCTCGCCACATGCTTGCCCCGACCTTCTGGGCCACCAGCTGGAACATGGATTTGTCCAAGCTCAGCCAGCCGGAGGGCAACCTGCAAGAAGGAGATAGAAGCAGGTAGTGGCAGGGGAGCATACCCAGGGGCAAGGAGCAGCTGCTCTCATGGCAAGGTCATGCTTTAGAGGTCTGGCTCCATGCACAAAGTGCACTGTGGTCCCCAGGCTGTCTCCTGGTGGGGAGAGCTCAGCATCCTCCAGACACACCATGGCCTAGACTGGGAAGGACATTTCCAGTGGCCATAGAAGCAAGAAGGGTGCAGATGGAGAGGCAATGTGGGGGCAACTTCACGCCTCCTCCTCACCCGTTGTGAGCAACAGGGATGGCTCCATGTTTTGCTCTCACTTAGTATGTGTTTTTGGGAGGGATGAGGTGATGATGGGGGTGGTGCAGCAGGGGCTCTTCCTGCGGAGAGGGAGCTTAGGAGCAGAGGCAGTGGTAGAGCTCAGGCAGAAGATTGAGCAAGGGTGGGAGCTGAGGAGGGAAACGGTGGTGTGGGCGGGCAGGCAGGCAGGGCTGGGCAGGGGTAACCTCTCTGTTCACACACTGCCTCTGATATACCACCACGGTGTAGCCCAGTGGTTGGCTATTGACCTGACTTCCACCTGCACTTCTGCAACCCCAGGTTAGCCAGCCTTCCCCAGCCCCATCCCTACCTGTTAAGCTGCATGGGCCATTTTTGCACCTTCCTGGACCCAAACAAGTGTCCCCACTTGATGGGCTGGCTGCCCTTTGATGCACTGATGCTGCTCTCCTCTTGGGGGGCTGCTGCTGCTACGCCCACTCTTTGCTGAGTCCCAGTATCCTTTTCCTTGCTGCGCTTCAGCTCTGTAAGCACCAGGTCTGGGGGGCTGCCCATCCAGAAGGGCCAGCTCCATCCCTTCATCTCTTTGCTGACCGGTACCTGCTGGGGCTTTTCCAAGGGCTCTTCCACAGCTTCAGGACTTGGCTTGCTGGCAGCCTTGGGCCTCTCCTCCAAGGTACCCTCAGCCTCTGCATCCTCCACCACCCCTTTGCGGAGGGGTTGTGCCTTGCAGGTCTCCACTGACCTGGGCACAGCATTCAAAGCTGCCGCCTTCTTCTCGTAGCGGATGAACTTCGAGCCTTCGGCTGAGCCCTCGATGTAAATCTGAGAGCTCTGCATGAGCTGGTACCACCAGACTGCCTGCTTGCCCTTCTTCCCCTCCCACATGCTCTCTTGCACTTTCCTCCACTCTTCCTCCCTGTTGCCATCTCTGCAGGAGCCCCCACCCCCTTGACCCTCTCACTCACAGTTTGCTGGGGGCTGCGGCCTGGTGAGACATCATCATCTCTGGCACCCACTTTGCATGCTTCAGGGGCAGTGCTGCAGCCGTAAGGATCCTCACTGCTGCCCTGCATCCACATCAGCTGCAGGGTGGAGTGTGTGGAAAGCAGCAGGTCCTGCTTCACACGCAGCAACTCCTTTTGCTGCTGCTGCTCTTTGCCCATCTGCATCAGGTGGTGCTCAAAAAGGAGGTCTAGGTTGAAGGGTAGCAGGGAGAGAGGCTGGAGCAGGAACTCCTCGAAAAGAGGCTGGCACACGCTATGAGACAGGCACAAGAAGCCTACTGGCTGGTAGTGTGCCAGGATGATATCTGTAGGGCAAGAGACATTTAATTAGATGAGAGGCCCTTGCCACCTTTGTCAAGCCACCAAGAAGCTGCTGAAGCTATGGGGAAAGGAATTGAATACTAGTTTTTGGTCACAGCTGTGGCTGCAGTGTAAGGCTCAGCACTGGGCCAGGGAGTACCAGATGCTCTGTGAGCTCTGGGCAAACTGGCCCAGGTCCTGCTTCCAGTCATGCCTGCAGCCAGGACCTGCCTGTCAGACTATCCACCAGGATGACCTCTGCCACAAATGCCATGGGAGGAGGGTGCAAATAAAGAGCATCAAATAGGGTTGGTACACATTAAGATTCTTTTCCCCACCTCCTGGAGATGAACAAGGAGCTGCAGATCTGGCCAGTACCAGTCCCCTGCAGAGAGAGAGGTGTCAGGGACAGCTGAATACAGTCTTTCCAGGGATCTGGCTGGGCTGAACTGTGGATCCTAAGAAAACGAACTAGCATTTCTATCATCTGCAGCATTCATCCTTCACTTCATTTGACCACATCTGCAGTGTCCCCCCGCCAGCTTTGTTGTCAGGTCTCACTCCCAGGGAGAGAGTTGGGAACAGAATTTGTGGCCGTTTGGTCCCAGTGAGATAACAAACTTACACCATAGACAGGACTTGCACCTTATCTCCAACCCCTTTGCCTAACCTTCTGTGTCCTGACAGCCCTAGCCATTGCTCACACTTCCAGCTCTTAATGATGGCTTGAAACAGATGGTCATCTTCTGCTCCAGAAAAACAGGGTGCTTTCTCTTGCCACACTGCTTAGTACAAAGGCAAGTCTATTTTCCTGTCTGCTCCAGAGAGAAGTGCTGACTGCACACACAGACCCGAGAAATGTCTGCTGTCAGCCCCCAAACCTGCCAGAAGATACTGGGCTGAGCACAGGCTGAGCCAGCAGCACTCTCAGGGGATCCACCAGATCGAGGGTGTCTGTCTCACTGTGCACTTAGCACTTACTTAGTCATGCTGCTTCTAAGCATCTGGCAGCTTGGTCGTTGCTGCTGGGTTATCTGTACACTCCAGAAACATTTCTGGTTGAAAAAATAGATACATCCAGTAAAATCTGCTTTTCATTTGCCAGGAGGTTTTCCTTTCCATTTCCCACGCCTGAAGGGTTTCAGCTAAGTGTTCACACCTCCAGCCATATGAAGCTCTCGGGCACCAGGCAGGGAATGCAGAAATTTGGGGAGGGTTAGAGCTGGTCTCCTGCAGGTAGATTGAGGGATCTGCATTGGAGGTGATAACCTTGGGTACTATCTGCAGCTGGGAAGGACATGGCTGACCAGGCTCTCCACAGCTCAGGTAGAGGAAGCTGCATGGAGCTTTGACTTCCACCTCGCTCCCTTTACCTGAGCAGCCCTCCAGCAACACATACAGTGGGACTGTGTATAGTCTAGTCCTTCAGCTCAGAGCAGAGGGGAGCAGCCCAGGCTGAGAGACCAACAAGAGACATGCGTGCCCCAGAGCTTAGATCTGTGCTCTACATTGTGCAGAATTTGGCCCCCACTGCATCCTGCAGCCCTCAGGCTCTTACCTTCATGGTTGTAGAGGTGGTTGAACCAGAACTCCAAGGACTGGATACTGCAGAAAGTGAAAACAAGTGGGGAAACAAAGAAAAAGTAAAAATCAATTCACCCCCTTCATCCTAGCTGTTCTACAAGAAGTGTGGCTGGAAAAGGGCATTTACACAGCATAGCCCTGTGAACCTTAAGACCTAGTGAAAGGACAATGGCTCACTCCCATCAGCATGCACTGACCACAGCCACCCAGCCTGTCACAGAGCCAGTTTGCTTTACATGAGGCATTGTGCAACCATAACCCCTAACAACCATGTTTCCAGCAACTTTCCTCACCATTTAGCTCCTATGTCCTTGGCAGAGCTTAGCTTTGCTGAGAAGGGCTCATGTGAAAGAGGCAAATCATCTACAAACATGAGACCATTGCTGCAGGCTTGGCCCGAAATATGCTGGCACCCTGTGCCAGCAGGGGAGAGCTGGGCCATCCTGGGTAGGGAGAGCAGGGCAGAGCTTGCTCCTGCTTGTAAGGGTCCCCCAACATTTAGAGATCTTGGAGACTCTGTTGCCACTGTCAGAGCTCTTGCTGACCACTGGAGAGGAGCGAGGAAATACCATCCTAACAGCATTCATTCCTTTACTACAACCGCCTTCTGTTTAACACAGAGTGTAGTGTGCACACTCCTTATCCAATCTGGAAGGGTCAGCCTTGAGTCCTGAACCAGGGCAATTTCTCCTTCAAAGCCTCATGCACTGTGATTCACTGCAGCTCCAGGAAGCAGTGATTTAAGCAGGCATTTTCAGGAGTAATTTATGCGTATTTTATGTTTATCCCTATATGGACCCTGACAGACTCACTCTTCCCACCTAATGTTTTGGGGCTAAAACAAGCTGACAATGTTCTTCAGTGGGCTACAGCCAGCCCTTCTCAGTTCTGGCCTGGTAGGGGTAGGTTTTGATCCTTCTGGAGTTCCCTGAGGCTCACAGCTTCTTCCTTCACTCACCTACAGCTGGGGAGTGGCTTCCCAGGTTTCTTAAGTCTTTTCATTGGCAACTGTGCCTGCTTGCAGTCAAGGACCAGCACCTGCTGCCAGCCCTGGACAGTGACATGCAGTCAGCCCAGGAAGCCTGCTTACTTGAGGAGGCCAAAGATGAATGCATTGAACCTCATGGTGTGGTTGGTAAGCTCCGTGTACCGGCTGATCTTGCTATAGAGGCTGTGCAGCAACTTGGTAGAGGGGCCTATGGAGAGAAGCAAAATGTTGAGATTAGTTGTGGTCAGCAAAGCCAAAACAGCATCACAGGAAGGAGCATCAAGGCAAAGACAGAAGTTGGCTGGGTGCCCATGCCCATATGTGCATTGCCCCTCTACCAATCATCAAGATGAGTTCACTCCATCCCAACAATTAGACTTCACAAGGGGCAAAGTTGTCTGTCCCAGACTGCCACTCCAAAACTTTGGGAGAGTTTCAATGGATGAAAGTACCCCAGGGACCTGTCTCCCACACGTCATGGACAATCATGGCCCTCAGCTCTGAATCAGCAGGTAAACAGAATATTATGGTGGGTGGTTATAATTTGGGGTGTCTGCAATCACAGAGATAACCCCAGAGCTGGAGATTTGCCACAAACGGGCTAGGAGGCTTCCCAGCCCTGGATGGAAGCTCTTCGTGATGCAGAAATCGGTGTGGCCCTGCCATCTGTAACCTCAGCAAGGAGTTCTCCTGGATGGTAGCCACTGCCACAATCCAGGGTGCAGATTGGTGCTAGCAGAGGGTGCAGGCGATGTGGGCATGCTTGAGCCAAGTGAGCTGTGTGTGCAAATTTTCTTACAGACCAGGCTAGAGCACAGCTCTGCCTTATACAGTAGCTGTGCAGGGCTAAAGATGAAGGTCTAGAAACACCCCGGAAACTTAGAGAAGGGAAAAGGGCATTCT
The DNA here is from genome assembly GCF_013368605.1 of Nyctibius grandis. Lineage (NCBI taxonomy): Eukaryota > Metazoa > Chordata > Aves > Nyctibiiformes > Nyctibiidae > Nyctibius > Nyctibius grandis. The sequence continues at coordinate 17,138,189 of NC_090694.1, read as the reverse complement.
TTTAGGGGTTTTTTTCTCTTTTTTTTTTTTTTTTTTTCATTGCTAGGGGCTGTTATAGGAGAATTTAGAAATTTCAGGGAAAATGACAATAAATATTTAGACAGAATAGAGCAGTGGCTCTCCCACCTTGCAAAAGAAGGTCAAGGTGCACCTTGTTCCGCGCAGGAAGCCAGGTATTATTCTTCATCCCCATCCTTATAGTCAACCTTCCCCAGCACCTCCCAGCCACAACACAGGAGTACCACAGAGCGATGGGCGTTGCTGCACATCCTCCATACCTAGCTGGGTGGATGCCTCCACCATACTCCAGGGGATGTTCCTCCTCTGGCCAATGATCATGTCCAGGACATAAGCCTTGAGCCCGTCACTCAGGATGTCCCAGACAGCAGGGCACAGGTATTTCAGGATGAGATGCCCTATGTTGGGGCTCACGGAGCTATTCCCAAGTTTGACCTAAGGGAGAACAGGCAACAGGGAGAGAGTTGGGTTGGTAACTGCTCTACAAGGTACAGATGCATGCGAACAGTCCAGTCCTACTTGCCTACTACAGACACCCAGCAAGCAATATTCAGGCCACAATGATGTTCAGCAGCTCCTTGAACAGGCAGGCTCTTCCCCTTCACCCCTGCTGCCTCATACCCAATTCTGGGTTGCTTCCTGCAAGGTCTGCCCCAGGCTGGGATGAGGCAACAGCTTGGGAAGAGAATATCCCAGCTTGAGAAGAGGATGCCCCAGTTAGAAGGGATGCCCAGTTCTCCCTATGGGTATAACAAGGCTATTCTGCTGAAGGAAGAAGAGAGTAGGGGCTTCTGCTGCTGCTGTAGATTTTCTTGTTGCTATTTTTGAAGTAGGAAGCAGCAAGCGACATAGGAACTTCCAGTACTGAGGGGTTAAGGAACACTTAACTCAGTGACATGCAGAGCTATAATTCCTAGGGATTACTATAAATAAACAGGATGAGGGCAAAATGGATAGACAGAGCCCAGGTTGAGGTGAGGAAGCATGTAAGAGCCCAGCAGCACCAGAGCAGGGACATATTCTGCTGTATACAGTCCTTGAGCTGCCAAGGGGTCTATCCAAAGGGGTCAGCCCCAGGCCTTGCACATCATGTCGGTGGTCTCAGGCAGTTGTGTTCAGGGCACAGATTTCACCAGCTGAGCTGGAATTACACTGGCCAGTTCGCACAGGTCCACAAAGGTCCTGAACTGAGACTGAACTTCTGGGTCAGGAATAATCCTGCCAGATCCATTGAGTGTGGGAGCATCAGGGACGGGTGCTGCCTTTTGACAGGTGAATGATCAGCCCTTGGCACACTGATGCATAATGAAACCCCAGATCAAAACCACAGTGTTGTCTGGCAAGTAAAGTAATGGAATGTTGCGATTATTCCCCAAACCAACACTGCAAGAATAGGAAATTCACAGTGAAGCTTTCAAAAGCTGTGGAAATACAAACAGCTCTGGTTATGCTGCACAGCAATCTCTGCATCTGCAACAATTGTAATTAGGGGCAAATTACCCTGGGCTCCGAGATAAGATTGAATGGGCTTGGAATCTGTCCCAGTCAGGTTTCTCCTTGGGGATGGCACTCCAGGGCAGTTGTCATGTCCAGTGTCACATTGCTGCCCCAGAGTCCCTTCGACTGAAGCAGAGCATTCAGCTTTGAGAGGAGGCACCACAAAGATGCTTAGTGTCACAGGACTGCAAACACTGGCTGATACAAACAGAAATGAGCTTGCTCTGCCTGTGTGTGTTGGGTCTGTGTAGTAGGGCTTTGGTAGTGGGGGAGGGGCTACAGGGGTGGCTCCTGTGAGAAGCTGCTAGAAGGTTCCCCAGCTCCAAGTCGGACCCACCTCTGTCCAAGGCTGAGCCAATCAGCGACGGTGGTAGCGCTTCTGTGATAGCATATTTAAGAAGGGAAAAAAAAAACACCTGCTAGGAAGACCTGTAGCGGAGAGAGGAGCGGGATGTGAGAGAAACACCTATGCAGATACCAAGGTCAGAGAAGAAGGAGGGGGAGGAGGTGCACCAGAGCAGAGATTCCCCTGCAGCCCATGGTGAGACAGCAGGCTGTCCCCCTGCAGCCCATGGAGGACCACGGTGGAGCAGATAGGGACCTGCAGCCCGTGGAGGACCCCACGCCAAAGCAGGTGGTTGCGCCCGAAGGAGGCTGTGACCCTGTGGGAAGCCTGCGCTGGAGCAGTCTGTCCATGAAGGACTGCACCTCATGGGAGGGACCCACGCTGGAGCAGGGGAAGAGTGTGAGGAGTCCTCCCCGCTGAGGAGGAAGGAGCGGCAGAGACAATGTGTGGTGAACTGACTGCAACCCCCATTCCCCGTCCCCCTGCACCGCTCGAGGCGGAGGAGGTAGAGGACTCGGGAGCAAAGTAACTTGAGCTGGGGAAGAAGGGAGGGGTGGGGGAAGGTGTTTTTAAGATCTGTTTTTTTTTCCTCATTATCCTACTCCGATTTGATTGGTAACAAATTAAATTGATTTTTTCCCCAAGTCGAGTCTGTTTTGCCTGTGACCATAATTGGTGAGTGATCCCTCCCTGTCCTTGTCTCGACCCACGAGCTTTTCCTTATATTTTCTCCTCCCCATCCCACCAGGGGGGAGGAGTGAGCGAGTGGCTGCGTGGTATTTAGTTGCTGGTTGGGCCTAAAGGATGACACTGTGTTATTCCAGAAATGGGAGATGAAGGGAGCACAGGCCAAAGACAGACAGCCCCATCGGCAACCTAGATGAACTCTGAAGCTAGTGGGTTCATAGTAAGGGCTATAGGGGAAGCCCAACTGTCCCAGATGGGCAATGACTGACGCACTTTTTTATTGTTACGGAGCCCTGTGAGACATCAAGGGACTGAGGACACTGCACTATGCCCTGGCGTCAGTGCCGGAACAGAATCACTGGATGGGTGGAGGAGGGAAACACAGCTCTCCACTATATGAGAAAAAAGAGCTGGTGTACTGCATCAGACCAGAAGTCCAGTTGGCCTGATATTCTCTCTTATAAAGAGCCATAAGTAAGTACATAAGAAAGAGTCAAACCAGAGCAAACATATAATGATACTTCCCCTTAATACTCTCCCAGCCTACAACTACTTTCAACTCAGAGACTACCTAAGCTGGACATGATTTCTACATATTTAGTAGATTCAATTAATTTCCCTTCCCTGCATTTTTCTGATCTTCCCTTAAATCCACATAACCTTTTAGCATCCCCAGCATCATACAGCAAGAATTGTCACAGATTTACTATTTGCTGCATGATGTACCATTGCCTTTGTTTGTTTTGTTCTTGGTAGTACTAGCTTCATTGGATACCCTGTAGTTTTTTAACTGGAAGAGAATAGAGAGGCAATCTTTCTCCATCCTCTTCATGTCACTCATGATGTTGAGAAGCCATACTGAAAGCAAGACTTACCTTCACCCCTGGATCCCTGCTGGTTCCAAAGTGAGCCACAATCAGGTCAACAGCAGTGTTGATTGCCTTCACCAGACCTAGAGGGAAAGAAAGAGTCAGAGAGCTGCCCGAGGGGCTTCTAGGACAGACCCTGACCAAACACTTAATGAATAAATCAGACAGGGGCATTTCAAGCCCACGTCAGCACACATGCCCTCTCTGGCGACATGATCAGCTCATGTCAGCTCTCTGCCAAAAACATGCAGAACCCCTCCTAACTCCTCACCAAATCTATCCCTGCTGGCTCCAACACTCACATATAAGCCCAATAGTATGACAACCTTTAGAAATGGCTGAAGCATAAGATACCCTGTCAATGTTCCCAAGGGACACAGACCATCACCTCCACGCATCATCCCTTGAGGGAGCAGAGATGGGGTCTGAGACAATGAGTCTTTTGCTGCTTTTATCTTACAGGGTGGCAGGGCAGAAGCCATGCATTTGGCAAGCTATGTAATGACTTTCAGTAACAAGCCAGTGGTGGGTAATCTGACATCTGCATCAGTATGACCACAGAATCACAGAATCAACCAGGTTGGAAGAGACCTCTAGGATCATTGAGTCCAACCATTGCACTGACACCACCATGTCAACTAGACCATGGCACTAAGTGCCATGTCCAGTCTTTTCTTAAATACATCCAGAGATGGTGACTCCACCACCTCCCTGGGCAGCCCATTCCAATGTCTAATAACCCTTTCGGAGAAGAAATTCTTCCTAATGTCCAACATGAACCTCCCCTGGCGAAGCTTGAGGCTATGTCCTCTTGTCCTATCACTAGTTGCCTGGGAGAAGAGGCTGACTCCCACTTCACTACAACCTCCCTTCAGGTAGTTGTAGACTGCAATAAGGTCACCTCGGAGCCTCCTCTTCTCCAGGCTAAACAACCCCAGCTCCCTCAGCCGTTCCTCATAGGTCAGACCCTCCAGACCCTTCACCAGCTTGGTCGCCCTCCTCTGGACTCGCTCCAACACCTCAACATCTTTCTTGAAGTGCGGGGCCCAGAACTGGACACAGTAGTCAAGATGCGGCCTCACCAGTGCCGAGTATAGAGGGACGATCACTTGCCTAGACCGGCTGGCTACACTATTCCTAATAGAGGCCAGGATGCCATTGGCCGCCTTGGCCACATGGGCACACTGCTGGCTCATGTTTAGCCAGCTGTCGATCAGCACCCCCAGGTCTCTTTCTGCCAGGCCGCTCTCTAACCACTCTTCCCCCAGCCTGTAGCGCTGCATGGGGTTGTTGTGGCCAAAGTGTAAGACCCAGCACTTGTTCTTGTTGAGCCTCATGCCGTTGGTCTCGGACCATCTATCTAACCTGTCCAGATCCCTCTGTAGGGCCTTCCTACCCTCCAGCAGATAGACACTCCCACCCAGCTTGATGTCATCTGCAAATTTACTGAGGGTGCACTCAATCCCTATGTCTAGATCATCTATAAAGATATTGAACAGCACCGGTCCCAGAACTGAGCCCTGGGGAACACCGCTAGTGACCAGCTGCCAGTTGGACTTTGCCCCATTCACCACCCCTCTCTGGGCTCGGCCATCCAGCCAGTTTTTAACCCATCGAAGAGTCCACCCATCCAAGCCCCGGGCAGCTAGTTTGTCTAGGAGGATGCTGTGGGAGACAGTGTCGAATGCCTTACTGAAGTCTAGATAGACTACATCCACAGCCCTGCCCTCATCTACTGATGCAAGAACAGAAGTGGAATAGAGGGGAAGGCTGCTATCTGGTAATCACCAACACATGGCTGGCAAAGGCATGGGAACCTTTCTGCACATCCCTTGCCTCTGACATGATTACCGAGGCAGCTGTCAACAACCCAGTCCCCAAGCTTGCCTCTACCATGGGTCTCATCACAGCCATATCTTGTCCTACTTTGGAATCCTTTCTCCCACCCTTTTACATAAATGCTTTACCATGTAGGACCCAACAGACTTTTTTCCTAAATTACAAAATCTCAGGCTAGCACATCTGCAACACCACACAGATTCACAGGTCTCCCCTTGTATACTGAGACAGGAGTGGCAGCATGCCCTGCCTTAGGGTCATACTCCTGTGCCTGCCTGCTCTCTCTGCCCTTTCTTGTGGACTTAAGATCCTTTCTAATCATACTTCCTGGGACAAGCAGCTCAAACATACTCCATTGCACGTGGCATGGTGCAGAGAATGCAAGAACCTGCCGTGGAAACAGCCATCAGTCCAGGGGGACATGTAGTTATGATGCTATAGTAAAGAAGGGCAGGGAAAGAAACCATTATGTCTACAGAGATGAGATGAGACAGAGAGAAGCACCATTTGCCTTATGCTGCACTACACCACACCCTCCTCCACTATCACGAGATGCACGGACTCACCCTTCTTCTGCAGCAGGTCAATGGAGATTGACTCTGTGTTGCCTTCTGGGGAGAGGCAGAACTCAGCGGGGGGTTTCTCTACTAGTGAGAAGTAGTCAGGGAAGAAGTCAGTGTAGGTAAGCTGGAGTTGCCTCATAGACTGCCCTGTAGGGCCAAGACAGGGAGTAGAAGGATCAGCCCCAAGCCCTTATACCAAAGCCTCTCCCACATTGTTTGCTTTTCCCAGAAGCAACCTGCACCAGCAGGAGTCTTCACACCAGCCTGTCCAAGACAGCAAAGCTACAGGCTTGTTACTCTTCCAGAAATGGTTTGCAACATGAGCCTGTAGAGTTCAACCCCACAGCCCACCCAACATCTAGCTCCAGCTTGACTGGGGGCCCCTGGGCACTGGAAGATGCTGTGGGATGTTCACCCTCATGAGCTGGTGCTAAGGAAAACCTCACCGCACCAGACTCTCAGGGCTGCTGTGCGGATAGCCCCAGCAAGTGGGGTCAAAAGTAGAGCACAGAGAGAATCCTTACTTGTCACACACAGGCATCCACAGGCAACAAACTACATTCCTTCTGCCTGTCCCCTGGGATGGTCTCTATTTTCAAGGGGTGACTTTTGCAGGAATTCTTTCATGTGCTCGATTTCCGCCTGGTTGATTCCCCAGCTCTGGGCTAGGCATCTTCCTGTGAAGGAGGGATGAAGAAACTGGGTTGGCAGTGAGGCGTAGAGCTTTGGGGAATTCACTCCATGACTTGGGGATGGCCTCAAGAATGCTCTCCCTCCCACAGACAGACCCCTCTGCTCCTCCTGGAGAACTCAAAGGTTCAGCCAAAAGCAGCCTGCCACTCTCAGTCCTTCCTACATAGGTTTTGGAGGACAAAGACCTTAAGGGCAGAGCATGGAAAAGACAGAGCCCCATGGAGCCCTACAGTGTTGCCAGCTGCCCCATGAGAGCTACAGCCCAGCACCTAGCATGCTGCCAGGGTTGGGGTAGATGGGCAGACATGGTGGGGCACAGACATGAGATCTCCAAGTGCCACAACTCCTGTATGAGGCATGAACTACAAGCTGGACACAGTCCAGGAGCACTTGCTGAGGTCTGAGTTGGCTCTTGGGCCATTCACTTTCCTCTTCAATCCAGCCCAGAGCCAGACCTGACTGCTCTCACCTTGTGGAGAAGGGAGGCTCCACAGAGTGTACCCATCAGTGAGGCAATTTTCACCTTCATCTTGTACCCCTCAGCCCCACTGTGAGCAGATGCATCATCCCTCCCACTCAGAGCAGGCAGAGCAATGATGAAGCCAGGCATAGCTGGGATACTGAACCTGAGCCCCAAGGTCACCTCCCAAGACCCCCCCAGCAGAAAGGTGGTGTGCACCATGCAACTTGCAGTGGAAATGGCTGGTACTGAGAATTCCAGGGAGCTCAAAGATTGGGTTCCCCCGGTTCAGCCAGGGCTCTTGCTGCCTCCTGTCTAGGCTGCCTGCTAAGCCAGGCAGACCTGAAATGTGATCCAGACCCAGGGGGTTCCTCTGCCTGTACTCCTGCCACTTCAGTGCTTGGGGGGAGAGGTGGTTTGCTAGAACAGCATAGGCAGTGAGCACCAGATGGGAGGATGTGAGCAGATGGGAGGACATGGAGGGGAAACAGGGAGAGAGAAGATGAGAAAGAGGAAGGACAGAGAAAGAGAGACAAGAAGTTAGTTAAAAGTCCAGCAGCGTTTCAGGATGTTAGCATACATACATGAAGGGAGGTGGAGGCCACAGCCTGGCAGAGCAGGGCAGGAGCCTGGGTGGCCTCATGGCTGCGGGCAAAGAGGGAGCAGGTTTGGGGTGCAAGCACCTGGTGTGGGGTGCTCTAAGATCATCAGGCCCATGCTACCCTCTCCAGCAACACAGTGTAGAAGTCGGGACTGGATGGACATGCTCTTAGCATACAACTTTCTTTTGCAGGCAGAGTGATGATGGGGGCTGTTGGGTGCTGCAGCACCCAGATGCAATTTTGCCCTGGGCTGCAGTTATAAGGGAGGGTGGTATTATAGGAAGCAGTAGCCAGAGAGCTGGAGACGTTCCAGACTAGCACGTCCTGGCAGATGGGAACCTACCATTGAGGGGCCGTATTCCCATGCTGCTCAGGGGACCAGAGCTGCTGGTCTCACTGCCACTCCTCCAGTGGGGATCTGCACGGCCTCCCCCTCTGCTCATGGGCATACTGTCCACCGAGAGGGGCAGGAAGGACCCACTGTGGAATTGGTACTCGGAGAGTGGTGGGCTTGGCTCCAGCAATGCCTCCTTCTTGGGAACAGGCTTGGGGTTCTCCTTTTGCCTCAGGGCATCGGCTTTAGCAGCTTGGGAGGGCTGCATGGCACTGACAGCAGGGGAAGATCTCACGGGAAGCAGGCTGTCAGAGACAGGGCAGGATCTGCTCCTGGAAGGCTGGCTCTCTTCAGCCCTCTCTGCAGTGGGTGAGGAAGAGGAGTCCATGCTTTGAAAGAAAGGCACGTTGCATTGCACAGGAGTAACTCCCCAGGGGGGGTTGGATGGGTTGTCTCAGGGGCGGGCTTCTTAATGCAGCCATCATTGCGGGAGGCAGCTCCATTCACTGAGCGTTGGGTCAGGAGCATGCTGTGGGCTTGGCTCCCCGCTGCCGCCGACTGCTCTGCCGAGGTGGCCGAGGCTGAGGACTGGGAATTGGAGATCTGCTGGCTGGCAGGCCAGTTGCTGGACAAGGTGTAGAGTTGGGAAAGGCTGGAGGCAAAATGGCTGTGCAGAGCATGGGCCTTGGGTGGCTTGCTGAAAAGGTGCTGGAAAACAAAGGGCTGGATGGGTAGAGTCGTGGGATGCTGGTCCTTGCTGTAGTGTGCCACAGGTTTGCTGTCTGTGCCACCACCTTCGGGGAGAGAAAGGGGGACAGAGTGTGAGGATGGGCAGAGGGACAGTAATCATCAGCCTGGCAGATCATAGGCAAAAGAGACCCTGCTCTCAGCTGCGGGAAGAGGATGAGCTAGAGGCCAGTGACACAAGCAGAGCGGTTCAAGTCTGAACCAGTTACACACATCATGAGCTGGCAGGGTAAAGACATGTGGCCCCAAATGCAGAGTTTCCAGCTGCTGACAGCTGTCTGGGAAAGTAGGGCGCTGCACCAGGGGCTTCTCTCTCCTGGTAGGATCACCAGATTCCCACCCCTTCCCCATCCCTTGCTCCCAGGACAGCGCAAGCCATGGCCCCAAGCACCTGCCCTTGGCCTGCCTCCATCCAGGCAGTACCACAAAGACATGGCCCAATGCACCGAGGTACAGTAAGATTTCTTATCCCAACTCACCCAACTGAGCACAAGCATTACATGCAATAGCACCGCAGCTCTGTGTCCCACATCGCACTCAGTGCTGTCGGAAAAGCCGCTTACTTCCCCTTCTCCCTCCCTCCTCTTTCTCCTGTAACTGTTCTCCCTCTGAGCACACAGCTCCTTTCCTCCCCCTGCCTGTACCAGACCCAAGCAGGACGTTCCCAACCAAATCAGGCCCACAGCAGAATAAGAAGAGCTTCCAACCCTGGAAAAGGCAGATCTCCTTCAGCAAATGACTGACAGGGATTTCCTAAGGGTATGTGCTGGACTGATCTACATGTGCATGCCTGCAGATCCTGGGGGGGGCCACAATATCCTGAGGGACTCAGCTGAAGTGTGACACACTGTGCACACAGTGCACAACACACACAGCACTGGATGCACACACAGGGATGACTGGGATCCCTGATCACCACACCACATCCCAGCGTGGCATGGCAGCTTCTGGCTTGCCTTCCCCACCACTCCTCCAGCCCACAACAAATCCTGGGACAAAGGACCCATCCCAAGCAGAGCTCTGGTGTTACTTGCTGCCTGTGGGGTGTGCCAGGCCTCTCTCCCTATAGCTAGTCTTTAGCAGGGCTTGCTTTTCCTCTAGTCCCTTCTCAGACCCTTTAGGCTTGCATGCTACTCTCAGCTGGCACAAGGCAGCTCTGCCTCTATCTCCAGCTGCAGGCAGGAGCTTTCCACACAGCGCTAATGCCTGCGTTGCTGTCACAGTGCAGATGAAGGGACCACAGCAGGGGGTGCAGGAACTGCTGGGATATATTGCCCTGAGAGCTCCTATCTGCCCCCTCCTCCCACTCCCTGAGCAGCTCTCGCTCCTTCCAAGCATTCCCTCTGCAAACCAAGAGGGATGCTCCCACAGCTGCCTTCTCCGCTATCCCACACTGAGCGTGCACATTCAAGGCTCAATAAACAAACAGGACAATACACAAAAAACCCTCTTGCTCCAAAAGCCAAAATCTCTCCCACATCTGCCATGGCAATGAATGACATGTTCTTCCTGTCTCCTGCCAGAAATTTTCAAGGCATTAAATGGAGACAGTCAGGTCCTTGGCATGTTAGGGGCTATATACTGCAGCAGTCTGGTCAGAGCCCCATTTTAGACAGGCTCTTACCTGTGAAACACGTACAAGAACTGTCTAGGGCAGAGATAGAGGTCTCCTGCCATGCTGGAGAAATGGCTGTACCTCTGATGGGGCTGTCACACAGCTTCCTCACCAGGACATGTAATGGCAATATCAAGTTGGAAAGCAATTCACATATTACAGGCTTTCCTGCAGAGGGAGCTGGGACAATTACCCTCCAGAGGAACCTTTGCTGCAATCCAATGCACTGTGGAGGATATGGCCAGGATATTCCAGCAGAGACACACAGTTGCTCTAATCTCTGCAGGACTCATGTTGTAAGTCCTGGAAGAGACTGTGTGAGCTCCCTGACCCTGCATTGAGAGGAGACTGCTGGCTATGCCTCTTCCCTCCCCACCTCTGCCCCATGTGGCTCTGAAGAAGAAAGGCTAAAAACTCCTCAATGGTTCCCTTCCCTTCATCTGCTGGGAACGTGGCTCTGCTGAGCATCTTCAAATCTCTGTCTTGGGAGCTAAAGGCAGGTGGTGCTTATGGACTAGGAGAGTACAACACCCTGGAAGGGATACAATCCTCCAAGCTGCACAGACCCTGAGTGCTAATGCCATGTCCTCCCTTAGGTTTGCACAAAACTTCAAAAGGCTTTAGAAATACAAGGACAAGACACTTGCACTGATCTGGGTCTGAAATATAAACACATCAGAGCTTTGTCCCAAGGAGTGGTAGACCAGGAAACAAACTGCACAGGCACTGGTCTCCCATCGCCATGCAGGTTCCTCTGCTGCTCCCCTCATGTCCCAAAAAGCAGCCTTTCTTTTTACTTCTCCATTCTGCCTAGTTTGGCTCCTTACCATTTGCTCAGGCTCTAACATCTCTTTGTCCATGGCCACTGGTAGAGCTACCCGAGAAGCTGGCATCTGCCTCCATCAGCAGGGAGAGAGAGGCTTGCTCACCTGCCCTGTGCCCACTGGGGACAGTCTCAAAGGAGCCTGAGTCTTTGGTGGAATACAAAGCCTGGCTGTCCCCAAAAGCGTGATTCAAACAGAAGCCCTCGCAGCTCTGGTTCAGGCTATGGACAAAGGGCATGGGTGGAAGACTCTGGCTGCGGCGAGCTCTTTCTTCAAGGAAGGTTGGGCAATCCCGCTGTGTCTCAGGGATAAGGGAGAACAAGGAGGAATTGCCACTGGACCAGAGCGGTGGGGAGGTGCTGTTCTTTTTCCTGCCTTTAGCCAGTTCAGCAAAAGATGTCACTCGCTTTGGGGGGGAACTCTGGACTGGTATTACTGGACTTTCACTCAGCTTGACTGGACAGCTCACCATGTGCTCCAAAGAGCCCAGCCTGTTGATGGATTCCTGTCCAGGTTCTGATCATAGCTCCTGGAGCGCTGCCAGCTTGTGTTGAGGTTAGGTGGCAACACATTCACATAGACTTGACCCTCAGTCATGTTCTGGGTGGCTTCTCCCTTTGCCTCCTCTTCACTGCACTCCACATTACTTTCTTCTTGTCTCAGGTCAGGCCTTCTAAACAGATAGTATTTAGCAGGCTGGGCTGGGCTACCTTTGGTATGGTCTTCTGAGCAGCTAGTTATGGAAGATCCTGCCAGGCTGGGGGATGACTGGGAAGACAAGTCACATGTGACTAACTTATAATAATTCTGAGTAGCCACAACAAGCCATGCTTGGCTCTGGAAGCAGGCAGCGAGATCTGAGCTCTCTGAAGTGCAAGGCTCACAGTGGAGGTGATAGGAGTTACAGTTAGCATCAAAGACAGGTGAGGAGGAGTATTGACACCCACACACCTTCCCCAAACTCTCTGGGTGATGTGACTCACAAGACATCTTGGATTCTGTGGGTGATGAATGCAAATCCAGGTAAAAAGCTCCCACATCTGAGTGGCTGCAGAAGGAAGAGTCACAGGACAGGTTGGCTGAATTCAGGTTAGATTGAGAATGGCCATTCATTTTGTTGTAGAGAGCACTGAAGTTCACCAGCACCCCATTGGAGCTGTTGCAGGAAGAGTCACTTATGTAGCCCATCCGTTGGTCAATCACATCAGACTGACTTGATGAACTGTAGCAGTGACAGTCCCGGAGCTCTGAGCTGGAACACCTGCATGACCGTCTGTGCAGGGCATGCCAATTCCTCAGCGATTCACCCATGTTCTGGTTCCAGTCCTGGTCGCCACCACTGAAAAAGAAGCTGGAGGAGTTGCCACAACAGCAGCTGCATTCATCCAGCTCCATGCGTTCTGAGGGCTGGTGGCACTGGTTCGCATTGCTCCTCTTCTGGACTTCATCACTGCTGATTTTGTCCTCCTGCCCATCTACCACACCTGCCCAGCTGGCCATGTTCCAGGATTTCACAATGTGGTTGGGATCATGGAGGTGAAAAGGGGGCAAGGCCAGCTCGTGCAGATGAAAGGGAGGTTTGCCAGCCACAAGGAAGTTGTGAAGGTGGAAAGATTTTTGACCCAAGTCATCCCCAAAGATGCTGAGGTCTTCACCCTTATTCAGCAGGAAAGGGTTGTGTTGCTTACTGACACTATGGACAATCAAGTCCCTCACTTTGCCGCCTTTGTTGCCTGAGGCCTCTGTTGAGGTTTCGTAGGCCTGGAGAAAGCTGCTGTACACCAAGGAGTCAGTTTGTGAAAGGTCTCTGTCCAGAAGGGCAGAGGTCTGTGTAATGCCTAGTTCTGGCTGGCAGAAGGGGTTGGTCCTTTTGCTCATGGAACAGCACTGTCTATCAGGGACTTGGCAATGCACCAGAGGAATGTGATGGACAATCAGCATCTCACCAGTCAGTTTAGGTGAACTATCCATGGTGAGGAATGTTCTTCAGGACATCAATTAAGCTGGTGCTACCCATGGACAGGTAGGGGTGCACATGAGAGGCTGGGAGGACACTTCTCATGGTGGAATTCAGATACCTAGAGAGAGACACAAAAACACAAAGGAAGTTACCTCTCAGGAAAGACAGTGACTATTTAAAGTATCCTTGGTTTGACTGAAGGCTTCATGACCCAAACAGACTGGTCCTTGTCAGCACAAGTACCTGAGCACAAGGTCCCGAGTTCTCCTTCTTCAGGGAAAGCACCACAATGTAAGACAAACACTGTCCCTGCAGACTCCTGGGACAACACTTGTCCTTCCAACTGACCCCTCTCAAACTTATCTGAAGTGAGTAACTGATTTCACTGAAGTGGCCAAATGGCTGCACAGGCTTTGGGCCAAATGAAGACCTCACTGCTGATGGCACTGTACACTCACAGGAAAACATCCAGACAGCACAGGGTCTGAAATGAAGTGCTGCACTCCGATGAGAGCAGTTCATCTTCTCGCACTGGATTCAATATCTTTGCCTACCTTTAGGTACCTTGAACTTTCCTTTAAGAACCAAACACTTAACTGCACTGCCAGATCTTGCAACACCAGAGAGACACAAGTCCAGGCAGAGACTGGAAAGCAGAAACAACCATTCCTCTCCAAAATCCAGGAATCCCCATGAGGTCCTGAGCTCTTTTAACGGTGCCAGGGGAGCAAACCAAAGTATGCAACTACTTACGCACACAAGGGCCTCTCATGTGAAAAGGAGCAGATGACTTCAGTGAGACCATGAGGAGGTACTGCTGAGGATTAAATAGGTCCCATCCAGCACATTGCCTTCTGATAGCCTTTTGCTGATGATTAAGCCTCAGCTCAGGCCAGTTCCTCTTATGGTCCTGGGTGCCCAGTTCAAAGTTCCCTGACACTCTGCCACATTATCTATAGCGCTTATCTTATTACCTGCTGCACTTCACAACAGTACCACTGCCACAGACCACAGTCCCAGGAGCTGTACAGGCAGTGCACTAAGAGCCCAACTCCCTCAGTGTTCAGTAAGTAGCAGGTTTTCATAAAGCTAGAGGATGATGTTCACCACCAATTGATGTGGGAGAGCAGAGAACATGTTCATTCCTCCTTCCCCATCTAACCCAGAGGTCCAACCTGCAAGCACCTCCAGGACAGTCTGAAGGGGGTTTTCCCTCTTGCCTTCCCTTCTACACATCAGAGAAGTCAATGCAGAAAAGTGCATTGGAGGGCAGCTAAAGCAGCAAGGAGAGGAAGAAACCACAAAATACAATGCTGATCCACAATATCCTGGTTTGGACTAAAACAGACCAATTTTCCTTTCAGTGATTTTTACTTTCAGCTAAGTTTCTTCTAAGTAACTGCACTTTTTGAAACTAACTGCCTGTTTTGCAGACAGTCTCTGCTTCTAGGACTGCGTCTTCATTTAGCCCGCACCCAAGATTAAACAATAGCAGTTTTTCTCTCACCCAATATCCCTTCCCCAAATGAGAAAGAAAACTAGGAAAAAGAGGGAGACTCCTGGGTTAAAATGAAACAGATTTAATAAAGAAACCAACATAAATGCTAACACAAAACACACAAAAGTATACTTAGCTACAAAGTTGCAGCAGGTTGTCCAGGAATACCAATCAGTAACAATGAGGGGGAAAAAAAGGAAGGCTAAAAAAGAGGAAAGTAAAAAAAACCATCCCCACCTCTCCCCAGCAAGCCCTCCCTTTTATAGTGAACTTGATTGTTAATGATATAGAATACACCTGTGGGCCAGCCTGGGTCAGCTGCCCTGGATTTAGCTACTAAGGGCCCTGATCACCATGGCTGGCAACAAACAAACCAAATCCCAATGAAACCAGGACAGGATTCCACCCCTTATTCTATATCATTTACATCAAGTCACTACTATTTTCCCCATCCC
The DNA here is from genome assembly GCF_013368605.1 of Nyctibius grandis. Classification (NCBI taxonomy): domain Eukaryota; kingdom Metazoa; phylum Chordata; class Aves; order Nyctibiiformes; family Nyctibiidae; genus Nyctibius; species Nyctibius grandis. Next base: position 17,123,182 of record NC_090694.1, on the reverse strand, counting down.
TCAACATACATACACATCCACACACAGATATTGTCTCCAGTCCATGGACCATCTCTCCAAGAAGTCCATTGAATCAATGCAGTCCAAATCCATGGGTTCCATTTCTCATAATAGTCTCTCAGGGCAGGAAAAACATTGGTGTGGGATTCACTCAGTTGGCAGATTGGGACCAGGCCTCAATACAGTGTCATGGACTGGTGAAGGTGGGCACAGCAGGATGATGTGTTCCATCTTGATCTTGAAGCTGGTATATCTGGTGCAGCCCATGTTCATGGTCTGGGGTGATTCTTACTGTAATAAATGATACTTAACATCATACAGTTAAAGTTATTTGCTATTTTCGCCCAAAATCAAATCTCCTTGGGGTACACATTTAACTTCCCCCTCCTCCTGCATCATCCACCACATGCACCCAGGTCCTTGAGCAAAAGCAATTCCACACATAGGTTTGCCTTTGCTTGAGGCAGGAGTAATCCAAACTGTCTTCCCCAACATATTTCTTGCATGAACCACAGGGACTTTATCCCCCTCTACAGTGCACAACATTTCAGATTGAGCAGGACCAGCCCGGTTAATAGATCCCCTGCTATTAACTAACCAGGTGGCCTTTGCTAAGTGTTCATCCCAATTTTGAATGTCCCATCACCTTCAATGTAGTCTTCAACAGTCCATTACATGGTTCCACTTCCCCCCTGGCTAGTGCATGGTAGGGGATGTGATATATCCCTTTAATACCATGCTCTTTAGCCCAGGTGTCTATGAGGCTATTTCAGAAATGAGTCCCCTTGTCTAACTCTATTCTTTCCAGAGTGCCATGTCGCCACAAAATTTGCTTTTCAAGGTCCACAATAGTGTTACAGGCAGTGGCATGAGGCACAGGGTATGTTTCCAACCAGCCGGTACTTGCTTCCACCATTGTGAGCACATAGTGCTTGCCTTGTCGGGTTTGTGGAAGCGAGAGGTAATCAATCTGCCAGGCCTCTCCATAGTTATATTTCAGCCAGCGTCCTCCATACCACAGGGGTTTTAGTCTTTTGGCTTGTTTAATTGCAGCGCATGTTTCACATTCGTGGATTGGTGGGGTCCATGCAAGGAACGGACTAGAGCACACCAATATGATGCTCTACTAGTCACTTTATTGTAGTTAACACACTCTTTTATAACATACATACTTTTCTTATCTCTCAGTCATGCCTTAAGCTATTGGCTGCAAGCACTGTGCACACTCTGTCTGCGTGCCACTTCTGCTGTTCCGATTGGATACTTGCTATGAGCCTAAGCAAGGCCACATCCTTATGCTTTCTTGCTGACTCATGCTCTTACATAACAGTGTACTGGTATGTTCTCTCTATAGTTCTTCCACAATCCAGGCCCCAACATCTCCCCCTTTCTTTCTTAATACAATGGCAATGGTTCTTGATATCATTCCCTGCAAACCTTTTATGATACAGAGTACCAAGACAAAGATGAATAGCAATACTTGCGCCAAGCCTTTCACTAGGCTGGCTATCCACCCTCCAATTCCCAGATCACCCAACCAGTCATCCAAAAACCCATGATGCTCCTGCATTTTCTGTTCTGGATTCAGATTCTGGAGCCATGGCCAAATGATACGTGCAAGGCGGTGATCACGACTCCTCAAGGCCTCTGGTGTTAGAGTTGCCTGGTCCTGTAGCGTTGCTGGTTCATCTAGCCACGGCTTCACCCATTTGGCCGGAACCCATTGGCAGTTATTTCCTGTGGAGACACAAGCATACGCTCTGCCCCAAGTTATCAATTGCTTTGGCCCTTCCCAAGTGCCTGATTCCAGGATGAATACCCTTACCGATACGTTTGCATTACTGAGGTCTTTTTGATTTCCCTGCCCATGAGCTATGGCAGGTGGTATTTGCAAGTCCTGCTTAGGGTTTAGCCAATTTAATACAAACAATGTTTTATGTAGTGCATCCTGTGGTCCCATCTCCCCCTGTTTTCAAATAATTTCTAAATGCTTTTTTAATGTGCGATGCGCACATTCCACAATTGCCTGCCCTGTAGAATTATATGGAATACCGCATACATGTGTAATACCCCATTTCTGCATAAACTCTGCAAGTGATTCAGATCAATAGGCAGGGCCATTATCAGTCTTAATTTGTTCTGGCTGGCCCATTACTGCAATAGCTTGCAACAGATGTTTTTTAACAGCCTTAGCTGTCATGGAGGTCAGGGCTGTAGCCCACATGTGACCGGAGCAGGTGTCAATTGATACATGGATATATTTGAGTCGGCCAAATGCAGCATATTCGGTGATGTCTGTTTGCCAAATCTGTCTGGGTTGGAGTCCCCTGGGATTTGCTCCCGCAATCTGTAACACAGGTATTCTAGCACAATCAGGGCAAGAAGCTATAATCGCCCTTGCATCAGTCTTTGTCAATTGGAATTGCGATCGCAATGCTGCTGCAGATTGGTGAAAAAACTGGTGAGATTGCCGAGCCTCTGTTAATTTTGCCTGTGGGGATCTGTCCACCAGGAACGTGGATACCAACTGATGGGCTCGGGAGTTTCCTTCCACCAAACCTCCGGGTAAACTGGTATGGCTTCTAATGTGGGTGACAAATACCGGGTGTAGACGGTGTTGCATTTCATGCCATAGGTCGAAAAAGGCTTTGAACAGCAGTTCATTGGCGATATGGCGAAGCAACGATTGGTGTATGCGTTTCACAACCCCACCACGTATAGGGAATCCACTACCAAATTTAAGGGTGCTTCGTGCCACTTTTGTAAGGCCAGGAGTACAGCTTGTAATTCTAAAACCTGAACAGATCCTTCTGCTACAATGACATGTTTTCTCCATCCTCCCTGTTCTTGCCAGACAAATCCGGCTTTTCCAGTGCGGCTACTTGCATCGGTAAACACAGTGATTGCTTGCAACAGCTCACTGACGACAATAGGCCGTTCTTCCAGCGATATGTGAGTTTTAAAGATGGGGTGTGACGGATAGTGATTGACAATCTGCATCGTTGTGTTCAATAGGGCTAAGGACATAAGTTTTTCTCGTTGACATACTTCTGGTAGGTAGCTGAGGCTGATTGGAATAACAAGCTTGTCAGGTGTTTGTCCAGCCACAGCTAATAGCCGTGCAGTCCCTTTGAGAATGACTTGAGCGATAGCTTCCCACCTTGTAGTGATAGTCTTTTTACCATGAGAGGGTAAAAACACCCATTCCAGTACTTGAAGTGGATTTGACTGAGATGGGTCCCATTGTCCTAATATGCCTGACACTTCAAGGTCCATATTATAAATGTACAAGTCCACAGGTAATTCAGGCACTACTTGTGAAGCACAAGACAAGGCAATCTTTTGAGTTATTACTTGCAGTGCAGATCGAGCTGCTTCTGTGAGCTCGCGGGATTCTTGAGGTGCGGAACCCTTCTGAAGCATTTCAAAGAAAGGTTGAAGGTCTGCATTGGTGATGCCGCAGACAGTCCTTATCCACTGAATGTCTCCCACTAATTTCTGTACCTCGCTCAGGGTCTTTACGTTTGCTTGAATCTCCAATTTCTGAGGTCGAACAGTGGATTCGGTAAGCGATATCCCTAGATATTTCCAAGGTGTTGACAGCTGCACCTTTTCCGGGGCTACGACCAGGCCCCACTTTTCCAGATCCGACTTCAATTCTTCTACCACTTCGCTGGCGATGGTTCCCTTTTGACAAAGTAGCAAGTCATCCATATAATGGTAAATCAGCATTCCCTCATGCGTCTTTCGAAATTTCTGTAGAGCCAGATCCACGTACCACTGACAAATTGTTGGAGAATTCTTCATACCTTGTGGCAATACCACCCAATGATACCTCTTCGCTGGTGCTGCACGATTTATGGAGGGAACTGTAAATGCAAATTTTTCACAGTCATCTGGATGCAAAGGTATCGTGAAGAAACAGTCTTTGAGGTCGATCACAATGACATCCCATCCTCGTGGTAACATAGTAGGTGTAGGGAGCCCTGGCTGTAACGGACCCATGTCTTGCATGACAGCATTAACAGCCCTTAGATCTTGCAGTAATCTCCACTTCCCTGACTTTTTAGGTATTGTAAATACAGGTGTGTTCCATGGACTTGTTGAGGGTACTAGGTGACCTGCATCAAGTTGTTCTTGCACCAACTCCTGTAAGTGTGCGAGCTTTTCTTCGGTTAGCGGCCATTGGTCCACCCAGACGGGTGATGTTGTTAACCAAGTAAGCTTCAGTGTAGGTAACACTTGCGGATGTAAAGCAGCTTGTGTTGCACCATCGGCGTACTGACCTCTCCCTAATAGTGCGTCAATCGATGTCAGTCTCAAGGGGTCCCCGTCAGCTCGGCGTATGTTCTCAACAGCGGCTATCTCCACCTTTTGCTGCTACTTTTCCAAAAATAACAGGTACACGGTGGGTGGCAACATCAGTTCGCCAAGAGCGCGTATGTCCACTTGTGTTAATGTTTGGTTTTTAGAGAATGATGTTAGCAACTGCATCACCGCTTCTTGTAACTGCTTCACAGTTTTCCAATCAAATGGTGCCCATTGACAACGATCTCCTTGTGTGAAAACTGGCATTGCGGTGATGCTATGCGGTAACATTACGCCTTCGATGGTAGCCTCTCAAATGATGCCCCGCCATCATTGTCCTGGATCATAACCGGGTAATGCTTCAGGCAGTGTATTCTGTTCGTCACCAGGATCGTCAGAATCTGGAGAGTCTGGCAGTGGCGTAGATGGGGCTCGAGCTCCCCCTGCAGGTCTTTGAGTGCTATTCTCTTGTTGAGGAGGGTCAGTCAGCCGGCGCATGCCCGAACGAGAAGACGATGACCTGCCCTGGGAAGGCGATGGCCCGCCCAGGCCACTCCCAAATCTGTCGCGTAGGTACGCGTCAGCTGCTGCCTCCTCCCACTCCCCATCTGCGACACACCGTCGCGCCCACTTCCAGATTTTTTCCTCAAAAAATTTCCTGGAAGAAGCCCCCTTCCTCATCGGTTCATCTTGAAACTTACACACACATGTGTCTGCAAAGCCAAGGTAGATTTTCCATCCCCTTTCCTCATGCCCTCTCCATGGTCACGCAGGAAAAACCACAGGCCTCCTCGTGATGTGTACTGTCTCTCCCAAGCAGGTCTTGCAGGGGAGCGCTGTTTCCTGATGGCCAAGACATTCTTCGGTGCAGGTGGGGAGGGGGGTCTGTCCTCTATCTGGGAAAACTTTTCTAACACCTTACCAAATAGTGCTGTGGATTTGTCAGATGGTTTTTCTACAGCTGAGACACTGGTCTGTGGGGAGGAAATGAGACTGCCTGCATACTGCTGCATCTGATTATCTATATCGCCCACTGCTGGTGCATCAGCATCTATCCATCTAAATAATGCTGATGTGTTACCATATGATGGTGGTGCGCTCAGTACCCACTTGCGCCACATGGGTCCAGTAACTCTGAGTGCATCTGGATCTACTGGTGTCTGTGGGTCATCCAGGTCCTCAAAAATCAGCTCCCGCACAGCTACTTCCCTCAGATTCTTAATACTTCTCTCAATGGTTGCCCACTTGCCTGGGTGGTATATGACATCATCCCTAAAGGGATACCTTTTCCTTATGCTTTGCAGGAGTCGCCACCAGAGAGTGAGGGGCTCTGCACCACTTGCAAGACCCCTATCAATACCCACTTCTCTAGCCATTGGTCCCAGCTGCTTGGCTTCTCTACCATCTAACTCAAAACCATCAGCTCCATTATCCCAGCAGCAGAGCAGCCAAGTAACAAGTTGCTCGCCTTCATGACAGCTGTAATCTCTACGTAGATCTCACAGCTCACTCAGAGATAGGGATCGAGTAGTCACCTCTGGCTCATCCTCCTTTGATGTCCCTGGTCAGCCATCACAACCTACTCTTTTTGTGGTTTTCGTCTTCTGTACAGGAACAACCGATAGTGGCATTGGTTGAAGGACTAGCTTAGCTGGACCACCCATCACTGGGGCTTGATTAGCTGCAGTGCTTGTTGCCAAAGTCTGGGTAACCACAGCAAGTGCTTCCTGGAGTTGAGTAATCACAGTGCCCAGTGCAGAGATCTGAATAGCCTCGGTGGTAGCCAAGATGTCTGCTGTAGGGACTGGCAGGGTGAGTACCTGCAATTCCAGTTGTGGGTGCCGGGGCAGCTGCAATATCAGTTACAGTGGTTGCAGCAGCTGTGCCGTATCTGCCCTTATACAGATGTTGAAGCAAGAGCTGAAAAACATTCAACAGGCCTGACAATATGAGCATAACAGTTGAAACATCCCACGGGTATTCAAAATTTTCAAAAGCCTTTGAGATCCGCTTCAAGGGAAAAGGGAAGTACATGTCACCCACTCCCATTCCATAGAAATCAGAAATGGGCACAGTTCCAAACAAATTTATAATACCATAAACCAATGCCAAACCACATAGCAGCGTGATACCTTTAAGTCCATACCCAGAAGTGACAAACCATACAAAACCAGTAACAAACAGCAGTAAAACCACACATTTGATTAGCCACCCCAAAAGCAAATTTGAAACCAAACACCAGAGAATTCCACCCAGTAGCCCTGCTACCAACACAATGAATGCTTGTAACAAAAACAGTCAACTCCAAAAACTTCAACCCTCCAAGACTCTTAGATCAAGAGTCTCAAGTTCTCCCAGGTGATCTATTTATATCAGGCACCAAATAAAGTGTCTACATTTAGCCCACACACAGGGTTAAACAATCACAGTTCTCTCTCACCCAATATCCCTTCCCCAAACAAGGAAGAGAATTGGGAAAAAGGAAGGAGACTCAGGGGTTAGAACCTAAACAGATTTAACAAAATAAAGAAACCAATAAAAATGATAACACAAAACACACAAAATTATATTTATATGTAAATCACTTACAAGTTGCTCCAGGAAGGAGTGGTGAGAAAACACAGGGAGAGGGGAGGGGGAACAAAAAAAACCAAACAAACAAACAAAAAACAAAAAAAAACAAAACAAAAAAAACCAAAACAACAAAAAAAACAAAACAAAAAAAAAACACAAAAACAAAACAAAACAAAAAGAGCCCCACCCTTGCCTACCAAGCCCTCCCTTTTATAGTGAGCTTGATGTTAATGATATAGAATACACCTGTGGGCCAGCCTGGGTCAGCTGCCCTGGATTTAACTGCTAAGGGCCTTGATCACCATGGCTGGCCACAAACTGAAACCAAATCACAATGAAACCAGGACACATCCCATACACATCATTCACAGTGTACAGATGGGGGATCGTAAGGGTCTCACCCCCTTCTGCTATGGTCGGTGTCCAAAGAGGACTCTGTCCATTTTCTTGCTGCCCCTGATCCCTATCCATGCATCCCTGAATCCAGTTCCTGTCCGTCGCTGGGCCCAGTCTAGGCCTTCCCGGAGCCTGCCCTGCAGTGCCGGTGGTGACGTGACCGACATCAGGGGAGCTTGATTTTGGTTTTGTATATATTTGTATATATTTAATTATTTCCATTATTATTATTATACTATTTTTCATTATTAAAGTTCATTAAAACTGTTTTAACTTTCCAACCCCTAAGTCTCTCTCCCTTTCCTCTTTCCCTTCCCCTTCTGGGGAGGGGGAGGAGGGTTAATAGAGAGCATCTGCCACCCAGCTTTAATAAGTGACACATATTTAATAATTTAATAATTTAATAATAATAATTTAATAATTTAATAGCCAGCCCAGCTTTAAAAAGTGACACATGATGATCCTGAGGGATTGAAAAATGAACTATGGCTCTCATAGATCAATCCCTCATTCTGAAAACCCTGGCCCAAACACCCTTGGTCAGCAATCCACATCCCATATCTCATCCAGGCATCCTCAGTGCTCACAGCACCCTGACACTGCATACTGTGATCCTGCTCTGGACTCCAGGACCTCTGGTCTGCTGCCACCCCTGACCTTCAGACTCCAGAAAGTAGTATTCACAATATTTGATTCTTTGCCTACCTTACTCCTGCATTTGTGACTGTAGGATGATAATGGATTTGGGGCAGAGCTGCAAAGGCACATGGGAGCCCAGAAGGGAAATTAAGAAATGTGGGATAAGTGAAGTCAGAACAACAGTGTAGGCAATGAGACAGCTCCACAGAAAGATCAGGAACTTCAGTTCTTCCAGTGTCATGGCATAAGAATAGCAATTAAAAGATGCTAAAAAAAAAAAAGATCAAAAGTACTTTCCTCCCACACATAATAGTGCTTCTCACAGACACAGGATAATGCTGGCAGGAAAAAAAAAAAAAAAGATGGAAATGGACCTGGTGTTTACAGTAAACACCCAATGATGAAAAAGTTAATGCTAACACCAGCGTTAGCAAGCAGACTAGCCTTGTGGTAGACTCTACCAGAGATCATCATGAGACCTACATGGGGGGCACACACACCCTCACGCCTGCTTCTGCTGGGATGTTTCATCCAGGATTAGGCTCTCAAGTAGAGAGGTCACCTATCTACTTGGACCACATCCAGCTGGACTATCATGCGACCCTAAACTCCACCCCCAACCTACAGTCTCCCTAATGCCTATATCACCCTTCACTCTCCTTTCAGTGACGACTGTGTCTTACAAGCCTCTGGCTCCTTTCCCACAGCCTCTGCTGCAGAAGCTGAAAGGAATGAGTCTGTCCTCAGCCTGGTTCCTGGGAGATCTCTTACATCAGGGATTCCCAAGATCACATTGTTCAAGAACCACTGTGGGTAACAGCAGCTCCTGGCTCTGTGCCTAGCACACATACATGCTGAAAGTGGTGTTCAGCAGCTGGGGCAGTGTTCATGTCCCATTGTGAACTTTGCACACCATTGATGGTACATGTAGCAGTAGGAGCTCCTATTTATCCTGTCACTCCCCCAGCACTATGGGAAAAAAAACCTGGCCCTGGTCCCCCAGTGCCTGTCTACTCATTCAGACTTCCCCTGCCCTTGTTACTGCCTTTATAGCTGATTGCAACACTTAGATCATGTCTCTCCATAAGGCTTTGCTATATTTTGAGTGTCACCACAATACAACCGCTTGAAAAGCATCATTTTGAGGATACAGGCCGTGATGGCAGCACGCTTCACTGCTGAAGCACTGGGTCTCCGCTGCCTCTGGGAAATGGCTGCTTGGAGTCGACTTCCAGCACCAGCACTGATCTGCTGACAAGCCCTGCTGAGCAACATGCACTTCACGTTGGTGCAGATGCTGCTGTGGAAGGACAGGCACACTTTGACATTTGACAGCAAAATGTCAAGAGAGCTGACACACAGCCATTTCCCAGCTGTCTCTCCAGGCTGCAACATGCAACTCTGCCCAGCTATTTGGTTTCAGTTGCAGGACAGGCTCCCCAGGTGAACTGTGATTCACTGGCTATCACAGATGCTGCAGCAGATGGATGCCTACTCTGCCTGCACCCACAGCCTGCTCCCAGCACAAGGCTCTGAGGTCCAATATCACAGGAGGCACACAGCCAGCTCCTGCCAGGAGCCATTCTGACAGCTTTCCTAGGGATATGCATGACACTTTTTCTGCCTTACATATCTCTTTCTCCCTTGGGACACCTCTCCTGGCTTCCTCCTGTCTCAGGGATGCAGGGAGGTTAGGCGGTGGCACTGCCCGTGCAGGGATTATTCAGTTCCCAACACCAGAGCACCTTCCCTGGCCGTACTGTCCCTTGGCTCTCCCTCCCCAATTCTGGAAGACTGTAGAAGGATTCTCCCTCTTCTGTTTAGGGTCTGGTAGGCTTGGATTGACACTGGGGCATAAAATCCAACAAGCAGAGTATTTTGAGATTCTGTTGGATTTGATCAGCTCCTTGTAAAGCCCTCACACTCCTCTGCAAGGGAAAGTTTCCAGATGTGGGAATAGGCAGTCTGTACCTGAACACTTTTTGCCAAATGGGTTCATTCTTCTTATTTATCATTTGCAATAGCACAAGCCCACAGTGTGCTGAATCCTGCTCAATCCTACACACACATCAGCAAACATAGCATCCAGCAATGATCCCTGCCCAGAAAAGTGTGTTGTGGCAGAGTAAGGCAGGGAGGCCATGACTCTAGACACATCAGTACAACAGCCATTTTGATTGCAAATGCCAAAATTCTTTACTTTCTCCATACTGACACCATCTGCTGCTACATGGGAGATATGGATCGTTCATTCAGTCACCTCGCTCTTGAGGTGCTAAGGGTTACCTGGAGAAGGTAAGGGCCAAACATTTCATTACCTGTGGATGCTTCACTCCAGTCAAGATAATACAGAACAGAGAAGGATGGCATTTTGTGAGACACCTACGACGTGGTGTGGAATTGCTTATCAATGCTTATACTCCCATGTGTGTGTATATATATATACACACACGGCAAAAACTCTTTAGCTGCAGCAAAGCTTATGTAAGTAGTGGGAGAGGAGTGCTGAACAACAAAGGATGGTTCAGCACTGATCTGAGAGCTGCCTGCCAAGCCATGTCTGTGCTTTAGAAAGGAGGCAGCATGCTGCAGATAACAGGGGCACACAGCACCTTGCAGAGCTGAGCCTTTCAGGATCTGCACCTCATGCCTTGTAAGTCCTTGCTGAGCACTACACAAAGGCCCCCAAATCCCTCCTCTGTCCTACCCTCAAAGACTGAGGATGTCCTGATTTAAGGGTGGTCGGTGCAGCTCCATGGCTTCTGGAGTACAGCCTCCTGCCTCTGCAACACTGCTGAGAAGATGCAGAAGCTATCAGAGCCAGCTCCAAACTGGCCTGCAAGGCTCTACTTCAATTAAGAGGGGGCTGGTGCAAACACCAGCCTTGCCTCCAAGTGCCGATGCGTTAGGTGTGGCAGTCATATACCGCCAGGCATACCCCGCTATCTGTTACCACTCTGGCCATGCTTTTGGAGGTCCATCACTGATTGCTTAATACCCTGCTCAGCGCTCTCAGCTGCACACGTGGGGCGACTGGGTTCAACACACAGCGACACAAGTTTCCTCATAAAATGTAATGCAATAGTGGGGGAGGCATGCAGAGATTTAAGAAATAAATGTGATTTAAATACAAAAAGATTGCACATACAGCATGGAGAATGAAGATGCAGGAGCAAGATCATCAGAACTGCTAGCTGAAGGCCATGCTGGCTTTTTGGAGGGTGGCTTTTCTGAACAAATTACTGTTTCTACAAATCTCAGACACTTCATCTATGAAGTTGAATGCCCAATGTAAACCTTTAACCGTGAGGATTCTTGCTGCCTCTTTCTGAATGGCTATGGTTTCACTGTCATCACCATCCTCCTCAGATTGACCAATATCCATCAAGTCACTCAAGGGTGAAAGATGGAAAAACAGAGTTAAAAGCTGGGCATTCAGTTTCATAGATGAACCAGCAAAAATCGTTTTGTATTGGAGCTACTTGTTCTTTGAGGGTTGTTCCATGTAAATCCCTGACTCCTATGGAGCATTTGCATTAACATGCTTAAAGAAACCAACACAGCTCTACAAAACAAGCATGAGCAGAAATGCTGCAAAAAGCAATGGTTTGTGTGAGCTTGCAGACATGGGCACAATAGAGACATCTCCTCTTTGCTCCATGGGGAGAGATACATTCAATTTACTCCTTGTAAGTCTACCTCCAGGCAAAAGGGCTGGGAGAAGAACCCAAACTGAAAGCCACTCTTCAGACATTCAACAGGACAGGCAGCATGAGGGATCTCAGGGCTCGCTGGTTCCAGCACCAGTTTCCAGGATCCCAGTAATGCAGTTCAGGAAAATTCCAGCAAGCTGAAGGGCATTCAGGGAGCAGCATGAGAAAAGAGGATGGGATGAGGGGCACAGGGTGAGTGGTCTGGGGATGGGATTGAACCATCTGGGTGAGTAAGAAGAGGATGGATGTGAGGACTCAGGAAGCCTGTAAGTTGTTGTAGGGTGGGACTAGCTAGTGGTATTTGTTTGGACATTCATTCATTTCTCACCAGTTAATACATCTCTGCCAAATTCATTTAAATGTTTTAGTAAACCATCCAGCACATTTAATGAAAGAAAAGGTGTAAAAAGAAATACTAGTTGTTTGACTCATCCTAAACCTCCAGTTCTCCTTCCCTGCCTCAGAGAACAGGAAGCATAGTGAGGGTGGTCTGTCTGGTGCCAGGGTGAATATTCCAGCACTCAGTTTTTAAAGGGGGCTGCCACAAGACAGAAAGACTAAATGTTTCCTAAATTTCTGCCTCAGCTCAGGCTAGTTCCTCTTATGGTCCTGAGCAAACAGTGATTCCTGAAAAGACCACTTCCCTTTTCTTTCCACAGCGAGGTGTTGCCTGGGCCAGAGCTTTTTACAGCGGTTTCCAGGACAGCCTGACTAAGCCCATTATTAAAGTATCATTACATCCCAGAACTATATAGGATTATGATGTGTTCAAAATGGAAACTGCAGCACGTGATGATCAATCACAGCCCTTGTGCACATGACAGCAAGGAGCTGCTCAGGTCAGGGATGAAGGACTTGCCAGCAGAGATGATAGGCTGAGTGAAATGAAAATAAGTAGCAGTACATGTATTCCTGTTGATGACACAACTAGCATGAGGCAGGTACTGCCTCCCAGTCAGAGGAAAAGAAGCCTCAGCTGCTTTGGGCATTTTGAGTTGATTCTGTGATTCTGTGAGTTACAGAAGACATCAGAAATAGCTCAAGCAGCAGATCTATACCAGCTAACACAGGAGCCAGACAGTGACTGAACCAGTTTTTCTCATTTCTGTGCTGTCTTGCTCCATGAATCATCATCTGGCATGTGACAGGAGCCACTTATAGGCCATGACTCATAGGCATCCACCGAGGTGATCTGGGTTGGAACCTGGAACCTGCTCCTCCTTCTCTCCACAGCCCATCCTCTGCCCCAGGCCCCACCCCATATGCTCTTAATTACCATATGCAAATCCAGAGGAGAAAAACACACTGATGTTTCTAGCTGTTAATATCACACCGAAATTGCTGCTGAATTAAACTGCAGACACAGTAAATCCTTTCTTATCACAGACACTAGCAGCAGCAGCAGCAGCAGCAGGAGGGCTACGCACTTCTATAGCATCTTTCTGCCTGAGCACTCTGAAAGCATATTGAAGATCTTACAAGAGCAGAAATTACACAATTCCTTTCTGAAACATGGATCTGTCTGGGTGCTGGAGCCTGGCTGCTGCGTGATTCCCAGAGTACTCAAGAACCCACACAGATGAGGAAAAAATCTTATAAGCAAATGAAATAGCTGGGCAGAATCAGTAGCTAAGATGCCAAGCTTAACTCCTCCTTAGCTGCACAGTTTTGGCCAGGGCTTAGCCACAAAGCAGAGCTGTGACTATCAGCTGATTGCTTCATGAACATGCTCCTTTTACAGACCTGCCTGACTGAGGACCCTAGGAACCATAGGCTGCAGTTGAGTAGTGACAAAAATGCAGCCAGCGGTTGTGGGTGAACCAGAGTCAAAGCCAGCAGAAGCATAGACTGAAGGTTTTCCCATCAACTTCTATGCCTGGGAGCTGTGAGCTCAAAACTCTCCACCACAACAGCCACAGCGGGGCAGGGAATAAAGTGTCCTGCTGAGGGAGTCAGGCATCAAACTCAGTGCAGCTTTGTGGATCAAAGCCAGCTCTCTGATCTGTGCCTGCAGGCATACAAGATGGCAAAACTGCTCCCGAAGTCTGTTATATGGCTACATGCAATGGTGAATGAGCAGCTGTTCTTGCTCAGGTGTGCACTGCAGGGGCAAAGGCTCCTGAGATCATAGCAAGAGGTGGAGAGGGCACAGATGTTTCGTACGGATGGAGATATTCTCAACAGCACTGGAGATTTCAGGGGTTGCTGGGGATCTGATTCATCCCTAGAATTACTATATTTTGGAAAGACCTCTCAATGAGAGATCATGAATCACTTACACTGGGCCCTTAGGACTTTCTTACCTAACATTTACTGGAATCTGGATTCAGATAACTTGGTCTTGCCCAGACCGTGGCAAAGGAGAGGCCCTGCTTATCCAAGGCTTACTGAAGGATAATTTCAGAAGCAAGTTTAATCTGCACAACAAAAAAGTACATGAGGACAGCTGCATCTCAAGTAGTTCTAGATCCCCTATCACCTTCATAACTTGGGGAAAAGATGAGCTAAGCCCTAAAAGGGTCAAAGAAGGTCTTCACAGTGAATAAGATCTTACTGCAGTACAGGTCAGCACATCCATACAGACTCCAGCCACTCCATGGCTGCATATCTTCACTTTTGCTTCCTCTCTATCCAGATTAAAACTGGCATTGCACTTCTGTCCAGATCATGTGTTGCAGGAATCACAGCTGCAAAACAAACCTGAACCCTCCCTGCAAGGAAAAAGCATCAGTGACCACTGAAGAAAGCCTGAGAAATAAGGAACTCAGTCTTAAGATAACTCAGTTAAAGAGGCTGTAAAATTACGTTTACTGTCTGTTCAATCCAGAGTTCCACATATGTAGGAATCACTCATTATCAAGTGGAAAACCAAACATTTCTGGGATGGCAGATTACAGATATACAACCTCATATAGCAACATAACAAAAGCAGAACAGGAAGCAAAGGTGGCTACGGGAGAGTGAAGTAAAACCACAGCAGGGCCAAGTTCTTGAAATAACTAAGGTATCACCCCACAAGTCACCATAAATAAAGCACCTAGAGATGTCAAAAAGCCCTAGCAGGATTACTATCAGACTTGAACATAGCAGTGGTGCAATGGTTTGCTACCAGGACTAGATAGACACATCCCAGTGAACAGGAGAAGCAATGCAGGTATGGCATTACCTAGCGGTGATGAGCATCAGTTCTGCCAGACAGCCAGAATGCCTGCATCTGCAGAGCTTTATTATTTTTAAATGATGCAATCCTACATGGAAATTAATACATACTGTGTGCAACCAGATCAGGAGCTCCAAAATCAAGCACAAACAGAAAACATCCCAGCAGCAGGCTGGTTTTCTTGATGTTCTTCTTCACACTGCATGTCTAAATGGTTTTTCAAACAGCAGCTACGTCCAACAGCTGACTCCTGCTAAAACTGCAGGAAACTTTAACCCTTCCCAGCTCTAGGTAGTTCTAACAAGACCAGAAGCAATAACTGGATACACAGAAAGAAATTTTCTGTCTCTCCAGAGCAGGAATATACAATAAACAATTCAATAGTCTGGAGGCTGGCAGCACCCTGATTCGGGGATGATAGGATGCTACAAAGCAAAAAGGCTGAGTAACAGCCCAAGAAAGGCAGCATCTGATGAGAGTAATTCATCAAATTTATCCTGTCCTCTGAAGGACATCAGGACATCTTTGTTGGCAACATGGACAGTGGGATTGAGTGCGCCCTCAAGAAGTTTGCCAATGACACCAAGCTGCGTGGTGTAGTCGACACGCTGGAGGGAAGGGATGCCATCCAGAGGGACCTTGACAGGCTTGAGAGCTGGGCCCATGCAAACCACATGAAGTTCAACAAGGCCAAGCACAAGGTCCTGCATGTGGGTCAGGGCAATCCCAAGCACAAATACAGGCTGGGCAGAGAATGGATTGAGAGCAGCCCTGAGGAGAAGGACTTGGGGGTGATGGTTGACGAGAAGCTCAACATGAGCCGTCAATGTGCACTTGCAGCCCAGAAGGCCAACTGTATCCTGGGCTGCATCAAAAGCAGTGTGGCCAGCAGGTCGAGGGAAGTGATTCTGTCCCTCTACTCTGCTCTCGTGAGACCCCACCTGGAGTACTGCATCCAGCTCTGGGGCCCCCAACATAAGAAGGACATGGAGCTGTTGGAACGAGTCCAGAGGAGGGACACGAAGATAATCAGGGGGCTGGAGCACCTCTCCTATGAAGTCAAGCTGAGAGAGTTGGGGCTGTTCAGCCTGGAGAAGAGAAGTCCCAAGCTTTTTATTCTGCTCACATACAAGAGTATTCCCTGATCTTTGGTCCTGTCACCAATCTCTCTCCAACTGTCCTCCTGATGTGTGACTGGGCTCGTATGTTCACATGGCCATCAGTAAGGCAGAACTCAGAGGATCTGGATGAAACCGCAGCAACAATTTACATAACAGAATATTTTCCATGCAACAGAACTAAAAAAAAAGGCAAGCCAGAACTTTAATAAAATACTTATGAAACAGACCAGGCACTCCTAATAATTACACATACTTTTCTTCTGAGAGGAGAAACTTATCCCTTGCAGGGGCTAGCAACCCAAACCAAACTCACCTTGCAAAGCTCTAGCCAGGACAGTGATCAGTTGCCCTGAAAGAGATATTTGGTTTAGGACATCACTCCACAAGACACCTCATGTGCTAATTAGGCTTGGAATGACTGGGCTCAACAAAGCAATAAGGATCTAACTATCCTGGTTTCATTGGGATTTGGTTTCAGTTTGTGGCCAGCCGTGGTGATCAAGGCCCTCAGCAGTTAAATCCAGGGCAGCTGACCCTGGCTGGCCCACAGGTGTTTTCTATATCACTGACATCAAGCTCACTATAAAAGAAAGGGTTTGCTAGAGCAAGGTGGATTTTTTTTTTTTTTTCCCTTTTGCTCTCACTTTGATTCCTAAAGCAACTTGCCAATGATTTGTGGATGAGTATATTTGTCTGTTTTGTGTTGTCATTTATATTGATTTTCTTCATTTCATTAAATCTGATTGTGGGCTAAACAAAGACGGTTTATTTGGTGCCCAATGTAAATAGATCATGTGAGAGGCCCATAGACTTTTGGTTTAAGAGTCTTGGAGGGTTCAGTTTTTCACAGATTTGACTGTTTTAGGTAAAAGCATTCATCATGTTGGTGTTGGTAGCAAGGCCACTGGGTGGAATTCTCTAGTGTTTGTATTTACAGTTGCTCTTGGGATGGCTAATCAAATGTGTGGTTTGACTGTTGTTTGTTACTGGTTTTGTGCAGTTTGTTACTTCTGGCCATGGACTTAAAGGTATCGGTCTGCTATGTGGTTTGGCATTGGTTTATGGCATTATAAATCTGTTTAGAACTGGGACCATTTCTGATTTCTATGGAATGGGAATGAGTGACCTGTATGTTCTTTTTCCCTCAAAGCTGATCTCAATGGCTTTTGAAAATTTTGAATATCTGTGGCATGTTTTGACCACCATGCACATATTGTCAGGCCTCTTGAATGTTGTTCAGTTTCTGCTCTTACTTCAACATTAGTATAAGGGCAGATATGGCACAGCTGCTACAACCACTATAACAGACACTGCAGCTGCCCTGGTCACCACAACTGGAATTGCAGATACTCGGACCCTGCCAGTCCCTACAGTAGACACCCTGGCTACCCCAGAGGCTATTCAGATCTCTGTAATGGGCACTGTGATTACTTAACTCCAGGAAGCACTTGCTGTGATGACCCAGACTTTGGCAACAAGCATTGCAGCTAATCAACCCCCAGTGATGGGTGGCGCAGCTAACCTAGGGACTCAAACAGTGCTGGTATCGGTCGCCCCTGTACGGAAGATGAAAACCCCAACAAGAGCGGGTCGTGATGGCTGACCAGGGACATCACAGGAGGCTGAGCCAGAGGTGACTACTCGATCCCTATCTCTGAGTGAGCTGTGAGATCTACGTAGAGATTAAATTTGTCATGAAGGTGAGCAACTTGATACTTGGCTGCTCTGCTGCTGGGATAATGGAGCTGATGGTCTCAAGTTAGATGGTAGTGAAGCCAAGCAGCTGGGACCACTGGCTAGAGAAGTGAGTATTCATGGGGTCTTGCAAGTGGTGCAGAGCCCCTCACTCTCCAGTGGCGACTCCTGCAAAGCATGAAGAACAGGTATCCCTTTGGGGATGATGTCATATACCACTCAGGCAAGTGGACAACCATTGAGAGAAGTGTTAAGAATCTTGGGGAAATAGCTGGGAGGGAGCTGATTTTTGCTGCCCTAGAGGACCCAGAGACACCACTAGATCCAGATGCACTCAGAGTTACCGGACCCATGTGGTGCAAGTGGGTACAGACCACGCCACCATCATATGGCAACTCATAAGCGTTATTTAGCTGGGCAGATGCTGATGCACCAACAGTGGGCGATGTAGATAATCGGATGCGGCAATATGCCGACAGTCTCGTTTCCTCCACACGGACCAGCGTCTCCGCTGTGGAAAAACCATCTAATGAATCCACAGAAATGCTTGGTAAGGTGTTGGAAGTCAGCCATGTCACCACCGGCACTGCAGAGCAGGCTCCGGGAAGGCCCAGGCTGGGCCTAGCGACGGTCGAGAGCTGGATTCAGGGATGCACGGATCAGGATCGGGGGCAGCAGGAAAACAGACGGAGTCCTCCTTGGACACCGGCCATAGCAGAAAAAAGAGCGAGACCCTCGTGATCCCCCCGCTTTATACCGAGAATGACGTGTATGGGATGGAATACCCTCGTTGGTCAATTTTGGGTCACCTGCCCTGTCTGCTCCCCCCTGCAGCTGCGACCCCCCTTCGGCTCTTCACTCGTAAGCAGTGAGGAATTCAGCAGTGACCTTGGTTTCTCTAAGACTAAGTACAGCAAGAGCCTTACTGCACAACATCCCTACCGGTGCCTCAGCGATAACTACAAACTTTGAGCGTTATCAGTCCTGGAAGCAGACACTGTCTGCAAAACACGCAGTTAGTTTCAGAGAGTGCAGTTACTTAGAGGAGACTTAGCTGAAAGTAAAAATCACTGAAAGGAAAATCGGCCTGGTTTAGGCCAAACCAGGACATTCACCTTCCCCCACTACTGTACACCTTTACTGGGGCTGTATAGAATCATAGAATAGTTTGGGTTGGAAGGGACCTTGTCACGGTTTAAAGCTGGGCCAGCTATTAACCAGGTGGCAGATGCTCTCTGTTAACCCTCTCCCCCCCCCCCCCCCCGCAAGGGAAAGGGAAAGGGAAAAGGGAGAGAGACTTATGGGTTGGAAAGTTAAAACAGTTTTAATAAACTAGAATAATGAAAAAGAATATAATAACAATAATAATAGAAATAACCAAATATATACAAATATGTACAAAACCAAGATCAAGAGCTTGGAAATCCTCCTCAGGCAGAATTGCTCCCCCCAGTACAGGCAGAGGGGAAAAGGCAGTAGCTCCCCCCAGCACGGGCAGAGGGCAAAATGCAAAAGCTCCACTGCCATCACACCTGCAGGCTTTTAACTGGAGATTTGGCAAAGCTGGTACCAATCAGTGGGAGACAGGAGGGCCCCTCCCTCCTGGGCCCCACCTCCAGGAGGCAGTGGGTTAGTGATAAACAGGAAAGTGAGAATGACATGTATGGGATGGAATACCTTGCTGGTCAATCCTGGGTCATCTGCCCCGTCCACTACTCCCTGCAGGTACAACCCCCTTCGGCTCTTTACTTGTAAGCAGTGACCTTGGGTTCTCTAAGACTATTTGGCCTGGTTTGAGCCAAACCAGGACATTCCACCCCTTATTCCATACCATTCATGTCATACTCAGATCACCACTACCTTTTCATTTTCAAATATATATATACATATCACTAGTCTATGATTCATCTTTATGCAAAAAGTCCATCAAGTTCATTTGGTTCAGGATTGTGGGTTTGCATCTGGTTAGCAGTCTCTCAGCAGTCTTTCTGGCTAGCAGTCTCTCTTTTGTCATGGTTCGTGCCCACGGGTTGCAGGTTAAAGATGTCAGACTCGAGGAGGTTACTGGACGCCACTTGATGAAGCTAGCTCCGGTCGCATCACCACTGTCTTAACCTAAAAGACACTTATGCAGCAACAACATGCAGTTCAGACTTAAGTAGTCTCACCCATAATCAGATCACCTTCAGGGACACATCGGACTTCACCATCTTGCAACATCACCCACCAAGTACATCCAGGTCCCTGAGCAAAAGCAATCCCACGAATGGGTTTACCTTTGCCCATTACAGGAAGAATCCAGACAGTTTTTCCCAATAGATTCCTTTCATGCACCACAGGGACTTTATCTCCTTCTACTGTATGTAGAAGGTCTGACTGAGCAGGGCCAGCTCGATTGATAGATCCCCTGGTGTTAACTAACCAGGTAGCTTGTGCCAGATGTTTATCCCAGTTTTTAAAGGTTCCACCCCCCATTGCTTTTAGGGTAGTTTTTAACAGCCCATTATACCGTTCAATTTTCCCAGAGGCTGGTGCATGATAGGGGATGTGATATACCCATTCAATGCCATGCTCTTTGGCCCAGTTGTCTATGAGACTGTTTTTGAAATGAGTCCCGTTGTCCGACTCAATTCTCTCTGGCGTGCCGTGTCGCCACAAGATTTGCTTTTCGAGGCCCAGAATAGTGTTCCGGGCAGTGGCATGGGGCACAGAGTATGTTTCCAGCCATCCGGTGGTCGCCTCCACCATGGTAAGCACATAGCGTTTACCCTGGCGGGTTTGAGGGAGTGTGATATAGTCAATTTGCCAGGCCTCCCCATATTTATATTTCAACCACCGCCCCCCATACCACAAAGGTTTTAACCGTTTGGCTTGCTTAATTGCGGCGCATGTTTCACAATCATGGATAACCTGTGCAATAGAGTCCATGGTTAAGTCCACCCCTCGGTCACGAGCCCATCTGTATGTTGCATCTCTTCCTTGATGACCTGAAGTGTCATGAGCCCACCGAGCTAAAAATAGTTCACCTTTGTGTTCCCAGTCCAAATCTATTTGGAACACTTTAGCAGCTTGATCCGCTTGTTGGTTGTTTCGATGTTCCTCAGTTGCCCGACTTTTAGGTACGTGGGCATCTACATGACGTGCCTTCACGACTAGTTTCTCTAGCCGAGCAGCAATATCTCGCCACAATTTAGCAGCCCAAATAGGTTTACCTTTGCGCTGCCAGTTGCTTCGCTTCCACTGCTTTAACCACCCCCACAAGGCATTTGCCACCATCCATGAGTCAGTATAAAGATACAGCCTTGGCCACTTTTCTCGCTCAGCAATGTCTAAAGCCAGCTGGATGGCTTTTACTTCTGCAAATTGACTTGATTCACCTTGTCCTTCTGTGGCTTCTGTGACTCGTCGTATGGGACTCCATACAGCAGCTTTCCACTTCCGATGCTTTCCTACAAGACGGCAGGATCCATCGGTGAACAGCGCATACTGCTTCTCATCCTCTGGTAGTTCATTATATGGTGGGGCTTCTTCAGCACGTGTCACCTCCTTTTCTGGTGGCATTCCGAAGTCTTTGCCTTCTGGCCAGTCCATGATTACTTCTAAGATTCCTGGGCGATTAGGGTTTCCTATTCGAGCCCTCTGCGTAATTAATGCAATCCATTTACTCCACGTCGCATCAGTTGCATGATGGGTAGTGGGAACCTTACCCTTGAACATCCAGCCTAGTACTGGTAATCGAGGTGCTAGGAGAAGTTGTGCTTCAGTACCAATTACCTCTGAAGCGGCTCTAACTCCTTCATACGCTGCCAGTATCTCTTTTTCAGTTGGAGTGTAATTGGCCTCGGAGCCCTTGTATCCTCGACTCCAAAATCCTAGGGGTCGACCTCGAGTCTCCCCTGGCACTTTCTGCCAGAGGCTCCAAGTAGGACCATTGTCCCCAGCTGAGGTGTAGAGCACATTTTTAACATCTTGTCCCGTACGGACTGGTCCAAGGGCTACTGCATGCACAATCTCTTGTTTAATCTGTTCAAAAGCCTGTCGTTGTTCAGGGCCCCACTGAAAATCATTCTTCTTTCTGGTCACTTGATAAAGAGGGCGTACAATCTGGCTGTAATCTGGAATATGCATTCTCCAGAAACCCACAACGCCTAAGAAGGCTTGTGTTTCCTTTTTGTTAGTTGGTGCGGACATTGCTGTTATTTTGTTGATCACCTCTATCGGGATCTGGCGACGCCCATCTTGCCATTTAATCCCTAAAAACTGGATCTCCCGGGCAGGTCCCTTGACCTTGCCCCTTTTTATGGCAAAACCAGCTTTCAGAAGAATTTGGATTATTTTCTCCCCTTTGTCAAAAACTTCTGCTGATGTATCACCCCACACAATGATGTCATCAATGTATTGCAAATGTTCTGGAGCTCCACCCTTTTCTAGTGCAGTCTGGATCAGTCCATGGCAAAGAGTAGGACTGTGTTTCCACCCCTGGGGCAGTCGATTCCAGGTGTACTGGATACCTCTCCAGGTAAAAGCAAACTGTGGCCTGCACTTTGGTGCCAAAGGAATAGAGAAAAATGCATTAGCAATGTCTATGGTGGCGTACCACTTGGCTGCCTTTGACTCCAGTTCGTATTGAAGTTCTAGCATGTCTGGCACAGCAGCACTCAGCGGTGGCGTAACTTCATTTAGGCCACGATAGTCCACAGTTAATCTCCATTCTCCATCAGACTTTCGCACTGGCCATATAGGACTATTAAAGGGTGAGCGAGTCTTGGTAATCACTCCTTGATTTTCTAATTGTCTAATCAGTTTATGAATGGGGATCAGGGAGTCTCGATTGGTGCGATATTGTCGTCGGTGCACCGTGGTAGTAGCAATTGGCACCTGTTGTTCTTCAACCTTCAGCAACCCCACAACAGAAGGATCTTCTGAGAGGCCAGGCAAGGTAGACAGCTGTTTAATGTCCTCAGTCTCTACAGCTGCTATACCAAAGGCCCATCTGTACCCTTTTGGGTCCTTAAAATACCCTCTCTTGAGGTAGTCTATGCCAAGGATGCACGGAGCATCTGGGCCAGTCACAATGGGGTGCTTTTTCCATTCATTTTTAGTTAGGCTCACTTCGGCCTCCAATACAGATAACACTTGAGATCCTCCTGTTACTCCTGAAATGCTGATAGATTCTGCCCCTTTATGATCCGATGGCATTAGGGTGCACTGTGCACCAGTGTCTACCAGGGCTCGATACCTTTGTGGTTTTAATGTGCCAGGCCATCGAATCCACACAGTCCAATAAATCCGGTTGTCCCTCTCCTCCACCTGGCTGGAGGCAGGGCCCCCCTAATTAAGAAATGGATTCATGCTGCTCACAGGGACTGGACCTTCATTTCTCCTATTCACACTTGGGAAAAAGTGATTTGAGGCCCATCTCCCCTGACTGGGGTCCTGCTCACTGGTAACTGGAGCAGCCATCCTCCTAGAAAAATTCTCTCTGGTATTTCTGTTAGCTTGCAACTCACGTACTCGTGCCTGTAGGGTACTGGTAGGTTGTCCATGCCATCTGTTCATGTCCTCCCCATAACCACGCAGGGCAAACCACAGGATACCTCGTGATGTGTTCTGTTTCCTTTGAGCTGGTCCTGTAGGAGAACGTTTTCTCTTAACGGCTGCAACGCGCGCCTGTGTAGGTAGAGAGTCAAGTTTATTCTCTATCATGGACAGTTTGTCTGACAGTTGTTTAAATGAGTCCTTGTTCTCCTTAGTCAGTTTTTCCACAGCCGAGATGCGTGCCTGCAGTGGGGAAGAAATACTATCTTCATACTGTCGCATACAGTTAGCCATTTCGCCCACAGTAGAACGTGCCATATCATCTTCTCCCCATACTAATATTGACAATGTATGGGTATATGTCGGTGGAGCATTCTTCACAACCTTCCGGAACATGGATCGGTTGCATTCCACTTCATCAGGATCTACAGGATCTACAATGTTCCGTGGGTGTCTATAAATGATCTCTTGCACAGCCAGTTCTCTAAGGTAGTTAATACCTTTTTCTATAGTGGTCCATTTGCTTAGGTGACTCATAACATCATCTTTATAGGGATACCTGCTCTTTACAGCTGACAAGAGTCGCCTCCAGAGACTGACAGTGTTTGACTTTCTTGCGAGCGCCTTATCAATACCACCATCTCTGGACAGGGATCCCAACTGTCTGGCTTCTCTGCCATCCAGTTGCATGCTGTCTGCCCCATTATCCCAGCATCGGAGCAACCAGGTAATAATAGGTTCACTGTCATAACGGCTGAAGTCTTTCCTTATATTTCTCAGGTCCTTCAGGGATAAGGAGTGGTAGGTTATCTCTACGTCCGAGTCCTCTTGTGATAGTTCTGCTTTAGAAGGGCCTTTCTTCTGTGATGGGTCTGCTTTAAAAGGACGATCGAGGAAACCCCCATCTGTGTCAGGCCCTAACTCTGCCTGAGAAGGGCCCTCACCTGGGTCATATGATGGCTCTGCCTTAGAGGGCTCCGAGTCATCATCCTTCACTTCACGAGCTGATTTCTTTTGGTATTTCTTCCTGGTTACAGGAGCAATTGGTACAGATTCGATAGATGCTGGGGTCTGAGTAGATGCAGTGGCTGTCGTGGGAGTGCTGAGAGTCTGAGTAGCTGCAGTGGCCATCTTGGGGGGTGTAGCAGCTGTGGTACAGGCTGCCAAGGTTTCAGTGGGTTGAGTGGCTGTAGCAGCAGTACACACTGTAGGATCTGAGGTGGCTGCATAACACCTACAACTGTCCCTGCACCGATATTTAATCTTATCCCACATCAGAAACACATTCAGGACAACCAAAAATAAAAACATGCCACCTAGACAGCACCATCCTAATTTCGCAAAATCTAGTGGAATCAGCTTGGCAGAAAAGGAGAAGGTACTATTTCCCAAAGTAAAACTGGAAGTGTAATCATTAACAGAATCAGCTAAAGGACGCCTGGAGCGTGCAGATGAAGTCGCTGCTACTGATTCGCGATTAAAGCTGCCCATCATTGTGTCATAGAGATAAGAGATCGGAATATTAACTGCCCAGTTTATCACAGCATAAATCAGTATCAAACCCCATACCAAAACAATACATTTCGACCAGCGCCCACTGCTAAACTGCATGTAAACATTCATAAGAAGCAAGCAATAACACAGTGCCCACGGCAGGTAAGGCATCATTACAATACTCAATTGTGAAAGAAATTCCATAAAAAGATGAGATAACACAGCATTCAAAAATGACATCACCATCTTCACTATCTGTTTTAACTTTCCAACCCCTCGTAAATCTCAAAGGAAGAAATCTGATATTCTCTCAGCTGAGCTCTCCGGGTCTCCTCACACCAGAGCCAGGATTCAACTTATCAGAGTAACCTGTTGGAGCTTCTCTCGAGCCCCACGTTGGGCGCCAATAAATCTGTCACGGTTTAAAGCTGGGCCAGCTATTAACCAGGTGGCAGATGCTCTCTGTTAACCCTCTCCCCCCCCCCCCCCCCCCCGCAAGGGAAAGGGAAAGGGAAAAGGGAGAGAGACTTATGGGTTGGAAAGTTAAAACAGTTTTAATAAACTAGAATAATGAAAAAGAATATAATAACAATAATAATAGAAATAACCAAATATATACAAATATGTACAAAACCAAGATCAAGAGCTTGGAAATCCTCCTCAGGCAGAATTGCTCCCCCCAGTACAGGCAGAGGGGAAAAGGCAGTAGCTCCCCCCAGCACGGGCAGAGGGCAAAATGCAAAAGCTCCACTGCCATCACACCTGCAGGCTTTTAACTGGAGATTTGGCAAAGCTGGTACCAATCAGTGGGAGACAGGAGGGCCCCTCCCTCCTGGGCCCCACCTCCAGGAGGCAGTGGGTTAGTGATAAACAGGAAAGTGAGAATGACATGTATGGGATGGAATACCTTGCTGGTCAATCCTGGGTCACCTGCCCCGTCCACTACTCCCTGCAGGTACAACCCCCTTCGGCTCTTTACTTGTAAGCAGTGACCTTGGGTTCTCTAAGACTATTTGGCCTGGTTTGAGCCAAACCAGGACAGACCTCTAAAGATCATCTAGTCCAATCCCCCCCTGCAATGAGCAGGGACATCTTCAACTAGATCAGGTTGCTCAGAGTCCCGTCCAACCTGACCCTGAATGTTCAGCCGGTCTAGGGAAGTGATCGTCCCTCTGTACTCGGCACTGGTGAGGCCGCATCTTGAGTACTGTGTCCAGTTCTGGGCCCCGCACTTCAAGAAAGATGTTGAGGTGTTGGAGCGAGTCCAGAGGAGGGCGACCAAGCTGGTGAAGGGTCTGGAGGGTCTGACCTATGAGGAACGGCTGAGGGAGCTGGGGTTGTTTAGCCTGGAGAAGAGGAGGCTCAGAGGTGACCTTATTGCAGTCTACAACTACCTGAAGGGAGGTTGTAGTGAAGTGGGAGTTGGCCTCTTCTCCCGGGCAACTAGCGATAGGACAAGAGGACACAGCCTCAAGCTTCGCCAGGGGAGGTTCAGGTTGGACATTAGGAAGAATTTCTTCTCATAAAGGGTTATTAGACATTGGAATGGGCTGCCCAGGGAGGTGGTGGAGTCACCATCTCTGGATGTGTTTAAGAAAAGACTGGACATGGCACTTAGTGCCATGGTCTAGTTGACAGGGTGGTGTCAGGGCAACGGTTGGACTCGATGATCCCTGAGGTCTCTTCCAACCTGGTTGATTCTGTGATTCTGTTTCCAGGGATGGGGCATCTACAACCTCTCTGGGCAACCCGTTCCAGTGTTTCATCGCCCTCATAGTAAAAAATTTATTCCTTATGTCCAATCTAAATCTACCCTCTTTCAGTTTAAAACCATTACACCTTGTCCTAGCGCAACAGGCCCTACTAAAAAGTCCGTCCCCATCTTTCTTATAAGCCCCCTTTAAGTATTGAAAGGCTGCAATAAGGTCTCCCCAGAGCCTTCTCTTCTCCAGGCTGAACAACCCCAACTCTCTCAGCCTTTCCTCATAGGAGAGGTGCTCCAGCCCTCTGATCATTTTTGTGGCCCTCCTCTGGACCTGCTCCAATAGGTCTATGTCTTTCCTGAACTGAGGACTCCAGAGCTGGATGCAGTACTCCAGGTCTCATGAGAGCGGAGTAGAGGGGCAGAACCACCTCCCTTGACCTGCTGGCCATGCTTCTTTTTATGCAGCCCAGGATGCGATTTGCTTTCTGGGCTGCGAGCGCATATTGTTGGCTCATGTTGAGTTTTTCATCCACCAGTACCCCCACGTCCTCCGCAGGGCTCCTCTCAATCCCTTCATCCTATTGATAATGGGGATTGCCCTGACCCAGGTGCAGGACCTTGCACTTGGCCTTGTTGAACCTCATGAGGTTCACATGGGCCCCCTTCTCAAGCTTGTCCAGGTCCCTCTGAATGGCATCCCATCCCTCAGGCATGTCAACTACACCACTCAGCTTGGTGTCAGCTTGGTATGGGGAAAAGAGGTGATGATGATGACCAAGGAGCCCTACCCCTGCCGGATTTCCCTGTATGAAGAAAAGGGGGAGTCGAGGGCGCGGCTCTTGGGTGCTGGGCGACGGTCCCAGAGTAACGACACAATCCCAATATGAGTATGGAAGTTCTCCGTTTAATGACTATACGTACAGGATATATATAGACTCTAAGCAGAGAGCACGCTGATCACGCACCAAAGCCCGCGTTTCCATTGGTAAAGCCTTGCTGTCCACGCGTACTAGTAGCATATACGATTGGTCTATAGTTTTAGATACACGGAGCGATGAGCACCCCCTCCCCTTTTCCTGTTTCTCTTATCTGTTTGTTACAACTGCCAAGTTCTTGTTTTGTTGCATTTTTGCAGCGTTCAAGGAGAGTCCAAGGTGACTCGCTCCGGGCCTAACTCTTGCTCAGAGCCTGGATTGCTCAGACTGCTCAGAAGCATGAAATCATGCCCTCGCTCACTTAACCAAGCCTCCACAATTCCCCCTTCTTGCTTTTGAGCAAGCCAGGCCTGATTAACAATTTTCGTTACAGATTGCTGCAAGCAGGAAAATAAGCAAGGCACTATTAGCAGAATAACCATGATTATAAGCGCTCCCATAATAAGCATTTTTATCAAATCCATCAACCGCCCTTCAATTCCAAAACTACCAAGCCAATTATCCACAAACCCATGACGTTCCTGTAATTTGCTCGTCGAGCTCATCAAGTCTTGAATCTGTCTGTGAATGGACTGCGAAGAGTCATTCAAATCCATGCAACACATCCCATCAAAATCCTGACAGCCATGTCCATGCATAAGCAAAAGAAAGTCTATGGCAGCTCTATTTTGCAAAGTTGCATGCCTAACACTATCAACATCATTTGCCAAGGCTCCTAAGACCTTGGAAGTCTCATTGACCCTTTTTCCACTCCAACAAGTTAGCCTTCTTAACTGCGCTATGGCATGCGCCGAAGCAACCCCCGGTGCAAGGAAAGACGTGAAGATTGCTTCCGTTTTTGACCATAACTCTACCTCCTCCTGGCAGTCCTCACGAAACGAGGACGTGCTCCGCCTTTGTCTAAGGCGGTGTAATTGAGTGTGATTTAATATCAATTTTTGAGAGGGCATTAGTAGGCTTAACTTACCCAATGTACATGGACCTCCTATCTTTTTACTGGGCAGACCAGGCCAAGCTCTATCTCCACAAATTAGGAATAGACCTTTTGGTAGCTTTCTGGGAAATTTAATGTCTGTAATCTGCCACTGAGTGCCTGGGTTTGGTCCTCCCCCCTCTTTTCCATAGGTCCGGTGACACCAGACAGTGTCATTTCTCCATACTTCACCACTAGGGGTTACATTTTGTTTCCCAGTGCCGTTGTTCCAGTCTGTATAGTTACGACCTTCAGAATAATTAAAAAAGATACAAGCCTCTGCCCCTAGAGTCCCCAATATATCCAATTCTTGGGGCTCTAGTGGACTGACTGGTAATAAGTCATCCCATACATCCCAACTGTTGATGCATTTTACTGCTGTCTTACACTTTGTTTGTAAAGCCTCACTTCGTCCTGTCAGCACCTCTCTACTCGCTGATCCGTTTAGGGGCATCCCCACTAAACAGGTGTGGAAGGGTTGTTCAGGCTGAGCTAAAGAGGCACGAAATTGCGTTTGATTCAGTGTTCTCATTAGTGTAACCCAGATATTGTTACTGCCTTCCCAAGGTGTTTTGGGATGATACACAGTATCATGTGCCACTGCCAATGGTAACAGGATTAAGAGGGACCAGACCAGTCTGAATTTCTTTTGGCCCATCTTGTCCATCGCTTCTTACACTCCTTTTTCGTCTTCTCCCACTTCCTTCTTTCAACTTCCTACTCCACTGGTATACAATTACCGTTACTACATTCAATAGCCACCAGTAAGACTATTTCCCCAAAAATACACGTATTATTAAACCACCCTGCTTGACAGAATTGATATTCTTCCTCAGTCAACGGTTCTGTACCTGCTTTTAGCACTTCGTTTCCCAACTCTATCTGTTCTTTTAGACACCTCCTACACCATCGACATGCATATGACACTCTCTTCCAAAACCTCTTATCACATGTAAAACACCTAAGCAGAACCCACGGATCACATTCAAAACCCCATATATCACTCATACACACTGGACACTTGATTTCCCTCCTGTTTGTAAATAAACTGTAGCTTTTTATCTTTTGGCAGATGTCAGGATCTGTGGCCACAAGCTTTATAACGAATTTGATCATTCTGAATTCCATTGACCAATTATTGTATACGGAATTTGCCTATCAAACAAAGTGATAATTTGTATTTCCTGATTCAAATCAATATGATGAACGAATTTGGAATGTAGCCTGCTTTCTATTTCTGTAATTAGTTGCTGTACCTCTGCGCTTCACTGTGGTTCGGGTTGCGAGCTGACTGCTTAAGCCTGGCCTTTTTCCAGTTTCCCTGTATTCTGCAGCTGGTTGTTATCAGCTGACCTTGAGCCTTGTACTTGGATCTGTACAGTTTCACGAAATGCCTCAGCTTCCCACAGCAAAGACACATCAAAACAGAGTTATCTCTCCCACTCAGCTTCGATTTCTCAAGGCAGTTTTTCTTAAAGTGACCTTCTTGTTTGCATGTATAACAGCAATGAACTATCTTAACTGCCGCCGCAAAAGTTTTTGCTAAATGTTCCATCTGAAATGTGGTGTTTCCTACTTTCCCGCACGCATCCATTAGCTCAGTTAAAGTGGGGTCACGATTCGCCATCCCTGTAATAATTTTCCTGCAGTCCTCATCTGTGTTGTCCCTCGCTAACTGTAGTAACAAAGCTTCTTTTACAATTTTCCAATCTAACAGTTGCCAAATATTTCTTTCCTCAGGACCCGCACCCACAATCACTGGATATGCTTGTGGAATTATAACTCCTTCTAATAACGCATCTTGAATGCTCCCTTTCCATTTCATTCCTCCCGCCTCTTCCCCTGTATACGCGGGCGGACGCTGACCCTCTCCCTCACCTCCCACATTACCAGATGGACGCAAACCTCCCCCCCCGCCCTGATCTAAAGGTGGAGTAGGGAATTGTAAAGGAGGTTGAGGTGGCCCTAATACTTGTCCCGAACACGGAGGGGGGTTTGGGGGAGACAGAGTCACATGTCCCGAGGCGTTGGCTGAACGATGCTGCTGCAATTCCGTTTTTAATTCTTCCAGTCCTCTACCAAGCTCTGTCATGTCAAGTTCGTGTCCATTTCGTGATGGTGCTTTAGCAATGTCCGTTTCCGGGTTCCCACGGTCATGTGGCGGTGGCGTTGCAGACCGTGATGAGTCAGAGGATGAGGGGGGTGGAGGAATTAGCGGGGGCGCGGAAGGAGGGGGCCTGTCTTTCTCTCCTCCCAGACCCAGCAACTGGACAGGGTCAGAAGGAGCCGGCCACTCCTCCCTCTCCTCCTCCTCTTGCACTTCCTTCTTTCTTTCAGTTGAGCTGCTGGCTCTCTGAGCACTAACTTCCTCTTTCTCCTGAACTTCTGCTTTCAGAGTACTGCTGCGTAGCTGCTCAGTGCTAAATCCCGGTTCTATTGCTGTCCGAGCCGCAGCGACAGATGGCTGAATCGGTGCAGACATACCTTTAACCGCTGGTAGCCCAAAGAATCGCGCTACAGCCCCAGGAACTTTCACCTTCTTTATAGGGGGAGTAGGGACTGTCAGCATCTGAGCTGCTGCACAGGCAACCTCCCTCTCTGCCTTCATGCTTTTAAGAGTCTCTATCACATTCTGCCACAATCTGCTCACTTTCTTCACCTCCTTTTCTTCAGGATCTTTATCAATAGTCTTTTTCCACATCATCTCCCCCATTTCTTTCCATTCCTCCACAGAGAATACAAGCGCCGTGTCCTTAAAACGCACCCAGCGCTGTCACAGCTTTATCAATTTAATTAGTTGTTTTATCGTTGTCTCATTTCCTCTCTTAGAGAGATAATAATGAGCAACGCGGAGGCATCTTCTATCTCCATAGCTGCCCCCCGTTTTGGTGTCTGTCTGCCGGCACAGCACCAACCAGTGTCTGCTCTACCTTTTCTTTCAAGCAGCACCTATTCCTGGGAGTGGAGTGATCAGCTCTTCCAGTGTCTGCTCTGCCTTATAGACTCAAGCAGCACCCTCCCAGCCGTTCTTTCCCAGCACCCTCCAAAAAATTCTGCCTACCGCAGTTATGGAATTGAGCTCGCGGCGAGAAGGATGTCCTTTTGCTCCGTGGAAACCATCCTCTGCTACCAGTTGAAGAAAAGGGGGAGTCGAGGGCGCGGCTCTTGGGTGCTGGGCGACGGTCCCAGAGTAACGACACAATCCCAATATGAGTATGGAAGTTCTCCGTTTAATGACTATACGTACAGGATATATATAGACTCTAAGCAGAGAGCACGCTGATCACGCACCAAAGCCCGCGTTTCCATTGGTAAAGCCTTGCTGTCCACGCGTACTAGTAGCATATACGATTGGTCTATAGTTTTAGATACACGGAGCGATGAGCACCCCCTCCCCTTTTCCTGTTTCTCTTATCTGTTTGTTACAACTGCCAAGTTCTTGTTTTGTTGCATTTTTGCAGCGTTCAAGGAGAGTCCAAGGTGACTCGCTCCGGGCCTAACTCTTGCTCAGAGCCTGGATTGCTCAGACTGCTCAGAAGCATGAAATCATGCCCTCGCTCACTTAACCAAGCCTCCACACCTGTAGTAGCCAAGGATAGATAAAATAGGAGGGCAGGAGCATTTTCTTCTGACCTAGCTGGTGTTTAGACACAACTGTTCCCTTTTTAATCCACAGCAGCTGGGATGTGCCTGCCCCTGCATACACACAGCCATCCGTCTTCCCCAAGCTTCTTGTACCTGGGCTTCCCTTCTATGTGGAGGAGAGTCTCCTAAACAGGACAGACAAGGATATCTAGCCTTCTGCAGGTGATGGTTTCCTTCTGAGGACTAGCCCAAACAAAAAAACATGTTTTAGCACCCCCCCCCCCCCCCCCCAATATTCCTAGTTCCTAAGCTTTGAGGAGGGAAGAGGGTCCTCTAGATTACCCTCCTTAGCATACCCTGCTCTGCTGGGTACATACATGGGTCATACATACCGGGTCATACACCAAGCCCTGGTGTAAGTACATGCTGGGTACATACATGCTGGGTCATACAACAAGCCCTGCCCAAATGCTGGTGGTGTTTCAGCCAAAGTATTGTGAATCTTCCATAGAGAGCAGCCTTGGCCCCTTGGGTGGGGGCAGCAGGACAGGGTCCAGCAGGACTCTCCATATTTTTCTGTTCTTGCTGCCCTGCTGACTGCAGAGGACACTGACCCTCAGGTTCAGCAGATCTGCTGGTCACAAAGAGGATGTGAGACTTTTACTTCTAATTAGGTTATTTGCTACTGAGCTTTCTCTGTGTGTTCTGAATATTATCTCTGGGTCTAATGAGAGGTACAGGAAATACCAGGAGGGGTTAACCTGAGCTTTAATCTAGCCCGTTGCCAGGTCCCTGTCGGTGGCTAGATCTAGCTGCTTTTTTAAAAAGTCTTGGGCTGTAGCAATGACATATGTAGGGATTCTGGCCCCATGTTAGGTTTATCCCGAGGACTGGTAGCTGGAGATTGGTTTAACTGTGGAAAGCATATTAAATCTATATGTTGAATTAACAGTTATAGCTCTGGACATTCATGCTATCCATATAAACACAAAATTAATTCCAAAATTCTGCCCTTTTCATGGTGTGGTCAGTGCCTATAACTGAAAACCGGACCACACTGCAGAGACTGCTGGGAGACTGGGGAGCCGTGCTCCTTGGGCTATGTAGTCAGTGCAGGATGCACCTTCCTACTGAGGAGCTGGAAGCTGCAGTTTGTTTCCCTCAGGCTGGGTTTTTCCTGTTAGTGGCCAAGTCCCATGCTAGGTATGTAATTCAGCTGCTCTCATGCTGCTGGACCATTAGCCTCTCTAATGTTTTCCAGCTGTGTGAGCCAAAGCAGCAGACCCCACTGAGTCCTTGTGTTCAGTGTTTGGAGCCCAGAGCTCACAGAAATGCTTCTTGGAGGGCTCATGCTCAAAGCAGCCCCATCTGAAGACAGAGATGCTCCCTCTTGCAGATAGATGAAGTGGCTCCACTCTTACCTGGCCTAATATGGGATGTAGGAGAAGTTACCCCCTGTGGGAGTGCAGCCCCCATTGCTGTTACGTGGCTTAATACTTGGAGCCTTGCACATATAGAAGATGAAAAGAATTGAGATGTCTCCTGGCTGAAAGGCTGGGGACAGTGCCTGGGCTTACCTGTTTGCTCTGAGTTGAAGGCAGAAGTGTCATGGACAGGAGAGACCACATTTCTCTTTCACAGAATCACAGAATTGTTTTGGTTGGAAAGGACCTTTAAGATCATCGAGTCCAACCATTAACCTAACACTACCAAGTCAACCACTAAACAATATCCCTAAGCACCACATCTACTCATCTTTTACAAACCTTCAGGGATGGTGACTCAACCACTTCCCTGGGCAACCTGTTCCACTGCTTGAAAACCCTTTCCGGGAAGAAATTTTTTCTAATATCCAATCTAATCCTCCCCTGGTGCAACTTGAGGCTGTTTCCTCTCGTCCTATCACTTGTTACCTGGGAAAAGAGACTAAAACCCACCTTGCTACAACCTCCTTTTAGATAGTGGTAGAGAGTGATAAGGTCTCCCCTAAGCCTCCTTTTCTCCAGGCTAAACCACCCCAGTTCCCTCAGCTGCTCCTCATAGATTCCTCATTCTCTAGACCCTTCACCAGCATTGTTGCCCTTCTTTGGACTTGCTCCAGGACCTCGATGTCTTTCTTATAGTGAGGGGGCCCAAAACTGAACACAGTATTCAAGGTGCGGCCTCACCAGTGCCAAGTACAGGGGGACGACCACTTCCCTTGCCCTGCTGGCCACACTATTTCTGATACAAGCCAGGATGCTGTTGGCCTTCTTGGCCACCTGGGCACACTGCTGGCTCATATTCAGCCAGCCATCGATCAACACCCCCAGGTCCTTTTCTGCCAGGCAGATTTCCCGCCACTCTTCCCGAAGCCTGTAGCGTTGCATGGGGTTGTTGTGCCCCAAGTGCAGGACCTGACACTTAGCCTTGTTGAATCTCATACAGTTGGCCTCGGCCCATCGATCCAGCCTGTCGAGATCCCTCTGCAGAGCCTTCCTACCCTCAAGCAGATCAACACTCCTGCCCAACTTGGTGTCATCTGCGAACTTACTGAGGGTGCGCTCCATCCCCTCATCCAGATCATTGATAAAGATATTGAACAGAACTGGCCACAGTACTGAGCCCTGGGGAACACCACTTGTGACCGGCTGCCAACTGGATTTAACTCCATTCACCACAACTTTTTGGGCCCGGCCATTCAGCCAGTTTTTTACCCACCGAAGCATATGCCTGTCCAAGCCATGAGCAGCCAGTTTCTCCAGGAGAATGCTGTGGGAGACTGTGTCAAAGGCTTTACTAAAGTCTAGGTAGACAACTTCCACAGCCTTTCCTTCATCCAGTAAGCGTGTCATCTTGTCATAGAAGGAGATCAGGTTAGTCAAGCAGGACCTGCCTTTCATAAACCCATGCTGATTGGGCCTGATCGCCTGGTTGTCCTGTAAGTGCCCCATGATAGCACTCAAGATGATCTGCTCCATAATCTTCCCTAGCACTGAGGTCAGACTGACAGGCCTATAGTTCCCCAGATCCTCCTTCTGGCCCTTCTTGTAGGTGGGTGTCACATTTGCTAATTTCCAGTCACCTGGGACCTCCCTGGTTAGCCAGGACTGCTGATAAATGATGGAAAGTGGCTTGGTGAGCACTTCCGCCAGCTCCCTCAGTACCCTTGGGTGGATCCCATCCGGCCCCATAGACTTGTGTGTGTCTAAGTGGCATAGCAGGTCTCTAAGCATTTCCCCATGGATTAGGAGGGCTTCACTCTGCTCCCCTTCCCTGTCCTCCAGCTCACGAGGCTGGGTACCTGGAGGACAACTTGTCTTACTACTAAAGACTGAGGCAAAGAAGGCATTAAGCACCTCAGCCTTTTCCTTATCCTTTGTCACTATGTTTCCTCCCACATCCAACAAAGGATGGAGATTCTCCTTGGCCCTCCTCTTGTTGCTAATGTATTTATAGAAACATTTTTTATTGCCTTTTACGGCAGTGTCCAGATTGTGTTCTAGCTGGGCTTTGGCCCTTCTAATTTTTTCCCTGCATAGCCTCACGACATCCTTGTAGTCCTCCTGAGTGGCCTGCCCCTTCTTCCAAAGGTCATAAACTCTCCTTTTTTTCCCCAAGTTCCAGCCAAAGCTCTCTGTTCAGCCAGGCCGGTGGTCTTGCCCGCCGGCTCGTCTTTCAGCACATGGGGATGGCCTGCCCCTGCGCCTTTAAGATTTCTTTCTTGAAGAGTGTCCAGCCTTCCTGGACCCCTTTGCCCTTCAGGACTGCCTCCCAAGGGACTCTGTCAACCAGGCTCCTAAACAGGCCAAAGTCTGCCCTCCGGGAGTCCAAGGTAGCAGTTGTGCTGACCCCCCTTCCTTACTTCTCCAAGAATCGAAAACTCTACCATTTCATAATTGCTATGCCCAAGATGGCCTCCAACCATCACATCACCCACAAGTCCTTCCCTGTTTGCAAACAAGAGGTCCCAGCGGGGCAACTTCCCTAGTTGGCTCACTCAACAGCTGTGTCAGGAAGTTATCTCCCACACACTCCAGGAACCTCCAAGACTGTTTCCACTCTGCTGTATTGTATTTCCAGCAGACACCTGGTAAGTTCAAGTCCCCCACAAGAACAAGGGCAACTGATTGTGAGTCTTCTCCCAGCTGCTTATAGAATATTTCATCTACCTCTTCATCCTGACTGGGTGGTCTATAGCAGACTCCCACCATGATATCTGCCTTGTTGGCCTTCCCCCTGATCCTTACCCATAAACACTCAACTCTATCGTCACCATCCTCAAGCTCTAGACAGTCAAAACACTCCCTAACATACAGAGCCACCCCACTGCCTCTCCTTCCTTGCCTATCCCTTCTGTAGAGTTTATAACCATCCATAGCAGCATTCCAGTTGTGCGAGTCATCCCACCATGTTTCTGTGACAGCAACTATGTCATAGTTTTCGTGCTGCACAATGGCTTCCAGCTCTTCCTGTTTGTTGCCCATGCTGTGTGCATTGGCGTAGATGCACTTCAGTTGGGCTATTGATCCTGCCACCTTTGTGGGGGGAGAAGCCCTAATTCCTGTATGATCATTCTGGGGCACTTCCATGGTTTCTAACCCATGACTAACCCTTGCATTCCTGTTGCCGCATGGCTCTCCATCCCCCACCACCACTGAGCTGGCAAACCAAAGGACCTCACTAGCACACTGTCCCTCAAACACTGGTGTGCCGCCCTGTCCTGTTTTCATTGGGATTTGGTTTCAGTTTGTGGCCAGCCATGGTGATCAAGGCCCTTAGCAGTTAAATCCAGGGCAGCTGACCCTGTCTGGCCCACAGGTGTATTCTATATCATGGACATCAAGCTCACTATAAAAGAGAGGGTTTGTTGGGATGAGGTGGGGCTCTTCTTGCCTTTCATGCGTGCTCTTAATAGTGATTCTTGGAGCAACTTGCTGGTGATCTCTGGATAAGTGTACTTTTGTTTGTTTTGTGTTGTCATTTATATTGATTTCTTCATTTCATTAAATCTGGCTAACTTCATCCCACAAGTCTTCCTTCTTTTCACAATTTCTTTCCTCATTTGGGGAAGGGACATTGGGTGAGGGGAAAAATTGCTATTGTTTAGCCCTGGGTGCAGTCTAAATGAGGACAGTTTATTTGGTGTCCAATGTAAATAGGTCACCTGGGAGAACTTGAGACTTTTGATCTAAGAGTCTCAGCTGAAGTTTTCACAGATTTGACTGGTTTTGGTACAAGCATTCATCATATTGGTGTCGGTAACAAGGCCACTGGGTGGAATTCTCTGGTGTTTGGTTTTTACAGTCGCTTTTGGGATGGCTAATCAAATGTGTGGTTTTGCTGTTGCTTGTTACTGGTTTTGTGCAGTTTGTCACTTCTGGCCATGGACTTAAAGGTATCACTCTGCTATGTGGTTTGGCATTGGTTTATGTTATTATAAATTTGTTTAGAGCTGTGCCTATTTCTGATTTCTATGGAATGGTAATGAGTGATCTGTATGTTCTTTTTCCCTCAAAGCTGATCTCAATGGCTTTTGGAATTTTTGAATACCCATGGGATGTTTTGACCACCATGCTCATATTGTCAGGCCTTTTGAATGTTTTTCAGTTCTTGCTCTTGCTTCAACATTGGTGTAAGGGCAGATATGGCACAGCTGCTGCAACCACTTTAACAGACACCACAGCTGCCCCGGCACCCACAATTGGAATTGCAGATACTCAGACCCTGCCAGTCCCTACAGCAGGCACCCCAGCTACCCCAGAGGTTATTTAAATCTCTGCACTGGGCACTGTGATTACTCAACTCCAGGAAGCATTTGCTGTGATGACCCAGACCTTGGCAACAAGGGCTGCAGCTACTCAGCCCCCAGTGATCGGTGGTGCAGTTAAACTAG
Organism: Nyctibius grandis; assembly: GCF_013368605.1. Classification (NCBI taxonomy): domain Eukaryota; kingdom Metazoa; phylum Chordata; class Aves; order Nyctibiiformes; family Nyctibiidae; genus Nyctibius; species Nyctibius grandis. The sequence goes on along the minus strand of NC_090694.1, from coordinate 17,085,471 downwards.
GGACTCAACCAGTGCCGGTATCGGTCGCCTCTGTACAGAAGACGAAAACTACAAAAAGAACAGGTCGTGATGGCCGACCAGGGATGTCACAGGAGGACGAGCCAGAGGTAACAACTTGATCCCTATCCCTGAGTGAGCTGTGAGATATACGTAGAGATTACAGCTGTCATGAAGGCAAGCAGCTTGTTACTTGGCTGCTCTGCTGCCGAGATAAAGGAGCTGATGGTCTGAAGTTAGATGGTAGGGAAGCTAAGCAGCTGGGATCACTGGCTAGAGAAGTGAGTATTCATAGGGGTCTTGCAAGTGGTGCAGAGCCCCTCACTCTCTGGTGGTGACTCCTGCAAAGCGTGAAGAACAGGTATCCTTTAGGGATGATGTCATATACCACCCAGGCAAGTGGACAACCATTGAGAGAAGTGTTAAGAATCTTGGGGAAGTAACTGTGAGAACTGATTTTTGAGGACCTGGATGACCCGTGGACACCAGTAGATCCAGATGCACTCAGAGTTACCGGACCCATGTGACGCAAGTGGGTACAGACTGAGCCGCCATCATATGGCAACTCATTAGCATTATTTAGCTGGGCGGATGCTGATGCACCAATGGTGGGTGACATAATCGGATGCGGCAATATGCAGACAATCTCATTTCCTCCACACGGACCAGTGTCTTAGCTGGGGAAAAACCGTCTGCCAAATCCACAGAACTGCTTGGTAAGGTGTTGGACAAATTGTCCCAGATGGAGGACAGACCCCCACTCCCCACCTGTACCGAAGAATGTCTCAACCATCAGGAGACAGCGTTCCCCTGCAAGACCTACTCGGGAGAGATAGTATACATCATGAGGCACCCTGTGGTTTTTCCTGCGGGACCATGGAGAAGACATGAGGAAATGGGATGGAAAACCTACCTCGGCTTTACAGACACGCATACATGAGTTACAAGGTGCACTGACTAGGAATGTGGCTTCTTCCAGGAGATTTGTTGCTCCCGTTTCTAATGGGAAGCTTTCCAGACAGCATAGATGGGCTTTGGATCCCAATTTACCAGGCATGAATAATGGGGATCAAATCTATGTGAGCTGCTCGCACTGAGATGTCGATAATGAACACTATGTTCAGGATTAGAGGGGCCCTGCTTCCAGCCAGGTGGAGGATAGGGATAACCGTGTTTTTTGGACTGCGTGGGTTCAGTGGCCTGGCACATCAGAGATACAGCAGTATAGGGCTTTAGTGGACACTGGTGCACAATGCACCATAATACCATCAAACTATAAAGGGACAGAATCGATTTCTGTCTCCGGCATGACAGGGGGCTCCCAAGAGCTGACTGTATTGGAAGCTGAAGTGAGTCTGACTGGGACTGAGTGGCAGATGCACCCTATTGTGACTCGCCCAGATGCCTCATGCATTCTTGGTATAGATTACCTGAGAAGAGGGTATTTCAAGGACCCGAGGGGATACCAGTGGGCATTTGGTGTAGCGGCTGTAGAGACGGAAGAAATTAAACAGCTGTCTACCCTGCCCAGTCTATCAGAGGACCGTTATACTCCAACAGAAAAAGAGATACTGGCAGCCTATGAAGGAGATCGAGCTGCCTCAGAAGTAATTGGCACTGAGGCACAGCTCCTCCTGGCTCCCAGATTGCCACTGTTGAACTGGATGTTTAAAGGAAAGAACCCCTCTACACATCACTGTTAAAGAAAATTGGCAGAGTCCGGGTCTCTAGGTTTGCTGGTTTTATTAAACAACTCAGAGCTGGACCACCACCGCAGTGAATGGTACCTGACTCAAATTCACTATCGGTTTATATAGAAACTAATAATCAATTGCATCATAAACTTTTCATAAGCTTCTGTTAAAATTCTACTAGCTATTTCAATTCTTCTTTTCTTCAGTTGTTAGATGTCCACAAAAGTCCATTATTTTCCATTGCTTAGCTGATCTTTATGTTCTGGTTCCGCTCCGACTCCGGTCGACACCCCGTCCTTAATGTTCTTGCTGTGATCAGCGTCCCGTCTTGATCCGGGTGGACCAGAGTCTGGTTTCCACTGCCAGCATCTCCTAAGTATTAACCTAAAATAGCTAAAGTCTATTTAGAACTTTATTTCTATTAATGTTTTTTTCTAAGTATCCTACATTTCTTTTAAGGTAAAGAAAAGGTTAACCATACATCCCCTTTACTAAAATCATCAGAAGGTAATACTTCTAGGCCTACTCCTGCTTAGCTACTCATTAAGCTTTGATTGATGATTTGTTCAGTCATAGGTCAGGATTACACAAGGAGCTTTGAGAAAAATATTCATGGATTGTGAAAGCCCGCCTGTGTTTATTCATATAGACTTATATTAATTATTCTATTCTTCATTCTATTTCACCCCTATTGATCCTTGTCTCCCTAACTCATAAGAACTTTTACATTAATTATGTGAAAATTTCTATAACATCACGCAACTGATGCTATGAGGAGTAAGTAGGTTGCATTGATTACTCAGTGGGCCCGAATAGGGAATCTCTATCACCCAGGAATTCTGGAAGTAATCATGGACTGGCCCGAAAGCAAAGATTTTGGAATGTTGCCAGAGGAGGAGGTCATGTGTGCTGAAGAGGCCCCACCATACACTAGACTATCAGAGAATAAGAAGCATCATGCCTTGTTCACCAATGGATCTTGCTGTATTGTAGGCAAGCAGTGAAGGTGGAAAGCTGCTGTGTGGAGTCCTACACAATGAGTGGCAGAAGCAGCTGAGGGAGAAGGTGAGTTGAGTCAGTTTGCAAAAGTAAAAGCCATCCAGCTGGCTCTAGACATTGCTGAGGGAGAAAAATGGCCAGTCCTCTACCTGTATACTGACTCATGGATGGTAGCAAATGCCCTGTGGGGATGGCTGAAGCACTGGAAGAAAAAATACTGGCAGCGCAGAGGCAAACCCATCTGGGCAGCCGAATTATGGCAGGATATTGCTACCTGATTAGAGAAGCTGGTTGTGAAGGTACATCACGTAGATGCTCACGTACCAAAGAGCAGAGCCACTGAGGAACAGCAAAACAACCAGCAGGTGGATCAAGCTGCCAAGATCCAAGTGGCTCAAGTAGATCTGGACTGGCAGCATAAAGGTGAACTATTTTTAGCTCGGTGGGGCCCATAATACATCGGGTCATCAAGGCAGAGATGCGACATACAGATGGGCCTGTGACAGAGGGGTGGATTTGACCATGGACACCATTGCACAGGTCATCCATGAATGTGAAACATGCGCTGCAATTAAACAAGCCAAATGACTGAAACCCCTGTGGTATGGAGGATGATGGAAAAAATATAAGTAGGGAGAGGCCTGGCAAATTGATTACATCTCACTTCCACGAACCCGCCAAGGCAGGCGCTACATGCTCACGATGGTGGAAGCAAGTACCGGCTGGTTGGAAACATAACCCATGCCTCATGCCACTTCCCATAACACTATTATGGGCCTTGAAAAGCAGATTTTGTGGTGACATGGCACTCCGGAAAGAATCGAGTCAGACAATGGGACTCATTTCTGAAATAGCCTCATAGACACCTGGGCTAAAGAGCATGGTATTGAATGGATATATCACATCCCCTACCATGCACCAGCTGCTGGGAAAGTTGAAGAATGTAATGGGCTGTTGAAGACTACCCTGAAAGCAATGGGTGATGGGACTGTCAAAAATGGGGATGAACACTTAGCAAAGGCGACTTGGTTAGTTAATACCAGGGGATCTGTCAACCGGGCTGGTCCTGCTCAACTGTTGCGCACTGTAGAGGGGCATAAAGTCCCTGTGGTTCATGCAAGAAATATGTTGGGGAGAACAGTTTGGATTACTCCTGCCTCAAGCAAAGGCAAACCTATTGAGTGAGTTCATCTTTCCGTGTGAGTTCATCTTTCTCTAGACTATTCATTATTTCATATCATGAACCCTACAGTCTCCCATTTAACACAAATAATTCCTATTTCTTCAGTCTCTCCTCTTGTGTGAGTTTTCCAGGACCTTGTGCAGTTTCTTAATTCCCTCCAACTCTGCAGTCATACTTCTGAGCTAGGGTGACTAATTGCACTGTTTCCCATTCAACAAGGGGATGACTCCTGCTTTCTGTATCAACATTAGAAGACTCTGTACCATAATTTCCCTTTCCATTTCTTATGTACCCTAACATTCATATGTAGATGTTCACCAAGTAAAGTTCCTTATGACTAGGGTGACATCCAGGTACTTTTTGCAGTTTAATGATATCAGTTTAAGGAGTTAGAATCAATTTAATAATTTAATCAGTTTAATGATTTGGAACCTGATAAAAAGTTCTTTTGTGACTATCCTCTGTTACACTGTTAGATGCATCTACTTAACATAACATCAAACTCAAGCTTTGCAACAAGACTAGCCTAGAAGAAAGCGGGGATTTTCCATAGAAACAGTGAATGGTTTGGGTTGGAAGGGACCTTAAAGATCATCTAGTTCCAACCCCCCTGCCATGGGCAGGGACACCTTTCCACTAGACCAGGTTGCTCAATGCCCCATCGAACCTGGCCTTAAACACTGCCAGGGAGGGGGCAGCCACAACTTCCCTGGGCAACCTGTTCCAGTGCCTCACCACCCTCACAGGAAAGAATTTCTTCCTAGTGTCTAATCTCAGTCTACCCTCTTTCAGTTTAAAACCATTAGCCCTTGTCCTATCACTACACAACCTTGTGAAAAGTCCCCTCTCCCGATTTCCTGTAGGCCCCCTTCAGGTACTGGAAGGCTGCTATGAGGTCTCCCCGGAGCCTTCTCTTCTCCAGGCTGAACAGCCCCAACTCTCTCAGCCTCTCTTCATAGGAGAGGCGCTCCAGCCCCCTGATCATCTTTGTGGCCCTCCTCTGGACTTGCTCCAACAGGTCCGTGTCCTTCTTATGTTGGGGGCCCCAGAGCTGGATGCAGTACTCCAGGTGGGGTCTCACGAGAGCTGAGTAGAGGAGCAGAATTACCTCCCTCGACCTGCTGGCTATGCTGCTTTGGATGCAGCCCAGGATATGGTTGGCCTTCCGGACTGCAAGTGCACATTGACAGCTCATGTTGAGCTTCTCATCAACCATCACCCCTACATCCTTCTCCTCAGGGCTGCTCTCCATCCATTCTCCACCCAGCCTGTATTTGTGCTTGGGATTTCCCTGACCCACATGCAGGACTTTGCGCTTGGCCTTGTTGAACTTCATGTGGTTTGCACAGGCCCAGCTCTCAAGCCTGTCAAGGTCCCTCTGGATGGCATCCCTTCCCTCCAGCGTGTTGACCGCACCACACAGCTTAGTGTTGTCGGCAAACTTCTTGAGGGCACACTCAATCCCACTGTCCCTGTCGCCAACAAAGATGTTAAACAGGACCAGTCCCAATACCAGTCCCTGAGGAACACCACTCATCACTGGTCTCCACTTGGACATCGAGCTGTTGACCGTAACTCTTTGAGTGTGACCATCCAGCCAATTCCTTATCCACCGAGTGGTCCATCCGTCAAGTCCATGTCTCTCCAATTTAGAGACAAGGGTGTCGTGCGGGACAGTGTCAAATGCTTTGCACAAGTCCAGGTAGATGACGTCAGTCGCTCTTCCCTTATCTGCCAGCACTGTAACCCCATCATAGAAGGCCACCAAATTTGTCAGGCAAGATTTGCCTTTAGTGAAGCCATGTTGGCTGTCACCAACCACCTCCTTATTTTCCATGTGCCTTAGCATAGTTTCCAGGAGGATCTGCTCCATGATCTTGCCAGGCACAGAGGTGAGACTGACTGGCCTGTAGTTCCCCAGGTCTTCCTTTTTTCCCTTTTTAAAAATGGGGGTTATGTTTCCCCTTTTCCAGTCAGTGGGAACTTCACCAGACTGCCACGACTTCTCAAAAATGATGGATAGTGGCTTAGCAACTTCATCTGCCATTTCCCTCGGGACCTGCAGATGTACCTCATCAGGTCCCATGGACTTGTGCACCTTCAGGTTCCTTAGATGGTCTCGAACCTGATCTTCTCCTACAGTGGGCGGTTCTTCATTCTCCCAGTCCCTGCCTCTGCCTTCTGCGACTTGGGTGGTGAGGCTAGAGCACTTGCCGGTGAAGACTGAGGCAAAAAATTGTTGAGTACCTCAGCCTTCTCCATATCCTGGGTAACCAGGTCTTCCGTTTCCTTCCGGAGAGGGCCCACATTTCCCCTGGTCTTCCTTTTATCACTGACATACCTGTAGAAGCATTTCTTGTTGTCCTTGACATCCCTGGCCAACTTTAATTCTATCAGGGCTTTAGTTTTCCTAACCTGATCCCTGGCTGCTCAGACAATTTCTCTGTATTCCTCCCAGGCTACCTGCCCTTGATTCCACACTCTGTAGGCTTCCTTCTTGTGCCTGAGTTTGTCCAGAAGCTCCTTGTTCATCCATGCAGACCTCCTGGCGTTTTTGCCTGACTTCCTCTTTGTTGGGATGCATCGCTCCTGAGCCTGGAGGAGGTGGTCCTTGAATATTAACCAGCTGTCTTGGGCCCGTCTTCCCTCCAGGGCTTTTTCCCATGGTACTCTACCAAGTAGGTCCCTGAAAAGGCCAAAGTCTGCCCTACTGAAGTCCAGGGTGGTGAGCTGGCTGCGTGCCCTCCTTGCTGCCCTATGGATCTTGAACTCCACCATTTCATGGTCACTGCAGACAAGGCTGCCCTTGAGCTTCACATTCCCCACCAGCCCCTCCTTGTTGGTGAGAACAAGGTCCAGCATGGCACCTCTCCTCATCGGCTCCTCTATCACTTGGAGAAGGAAGTTGTCATCCACGCATTCCAGGAACTTCCCGGATTTCTTGTGCCCTGCTGTGTTGTCTCTCCAACAGATATCAGGGTGGTTGGAATCCCCCATGAGGACCAGGGCTTGTGATCATGAAGCTACTCCTATCTATCTGTAGAGAGCCTCATCCCCTTGGCCTTTCTGGTCAAGTAGCCTGTAGCAGATGCCCACTATAATGTCTCCTGTTCCTGCCCTCCCTTTAATCCTGACCCATAAGCTCTCTGTCGGCTCCTCCTCTATCCCCAGGCAGAGCTCCAGGCACTCCAGCCGGTCATTGATATAGAGGGAAACATCCCCTCCTCATCTCCCCCGCCTGTCCTTCCTGAAGAGCCTGTATCCTTCCATTCCAACACTCCAGTCACAGGAGTTGTCCCACCACATCTCTGTGATGCCAATAAGGTCATAGCCCTGCATGCATGCATACGTCTCTAGCTCCTCTTGTTTATTCCCCATGCTACATGCGTTTGCATAGAGGCATTTAAGTTGGGCCCCCGATGATGCTGACTTACTGGCTGGGGTTCCTTTGTGCTGCTCTTCACATGCTCTCCTGCTGACCTGCAATACTTCTCCAGGCTCTGGGCATCTATTGCTGGCCCTGGCATCAAACTGGCAGAAGTTGGATGGATTGAGGTTCCCCTCCCCCGGCAACTTTAGTTTAAAGCCCTCTTCACCAGCTTGGCAAGCCTATGACCAAAGATGCTCTTCCCCTTTTCTGACAGATGGATTTTTCTTACATATCTGTTCACCGAGGAGTTTCTTTTCACTGTCTGTAGAGTGTGGTTTTGGGGGGGTTTTGCTCCCTCAAGTTGTACAAATTCTTGGAGTAGGAGTGTGGGGAGAAGTTTTCCCTGTCATGCAAAAGATGCATGCTCTTTTGGACTTACAGACTGGATTGCCAGAAGCACTTTATCCACATCAGGACTCTTCCCACGATGTAGCAAAGGTAGCAGACAAGTGAGCTTTCCCACTACTGGTTGGATTTTAATGGCTTCCACAAACACTGGGACAAAATCTTCTTGTTCAGTTCTGTCCTGCTATTCCACAGCTGACAGGGAAGCACCTCCATCTCTGAACCTCCATGTCTCACACAGTTGCACAGATCTCCACATCTCTCACTTGTTTGCTTTTCTTGGGTTTAACCATCACTCAGGTCCATCAGAACCATGCCTACTGAGATGAGTTATCGCCCAGCATCTATGATATAGAAGTGGCTTTGGACTGAATATCTCAAGCTGACCCAGTTTATATAAAACAGAAGGGCAAAAAGAAAACAACTCTGTAATGAAACCTTTTTGATTTTTAAAGAGCAGATCTCTGGCATACCAGGGAAAAGAGTTATAAAGCCAACAAGAACAAAGAGCTTGGAGAAGTACTGCAGAAAAGGCTTTGAATGTACATAACTAAGATAAAAATCTAGAATCACCAGGCAAGGTGAGGAAATTAGAGCAGGGCTCCCGACCAACCTGAATCCACCAAGGAGGATATTAGAGGTAAGTAGAAACAGCATCTTTGATGCTGTTTCAGCAAGAAGAAGAATATGGAAGCTGCGGCGATGACAGGTTAGTGTAGGTAGATTAGGGTACGGCGACCGGAAAATCTCGGGCTGTAACGGAAGGTAGGCGTGGCGAAAGGAGCAGGATGTGCAAGTATCGTGCGAGTTCGTACGGGACAAGACGACTATATAAGGCTGTTGCGCAGTTAAATAAACACCATTTGTTGCATCCTCACATTGGTGTCAGTGCTCAATGGCCCTGGGGTGCGGATAGCCTCAGGCCAGCCAGCAACCGAACGGAGCTTGCCGCAGACAAGCGGCAACAAATGGTGACCCCGACGTGATTGCTGGGCTGGCGGGCCGCGGGCGGTCGGAGTGGGTTCGCGAACCATGGAAGCCTTGATAAAGGTGATTTCGTTACTGGGCGGGGAATTTAAGATTTCTGTGAAATCGAAAGACGTAGCCCAGTGTGTGGACCGTCTCGTTAAAGGGGGGGGGGCGGTGGCAGGACCGGCTGATTGTTTACAGCCGAATACCTGGGAGCGGTGCTCGATGAAGCTCGCTGAGCGAGCTATGGCAGCGGGTTCTGCCAAAGAATTAAAAACATGGGGAGTTATCTTGTGGCTGCTACGGGCTGTGCGGGAGGTCTGGGCGACTTGGGATGCGGCTCGGACGTGTTTACATGGGGTCTACCCTGACCAAGACAGAAGTGGCAGTGGTGAAACTCCTCCAACATATACTCTCTGAGAGAGGAATTAAATATGACGAAGCTGCGTTAAAGCAGTTACTGTTCTGGACAAAAGATAAAGGACATTTTACAACCTTTAATGATGTCTTTGAAGTGCCTTTATGGGAGAAGATTGGTGACTCTCTCTGGGATGCGGTGTCAAGTGGTGATAAGGAAGCCTTTAAATTGTCTGCTACGTGGAGGCTGGTTAGCGAAGCGTTAAAAGGAATAAAAGCAGAGAGAGAAGTCACACATAGCTTTTATGGCTTTAGGACCGCAAGCGCCTACTACCCCCTCACTGTTTGCGGGACCAACACCTCCCACGGCCCCGGTGGCTGTACCGGTGGCAGCTCCTTTACCGCCATGGGTACGGACGGCTCCGAAAAAAGCTGAGGAGCGGGGAGTGAGTAAAATAGATACAGATCCATTAGAACCGGTAGTGCGCCCTAAAACACAAACTCGATTTGGACTAATTGATTCAGACGCTGAACAGGAGACTTGGCCGAAACCCCTCCGAAACCCCCTCCTCCTCTCATTGATCTCTCTACGGATGAGGCTGAGCAGGAGGACAAGAAGGAGGGTAAACCTGCTTTGTACCCACCTTTACCGGATTCGCCATTTACGGAGTCAGCAGTACCAGAGTCACAAGGACTTAAAGGACTGTTACCATCACGAAATGGACACGAACTTGACATGACAGAGCTTGGTAGATGACTGGAAGAATTAAAGATGGAATTGCAGCAGCATCGTTCAGCCAACGCCTCGGGACACGTGACTATGTCTCCCCCAAAACCCCCCTCTGTGTTCGGGACAAGTATTAGGGCCACCTCAACCTCCTTTACAACTCCCTACTCCACCTTTAGATCAGGGCGGGGGGGGGAGGTTTGCGTCCATCTGGTAATGTGGGAGGTGAGGGAGAGGGTCAGCGTCCACCCGCGTATACAGGGGAAGGGGGGGAGGTGAGGGAGGAGTGAAATGGAAAGGGGTCATTCGAGATGCGTTATTAGAAGGAGTTATAATTCCACACGCATATTCGGTGATTGTGGGTGCGGGTCCTGAGGGGAGAAATATTTGGCAACTGTTAGATTGGAAAATTGTAAAAGAAGCATTGCCACTACAGTTAGCGAAGGACAACACAGGTGAGGACTGCGGGAAAGTTGTTGCAGGGATGGCAAATCATAACCCCACCTTAACTGAGCTAATGGATGCTTGTGAGAAAGTAGGAACCACCACATCTCAGATGGAGCATTTAGCAAAAACTTTTGCGGCGGCAGTTAAGGTAGTTCATCGTTGTTATACATGCGAACAGGAAGGTCACTTTAAGAAAAACTGCCTTAAGAAGTTGAAGCTGAGTGGGAGAGATAACTCTGTTTTGATGTGTCATTGCTGTGGGAAGCTAGGGCATTTTGTGAAGCTGTGCAGGTCTCAGTATAATGCTCAAGGTCAGCTGATAACAACCAGCTGCAGAGTACAGGGAAACTGGAGAAAGAACGCGGGGGGGGGGGGAACCGTGTGCTGACACAAATGAATCTTCCCAACCAGTTCCAGGCCTAAGCAGTTAACTCGCAGCCCGAACCGCAGGGAGCATAGGACTGGTGTTTCCACGCAGGGTTAACCTGCGTGGCTGCCAAGCCTTGGACCTGTGGCAAACAGGGATAATGCTAATGCTGATTGTCAAAAGATCATTGAAGCTTTACCTGGAAAACCAGATTTGAATGCTATGATAAAGGCATGTGCAAAAGTGGGTACTGCGGAAAATAAGGCTCAAGTTATGGCTGCGGCCGTACTTGGGGCTTACGTCGTCACAATTGCAGCCTATATTCCAATTGTTAGCAAGGGACACAACTTTAACAGCACCACGACACACTACTTCAGAGGTACAGCAACTGATTACTGAAATAGAAAGCAGGCTACATTCCAAATTTGTACATCGTATTGATTTGAATCAGGAAATACAACTTATCACTTTGTTTGATAGGCAAATTCCGTATGCAATAATTGGTCAATGGAATTCAGAATGATCAGATTCGTTACAGAGCTATTGGCACAGATTATTCATCAAAGGACGGATGCGATGTCGGGAGCTTGTGGCCAGAGATCCCTGCATCACTAACCGTTCCTATTGCAGCTCAATATTTTGAGTGGTGTACGGCTAATAGCTTTGCTTTGCAAACAGCTATGGAGAATTTCTCGGGACAGGTTGTTTACCACTTGCCCTCCCATCCTGTTATAAAATTGAGTGCGGAACTTCCAATTGCCACAGGAGTGTGGTGCGCAGACACTCCTGTGGATGGAATTACCATTTTTACGGATGGATCTGGGAACACAGGCAAGGCGGGCCTTGTCTGGTATTCTGATGGCAAGTGGGAATCTATGGTAGTACAACAAAAGGGTTCACCTCAGGTGGTAGAATTACGAGCTGTATTAAAAATATTTCAGAATTTTCCCATTCCCTTTAATTTGATTACTGATTCAGCATATGTAGCTGGCATTATAAAGCAATTGGATAGATCTGTTATAGAGCATATATATAATCAGTGTGTTTTTGAATTGCTGCGAGCTCTGTGACAAGAAATTCAAATCCGAACTGCATTGTTTTATGTTTTACATGTAAGAAATCATACTAATTTGCCTGGGTTTATTGCAGAAGGCAATGCTCGAGTGGACTCTTTGGTTTCTGACCTTACAAATTCTACTGCAATGACTGTGCAGGTGCCGGACATTAAACAGCAAATCATAGAATGGGTTTTTCCACCTTTTCATCCTAAAACAACAATTTGTACCAGAGTGGAAGCAATAGCACGATTGCTTGTCAAAGTGTGTAAAAGAATTACAGACATTACCGGACTAGACTCAGATGCTATCTATTTACCTATCAGAAAGGAATATCTACAGTGGTTAACAAATCAGTCAACTCTTTTTTAAATGGCCTTACAGGACTTTACTGGACATTTGCTAACATGTTTGCCAAAAGATAAAAAGCTACAGTTTATTTGCAAACAGGATTGGGAAGAAAAACCTATCAGATCAGAGATACCTGTGACTGGACTAACTGTTTTTACTGATGCAGGAAAGCGATCACATTCAGCAGTTATTACCTGGCAAGAGGATGGACAATGGAAACATTGTAAATTCTCAGGACAAACTGAGCACTCATTGCAGACACTTGAATTTTTTGCGATATATAACAGACTCTCTTTATGCAGCAGGCATTGTAAATCGAATTGAAAGAGCTTTTATACGACCAGTGAAAAATATGCGACTTTACACCATTTTGCTACAATTGCATCAGGCAATAAACCTCAGGGAGGTACCTTATTTTGTCACTCACATTCGTAGTCATCAATTTGATCAAGGTTTGAGCATTGGAAATAATAAAGCAGACACACTTGTATCCTATATGCAAATATCACCAAATTTATTTGAACAAGCGCGCCTATCCCATCAATTCTTTCATCAATCAGCGAAAATGTTAACGAAACAATTTCACCTCACCATGGCACAAGCACGTGAATTAGTTAGTGCTTGTCCTAGTTGTCAGAAAATTGGCATGGGAATTGGAATAGGGGTAAATCCTCGAGGATTGAGTGCGTTGCAACTGTGGCAAATGGATGTTACTCACATTGCAGAATTTGGAAGGCTCAAATATGTTCATGTATCTGTTGATACGTTTTCACATGTAATATGGGCAACAGCACAAACTGGGGAAACAGGTCGTCATGTCAAACGACATTTACTTGCTTGCTTTGCAAGTCTTGGGGTTCCACAACAACTTAAGACTGATAATGGACCAGCATACTGTTCATAGATTTTTCGTCAATTTTGTCAACTATGGGGTATTACACATGTCACTGGGATTCCTCATTCGCCTACGGTTCAGGCGATTCTGGAACGTGCTCATAGTACATTGAAACAGCTTCTGCAAAAACAAAAAGGGGGAGAGGTGACTGAACCTTCTGAGAGACTTGCAAAAGCTGTTTATGTACTTAACCATTTAACTTTAGCAGGAGATAAGGAGCGACCCCCAATTGTAATACATTGGGAGGCAGTTCGACAGGGAGCAAGCTATGTGCAAAACAAAGGCAAAGTGTGGTATAGGGAACCAGGTACTAACGAATGGTTGGGACCAGGGGAACTATTACTAATGGGTCGAGGTTATGCTTCTGTCTCTACAGGCGCAGGAGTACGGTGGATTGTCTCTAAAAGGATGGTTAGCCACATTATTAGAGGGAATAGTTTATGTAGTTGTGAATATAGTTATCATAGGGATCTGCGTGGGTTGTGTTAAGACAATCATTGAGAATAGTATATGGAAGTAGTGAGATAATAAATCTAACTACTTCCAAAGGGGGAAATTGATACCGGATGGTTTAGCAACGGTTTAGCAAGAGTAGGCCTCAGAGTAGGCTCTAAAAGGCCTGCTCTGTGTTACCTTTACACAGAATCAGCTTTCCTGTCAGTAATTTTCCTTTCAGCTAGAATAACAGAGAATAACAGTATGTTCTGAAGTAAACTGCATGTTTTGTAGATAGAGTCTGCTTATGGGAATGTTTATAATAGGCCTTATCCTACTCCTGTTACCCTGTTTGTTTGCATGTTTGCAGAAAACTGTGCAACGAATGGTCAATACAGCCTTTTTGGCACAACAACAGAGAGCAGGATTTATGGGTAACCAAGGCTGGGATTCTCTGACTGGGCTCTGCGAGACACAGGGAACCGGGTTTGAGTAAGAAACAAAAAGAAAAAGAACGAGATAGGACATAGCTCGTTCAAAAACAAAAAGGGGGAATTGTGGGGTTCCCACGGGACAATGGTGGGAACGAGCTACTGAACGAGCTATGTCCAGGCATGTCCAGGGGGTGGTAATGGGGTGGTGATGAACTAGCCAATCATAATACAGAACAAGGGCCTTGGCTATGAGACCAACAAGATATGGGGGAAGTTGAAAAATAAGAAAGAATGCTGCACCTGCAAGATATAGCTTTTTAGCATAAGCCAATCAGAACTAATATAGAGGCGCGTGGACACTTACAGTATGATGATTGTGGCCACCCCGCATCGGAAACAAACAGCACGCTCCATTCAGCTACATTGGAATCTTGCAATCGCTTGGCTAGGCCTACCTGTCGAGATCAAAACTGATAATGGCCCCTGTTTTATTGCTCATACCACACGTCAGTGGTGTCAGCGGTGGGGTATCACGCTCAAACACGGCATTCCGTATAATTCTACCGGGCAGGCCATTGTAGAGCGCGCTAATCAGACGCTAAAACACAGAATTAAGATTCTTGGGGAGGGGGAAGGATTCCCAGACGTAATTCCTGTCAACTACCAATCTCACATTTTACATCGCGCTCTTTATTCTTTAAATCATTTTGCCCGGGGAGACCAAGAGCGTGCCCCAATTGAGTGACATTGGGGTCCAGGGGTGCCAGAAGTGGGCCCCCCAGTCAAGGTTCGGTTCCCTGGGACAGCGGAGTGGGAAACAGGTTGGGAGCTGCTACATCACGGGAGGGGGTATGCCGCCATCAAACGGGATGATGTTATACAGTGGGTCCCTACACGCTGTTTGCGCCCTGATTTAAAACAAAATCCTAACCCGAAGTAATATGTACGCTGTCCGAGCTTTATGTTTTGCAGGAGTACCTGTGGGGGAAGCCGAAACAGCACCAGCCTCGACCTTCAGACGTGAGGAGTCATGACAGTACAGAGAGTCTGGTAAAGCGGCGGGGCGCCAAGAAAGATGAGGAACGGCGACCGCTGCTGAGTGAAACAAAAGCTTTGAACAATGCGCTCATGATTAGCTTGCTTTTGCTTTGCATCTCAGGAGTTGCAGGGGAATCTTACTGGAGAACCTGGGCTCGGGATGTTGTATCCGCCAGCTACGCTTACGCTTTGACGCAAGGCTCCAGAATCAGCGATACGCTTTACTTCGCATGACTTGAAGCATGGGGAGGGGGAAATGTAGGTAGATTAGGGTACGGCGACCGGAAAATCTCGGGCTGTAACGGAAGGTAGGCGTGGCGAAAGGAGCAGGATGTGCAAGTATCGTGCGAGTTCGTACGGGACAAGACGACTATATAAGGCTGTTGCGCAGTTAAATAAACGCCATTTGTTGCATCCTCACATTGGTGTCAGTGCTCAATGGCCCTGGGGTGCGGATAGCCTCAGGCCAGCCAGCAACCGAACGGAGCTTGCCGCAGACAAGCGGCAACACCCATGTGTGGAATTGCTTTTGCTCAAGGACCTGGGTGCATGTGGTGGATGATGCAGGAGGATGTTGAAGTTAAATGTGTACCCCAAGGAGATTTAATTCTGGGCAAGAATAACCAAGAACTGTATGATGCTAAGTGTTCTTTATTACAGTAAGAATCACCCCAGACCTTGAACATGGGCTGCAGCGGATATATGCACTGCAAGATCAAGATGCAATACACCATCCTGCTGTGCCCAGCTTCAAGAGTACATAACACCGTACTGAGGCCTGGTCCTGAGCTCCGAACTGAGTGGCTTCCATACCAACATGTTTTCTTGCCCTGAGAAATACTATGAGAAATAGAACCCACAGGTTTGGAATGAATTGATTCAATGGACTTCTTGGAGAGATGGCCTATGACTGGAGAGAATATCTGTGTGTGGATGTGGATGTGCATTTATGTTCAGGGATGGGGAAAATAATAGTGACTTGATGTAAATGATATAGAATAAGGGGTGGAATCCTGTCCTGGTTTCACTGGGATTTTTTATGTTTGTGGCCAGCTTTGGTGCTCAGGGCCATTAGCAGTTAAATGCAGGGCAGCTGACCCAGATTGGCCCACAGGTGTATTCTATATCATTGACATCAAGTTCACTATAAAAGGGAGGGCTTGCTGTGGAGAGGTGGGGTTAAAAACTGGCTGGATGGCTGAGCTCAGAGAGTGGTGGTGAATGGGGCATAGTCCAACTGGTGGCTGGTCACTAGTGGTGTTCCCCAGTTTTAGGGCTGGTGCTGTTCAATATCTTCATAGATGATCTAGTCGTAGGGATTGAGTGCACCCTCAGTAAATTTGCAGATGACATCAAGCTGGGTGGGAGTGTTGATCTGCTGGAGGGTAGGAAGGCCCTACAGAGGGATCTGGACAGGTTAGATTGATGGGCCGAGACCAACGGCATGAGGTTCAACAAGAACAAGTGCCGGGTCTTGCACTTTGGCCACAACAACCCCATGCAGCGCTACAGGCTGGGGGAAGAGTGGTTAGAAAGTAGTCCAGTGGAAAGAGACCTGGGGGTGCTGATTGACAGCTGGCTAAACATGAGCCAGCAGTGTGCCCAGGTGGCCAAGAAGGCCAATGGCATCCTGGCCTCTATTAGGAATAGTGTAGCCAGCCGGTCTAGGCAAGCGATCGTCCCTCTGTACTCGGCACTGGTGAGGCCGCATCTTGAGTACTGTGTCCATTTCTGGGCCCCGCACTTCAAGAAAGATGTTGAGGTGTTGGAGCGAGTCCAGAGGAGGGTGACCAAGCTGGTGAAAGGTCTGGAGGGTCTGACCTACGAGGAACAGCTGAGGGAGCTGGGGTTGTTTAGCCTGGAGAAGAGGAGGCTCAGAGGTGACCTTATTGCAGTCTACAACTACCTGAAGGGAGGTTATAGTGGAGTGGGAGTTGGCCTCTTCTCCCAGGCAACTAGCGATAGGACAGGAGGACATAGCCTCAATCTTTGCCAGGGGAGGTTCAGGTTAGACATTAGGAAGCATTTCTTCTCAGAAAGGGTTATTAGACATTGGAATGGGCTGCCCAGGGAGGTGGTGGAGTTACCATCTCTGGATGTGTTTAAGAAAAGACTGGACATGGCACTTAGAGCCATGGTCCAGTTGACATGGTGGTGTCAGGGCAATGGTTGGACTCGATGATCCCTGAGGTCTCTTCCAACCTGATTGATTCTGTGATTCTTTTTGCTCTCCTCCATTTCCAATGATTGTGATTCCTGGAGGAACTTGCTGGTGCTCTATAGATAAGTATATTTTTGTGTCTTTTGTGTTGTCATTTATATTGGTTTCTTTATTTCATTAAATCTATTTAACTTCAGACCCATGAGTCTCCATCCTTTTCCCAATTCCCTTCCTTGGTTGGGGAAGGGTTATTGGGTGATAGAGAAACTGTTTATTGTTTTGCCCTGGATGCGGGCTAAATGAAGACAGGGACACATGACTTTGTCATCTTTAAGCATCTTTGCTGGATGTTTTTCAGTAGTCTTCTGTGAGGTGCCAGAGCCCCACACCATGGTTTCCAGCAGTTCTTGAAGTACTGAGATGTCTCCACCAGGAACCCCATAGAGCAATGTGCTCCAGCTCTTTCATCTGCTTCACGTGAGATTGAGCCCTGTTTCAGTCTGTACAACACAATCTAAGCTTGATGTGTTTGTTGGGCATCTCTTGTGACCTGCTTTGCTTCATGGTCTGCCTTGTTGCTGGTGCCTGGTCATGGGCTTTGCCTCTACCAGCTTTTGTTTTCTATTTTAAACAACATGGCAGGATTTCCTCCCATGCATGGATTCCCTTTATCCCTATAGCATTTCCTTCGCTGTGGGTCTTTTTCCAACCTGAGCAAAACTGTTGCACACAGTGGACAGGTACAAACTTCCCATTTCTGGCTCTATGTGCCTGTCTGCATATGATATTGCTGCCTGTTGGTTGAACATGCCTGTAGAGGAGGTAGACCTTGCACAACTGGCTGCATGGCAGCTAGATGCTGCGGTTTAGACTTTGTGCTCTTTAAGTGTACACCTAAAGCACATACAGCCAAATAGTTGTTTAATCATGGACTGACCTGACACGGAGACCTCAAGTACCACTGGCTCATGATCCAGTGCAGCCTGCTGTATTAGATGGGAAGAGGTTATAATAACCAAAGAGAAAGTTAGGAGGATTCTCAGCTGTGGTCAAGGATCATCTTCAGCAAGACTGAATTCATGAGAAAAAGTCTCTTCACTGTGGTGGATGAAAGGAGGATGAATCCACTGGCTGAAAGCTGGTACTAAGCATGTTCCACTTAGAAGAAAAAAACAAACAAACAAACAAAGCAACCTCGAGTATGTTTTTAACAGCCAAGTGGATTAGCTACTGGATCAGCTGGCATGGGATGCTTTTCCACTCTGTCTTCACCTGTAGATTTGCTGTGTCTTTCCAGGAGCATGTTTCTCTTTCTCCAGGTATACTGTCTCACAGAATAAACTGCTCTAGGTTTTTAATCCTGCATTAGAGGCTTCCTGCTCCTCTGAGTCAAACAGAAATCATATGAGAATAAGACCTCCAGAAGCCATATAATTACATCTTCCTGACCTAAGCATAGTGGACTCAGGCTATGGCATTCCTTGTGTTTCTTCATTTCATCTCTCACAGTGATTGGGACATTATCTCCTGCATCCCACATCTTAGCAGTCCAGTCCCTTCTCTCTATCAGTATCTCTTGATGCCATGGCACACTGGGTTGGTCAAGACCCTAAGATGGACATTTCTTCGGTGGCAAACCCAGAAAAAGAAATTATTTCAAATTTCTGACACTAAGGGCCTGTGAAAACTAACAGGAATGCATGCCTCTAAATAAAGGAAAGAGCTTTACTTATTTATTGTGCAAAATATTAAGAAAACCAGTCTTATCTCCTGACTGCTGTGCTTTTTTTTGGTGGAATAATGAATGGCTAGTTTTATCCATTATACCTGATGTCTAAGCTAAACTTCCCTGGCTGCCCCTCAGGCAGCCTATTCCTGTTGTCAGGAATGTGGAGAACAACTTATTCACTTGCTCTTGGCAGCAACCTTTTATAGATTTAAGAACTGTTTTCATGTATCCCCTAGTTTTCTACAGACAACTAACCAGCTTGCTTTGCAATTTACTCCTTTCTGGTTTTCCTTGCTCTCTTTGAACTCTCACCAATTTGTCCATATAGGAGGCTGAGGCATGTGCCAGTGTTGGTCAGAGAGGAAGGATTACTCCACGTCTTGCATATGACATGCCTATTCATACAGCCCTACATACTGTTTGTCTGCTTCAAAGCAAAATGCCACTATTACTCAAGTTCAGCCTGTGATCTATGGTAACCACAAATCCCTTCTGAATGAGCAGGTCATGCATGATGATTATGGGTGGGGATGTGCAATCTGTGCTGTGTGAGGTGTCATGGTAATGATTATCATTTATGTCAGTTTGCTGTTTATGTATAGACCTTATCCCTTCAGCTAACAGTATCAGTACTACAGATGGTACAGATGATGAGTAAAAGACAACTGCTCCATCTGAGAGCCAGCAGGTTAAATGCACAAGAGCTGGATGGGGTCTCCAGGATTTAGTTACAAGCCTGCATTACGGAGGCTTTTTAATGGAAATTTTCAATGGTTGTCCCTTAACTGTCCTGTTTCCTCTCCCCTTTGCAGCTTTTCTAAGTGCCTACTGGGATGTGGGTGCTCAGGATCACAGGCAGTCTCTTGGGTGGCACTGGAGTTCTATGCCTGTCAATCTTCTGCTGTAGGATTGCTGCTAGTGGGAGGTTTTTGAGTGTACCTTCAATAGTCTCTTTAAATCAGAGAGTGCTTTGCAGAAGCACAAGCTATCTAGGGGTTGATTTATTTGCCACTAAAACATAGCCATCTGGGGCAGGTAACACTGCAGAGCAGCACTACATGTCCAGTTTGGGTGGTAAATGGAGAAACTTAGGAAAAAAAACAGTATAAACAACCATAATTAATGTCACGTGTGTCTAATAAATTGGCTGGTGGTTATGTGCTCCCTGGGTTTCATTGCAAAGGTGGGAGTGTTTGAGAACTGGGAGGTCTGCTGGGAACATTTTGTGGTGAGTTGACAGATCTCACTGCTTGACTCTTGCTGTTGCTCTGAGCAGTGATGGCACAGAAGTGCTTTGGCACGCGCAGAGGGAGGCGAGTGTGGGTTTTCTGCGTGAAATCCAGAGCATCTTTCATACTTGCTGTTGCCTTGAAAAACTGGAATATTTATGACTCAGTACTGAATCAGGAGGGCAGGAGGCTTTTTTCTATTTTTGGATGTGACCTCTCTTGTATCCAACAGTGATGTTCTCTGCTTGCCCCTTTCCTGCTGCATCCCTTCCATTGCAGTGTCTGTGAGCTGAGGCTTGTTTACAGTGCAGTCACCCTCACTTTGAGTCAGCCAGGCGATGCCCCTGGAGTGGGAAGGGAATGTCATTTTAGTATACATCATGGGAACCATAAGCAGTCACCTTCATTGAGCAGTGCTTGCTGTGTACACAGCAATCTGTGGTTGTACTTAGCGTGTAGACAGTGAACCATTTCAGGGCTGTGGATTCAGCTCAGCCCTGCAGCTTTTCAGCTGCTTAGTTGGAAATATGTAATTTTTATTTGAGGTCAGAATACAAACCGGTGAATACAGCAGAACTGTGGCTGCCAAATTCACCAGCTTCGATAATATAGCATATAATGTGGCAACTTAAGGCTTTCCTCATGGCAGAGGGGAACTATTAAGTTATGGTGAAAATGTACTAATGGTTAGGTAAATTGTGCTGTAGAGTAAGCACTGATCCCATTTTGAAAACTAATTTTAATATGAGTGAAGCCAGTAACACCTTAATATCCATTGCACCAGATACTCCAGATGCAACACATCATCCTGCTGTGCCCAACTTCACCAGTCCATCACACCGTCTTGAGGCCTGGTCCTGATCTGCCAACTGAGTGAATTCCACACCATTTTTTTCCTGCCCTGAGAGACTATTGTGAGAAATGGAACCCACGGTTTTGGACTAAATTAATTTAATGGACTTCTTGGAGAGATAGCCTATAGACAAAAGAGAATATCTGTGTGTATATATGGATATATATATGTCGAGAGACAGGGAAAATAGTAGTGACTTAATGTAAATGATATAGAATAAGGGGTGGAATCCTGTCCTGGTTTCATGGTGTCACGGTTTAAAGCTGGGCTGGCGATTAAACCTGCGGCAGATGCCCTCTGTTATCCCCCCCCTCCCCCCAGAGGGAAAGGGAAAGGGAAAAGGGAGAGAGACTTCTGGGTTGGAAAATTAAAACAGTTTTAATAAACTATAATAATGAAAAAAAAGTATAATAATAATAATAAAAATAATCAAATATATACAAATATATATACAAAACCAAGATTGAGCTCCCCTGAAGTCAGCCACGTCACCACCGGCACTGCAGGGCAGGCTCCGGGAAGGCCCAGCCTGGGCCTAGCGATGGTCGAGAGCTGGATTCAGGAACGCACGGATCGGGATCGGGGGCAGCAGGAAAACAGACGGAGTCCTCCCTGGACACCGGCCATAGCAGAAAGAGAGCGAGACCCTCGTGATCCCCCCGCTTTATACTGAGAATGACGTGTATGGGATGGAATACCCTCGTTGGTCAATTTTGGGTCACCTGCCCTGTCTGCTCCCCACTGCAGCTGCGACCCCCCTTCGGCTCTTCACTCGTAAGCAATGAGGAATTCAGCAGTGACCTTGGTTTCTCTCAAGAACAAGTACAGCAAGAGCCTTTCTGCACAACATCCCTACCGGTGCCTCAGTGATAACTACAAACTTCGAGCGTTATCAGTCCTGGAAGCAGACACTGTCTGCAAAAACATGCAGTTAGTTTCAGAAAATGCAGTTACTTAAAGGAGACTTAGCTGAAAGTAAAAATCACTGAAAGGAAAATCGGCCTGGTTTAGGCCAAACCAGGACATTCCACCCCTTATTCCATACCATTCACGTCATACTCAGATCACCACTAACTTTTCATTTTAAAATATATACAGATAACATTAGTTTATGATTCATCTCTATACAACGAAAAAAAAAGTTCATCAAGTTCATTTAGTTCAGGATTGTGGGTTTCCATCTGGCTAGGAGTCTCCCAGGGTAGGAGAGATGATATGAGCTTTGTCACAGTTCGTGCCCACGGGTTGCAGGTTAAAGATGTCAGTCTCGAGGAGGTTACTGGACGCCACTTGCAGCTAGCTCCGGTCTCATCACCACTGCTTCAACCTGAAAGACACTTATGAACACTGTTAGTATTATGCAGCAATTAACATCATGCAGTTCAGAATTAAGTATTCTCACCCAAGATCAGATCACCTTCAGGGACACATCGGACTCCACCATCCTGCAGCATCACCCACCAAGTACATCCAGGTCCTCGAGCAAAAGCAATCCCATGAATGGGTTTACCTTTGCCCGTAGCAGGAAGAACCCAGACAGTTTTTCCCAACAGATTCCTTTCATGCACCACAGGGACTTTATCCCCTTCTACTGTATGTAAAAGGTCTGACTGAGCAGGGCCAGCTCGGTTGATAGATCCTCTGGTGTTAACTAGCCAGGTAGCTTGTGCCAAATGCTTATCCCAGTTTTTAAAGGTTCCACCCCCCATTGCTTTTAGGGTAGTTTTTAACAGCCCATTATACCGTTCAACTTTCCCAGAGGCTGGTGCATGATAGGGGATGTGATATACCCATTCGATGCCATGCTCTTTGGCCCAGTTATCTATGAGACTGTTTTTGAAATGAGTACCGTTATCCGACTCAATTCTCTCTGGTGTGCCGTGTCGCCACAAGATTTGCTTTTCGAGGCCCAGGATAGTGTTCCGGGCAGTGGCATGGGGCACAGAGTATGTTTCCAGCCATCCGGTGGTCGCCTCCACCATGGTAAGTACATAACGTTTACCCTGGCGGGTCTGAGGGAGTGTGATGTAGTCAATTTGCCAGGCCTCCCCATATTTATATTTCAACCACCGCCCCCCATACCACAAAGGTTTTAACCGTTTGGCTTGCTTAATTGCGGCGCATGTTTCACAATCATGGATAACCTGTGCAATAGAGTCCATAGTTAAGTCCACCCCTCGGTCACGAGCCCATCTGTATGTTGCATCTCTCCCTTGATGACCTGAAGTGTCATGAGCCCACCGAGCTAAAAATAGTTCACCTTTATGTTCCCAGTCCAAATCTATTTGGAACACTTTAGCAGCCTGATCCGCTTGTTGGTTGTTTCGATGTTCCTCAGTTGCCCGACTTTTAGGTACGTGAGCATCTACATGACGTACCTTCACGACTAGTTTCTCTAGCCGAGCAGCAATATCTTGCCACAGTTCAACAGCCCAAATAGGTTTACCTTTACGCTGCCAGTTGCTTCGCTTCCACTGCTTTAACCACCCCCACAAGGCATTTGCCACCATCCATGAGTCAGTATAAAGATACAGCCTTGGCCACTTTTCTCGTTCAGCAATGTCTAAAGCCAGCTGGATGGCTTTTACCTCTGCAAATTGACTTGATTCACCTTGTCCTTCTGTGGCTTCTGTGACTCGTCGTATAGGACTCCATACAGCAGCTTTCCACTTCCGATGCTTTCCTACAAGACGGCAGGATCCATCGGTGAACAGGGCATACTGCTTCTCATCCTCTGGTAGTTCATTATACGGTGGGGCTTCTTCAGCACGTGTCACCTCCTTTTCTGGTGGCATTCCGAAGTCTTTGCCTTCTGGCCAGTCCATGATCACTTCTAAGATTCCTGGGCGATTAGGGTTTCCTATTCGAGCCCTCTGTGTAATTAATGCAATCCATTTACTCCATGTAGCATCAGTTGCATGATGAGTAGTAGGAACCTTACCCTTGAACATCCAGCCTAGTACTGGTAATCGGGGTGCCAGGAGAAGCTGTGCTTCAGTACCGATTACCTCTGAGGCAGCTCTAACTCCTTCATATGCTGCCAGTATCTCTTTTTCAGTTGGGGTGTAATTGGCCTCAGAGCCCTTGTATCCTCGACTCCAAAATCCTAGGGGTCGACCTCGAGTCTCCCCTGGCACTTTCTGCCAGAGGCTCCAGGTAGGACCATTGTCCCCAGCTGAGGTGTAGAGCACATTTTAACATCTTGTCCCATACGGACTGGCCCAAGGGCTACTGCATGCACAATTTCTTGTTTAATCTGTTCAAAAGCCTGTTGTTGTTCAGGGCCCCACTGAAAATCATTTTTCTTTCTGGTCACTTGATAAAGAGGGCGTACAATCTGGCTGTAATCTGGAATATGCATTCTCCAGAAACCCACAACGCCTAAGAAGGCTTGTGTTTCCTTTTTGTTAGTTGGTGGGGACATAGCTGTTATTTTGTTGATCACCTCTATCGGGATCTGGCGACGCCCATCTTGCCATTTAATCCCTAAAAACTGGATCTCCCGGGCAGGCCCCTTGACCTTGCCTCTTTTTATGGCAAAACCAGCTTGCAGAAGAATTTGAATTATTTTCTCCCCTTTGTCAAAAACTTCTGCTGCTGTATCACCCCATACAATGATGTCATCAATATATTGCAAATGTTCTGGAGCTCCACCCTCTTCTAGTGCAGTCTGGATCAGTCCGTGGCAAATAGTAGGACTGTGTTTCCACCCCTGGGGCAGTCGATTCCAGGTGTACTGGATACCTCTCCAGGTAAAAGCAAACTGTGGCCTGCACTTTGGTGCCAAGGGAATAGAGAAAAATGCATTAGCAATGTCTATAGTGGCGTACCACTTGGCTGCCTTTGACTCCAGTTCGTATTGAAGTTCTAGCATGTCTGGCACAGCAGCACTCAGAGGTGGTGTAACTTCATTTAGGCCACGATAGTCCACAGTTAATCTCCATTCTCCATTAGACTTTTGCACTGGCCATATAGGACTATTAAAGGGTGAGCGAGTCTTGCTAATCACTCCTTGATTTTCTAATTGTCTAATCAGTTTATGAATGGGGATCAGGGAGTCTCGATTGGTGCGATATTGTCGTCGGTGCACCGTGGCAGTAGCAATTGGCACCTGTTGTTCTTCAACTTTCAGCAACCCCACAACAGAAGGATCCTCTGAGAGGCCAGGCAAGGTAGACAGCTGTTTAATGTCCTCAGTCTCTACAGCTGCTACACCAAAGGCCCATCTATATCCTTTTGGGTCCTTAAAATACCCTTTCTTAAGGTAGTCTATGCCAAGGATGCATGGAGCATCTGGACCAGTCACAATGGGGTGCTTTTTCCATTCATTTTCAGTTAGGCTCACTTCGGCCTCCAATACAGATAACTCTTGAGATCCCCCTGTTATTCCCGAGATACTGACAGATTCTGTCCCTTTATGATTCGATGGCATGAGGGTGCACTGTGCACCAGTGTCTACCAGGGCTCGATACTTTTGTGGTTCTAATGTGCCAGGCCATCGAATCCACACAGTCCAATAAATCCGGTTATCCCTCTCCTCCTCCTGGCTAGAGGCAGGGCCCCTCTAATTAAAGATTGGATTCGTGCTGCTCACGGGGATTGGACCTTCATTTCCTCTATTCACTCTTGGAAAAAAAGGATTTGAGGCCCATCTACCCTGACTGGGGTCCTGCTCATTGGTAACTGGAGTAGCCATCCTCCTAGAAAAATTCTCTCTGGTATTTCTGTTAGCTTGCAACTCACGTACTCGTGCCTGTAGGGTACTGGTAGGTTGTCCATGCCATCTGTTCATGTCCTCCCCATAATCACGCAGGGTAAACCACAGGATACCTCGTGACGTGTTCCGTTTCCTTTGAGCCGGTCCAGTAGGAGGGCGTTGCCTCCTAAAGGCTGCAACGCGGGCCTGTGTAGGTAGAGAGTCAAGTTTATTCTCGATCCTGGACAGTTTGTCTGACAGTTGTTTCAATGAGTCTTTGTTTTCCTTAGTCAGTTTTTCCACAGCCGAGACACGGGCCTGCAGTGGGGAAGAAATACTATCTTCATACTGTCGCATATAGTTAGCCATTTCGCCCACACTAGGTCGTGCCATAGCATCTTCTCCCCAGACTAATATTGACAATGTATGGGCATGTGTTGGTGGAGCACTCTTCACAACCTTCCGGAACATGGATCGGTTGCATTCCACTTCATCAGGATTTACAGGATCTACAATGTCCTGAGGGTGTTTATAAATGATCTCTTGCACAGCTAGTTCTCTAAGGTAGTTAATACCTTTTTCTATAGTGGTCCATTTGCTTAGGTGGCTCATAACATCATCTTTATAGGGATACCTGCTCTTTACAGCTGACAAGAGTCACCTCCAGAGACTGATACTGTTCGACCTTCTTGGAAGCATCTTATCAATACCACCATCTCTGGACAGGGATCCCAACTGTCTGGCTTCTCTGCCATCCAATTCTATGCTATCTGCCCCATTATCCCAGCATCGGAGCAACCAGGTAATTATTGGCTCACCGTCATAACGACTAAAATCTTTTCTTATATTTCGCAGTTCTTTCAGGGATAAGGAGTGGTAGGTTATCTCTACTTCCGAGTCCGAGTCCTCCTGTGATTGTTCTGCTTTAGAAGGACCTTTCTTGTCCTTCTTGTGTAATGGGCCTTCTTTAAAAAGACGATCAAGGAAACCCCCCTCTGTGTCAGGCCCTGACTCTGACTGAGAAGGGCCCTCACCTGGGTCCCGTGCTGGCTCTGCCTTAGAAGCCTCTGAGTCATCATCCTTCACTTTACTAGTTGATTTCTTTCGGTGTTTTCTCCTGGTTACAGGGGCAGCATGATACCTCCCGCTGTTGCTGCACCGACATCTAATCACATAGCACACCAGTAACACATACAGGACACCCAAAAATAACAACATGCCCTGTTCGAATTTTGCAGGAATCAGCTTGGCAAAAAAGGAGCAGATACTATCAAAATCAGTTAAAAGACGCCCGGTGTGCGCAGCTACGGATTCGCGATTAAAGCTGCCCATCATTGTATCATAGAGATAAGAGATCGGAATAATGACTGCCCAGTTTATCACGACATAAATCAGTATCACAACCCATACCGAAACGACACATTTTGACCAGCACGCCCTGTTAAACCACACGTAAGCACTAACACACAGCGCATACGGCAAGTAAGGTATCATTACACATAACTGTAAAACAAGCTTTATAAAGAGAAGAGGTAACACAAGGCTCACAAATGACATTACCATCTTAGCTATCTGTTTTAATTTCCAACCCCTCGTAAATCTCAAAGGAAGAAATCTGATACTCTCTTGGCTGAGCTCTCCGGGTCTCCTCCCACTGGAGCTGGGATTCGACTTATCAGAGCAACCTGTCGGAGCTTCTCTCGAGCCCCACATTGGGCGCCAATAAATCTGTCACGGTTTAAAGCTGGGCTGGCGATTAAACCTGCGGCAGATGCCCTCTGTTATCCCCCCCCTCCCCCCAGAGGGAAAGGGAAAGGGAAAAGGGAGAGAGACTTCTGGGTTGGAAAATTAAAACAGTTTTAATAAACTATAATAATGAAAAAAAAAGTATAATAATAATAATAAAAATAATCAAATATATACAAATATATATACAAAACCAAGATTGAGTTCCCCTGAAGTCAGCCACGTCACCACCGGCACTGCAGGGCAGGCTCCGGGAAGGCCCAGCCTGGGCCTAGCGATGGTCGAGAGCTGGATTCAGGAACGCACGGATCGGGATCGGGGGCAGCAGGAAAACAGACGGAGTCCTCCCTGGACACCGGCCATAGCAGAAAGAGAGCGAGACCCTCGTGATCCCCCCACTTTATACCGAGAATGACGTGTATGGGATGGAATACCTTCGTTGGTCAATTTTGGGTCACCTGCCCTGTCTGCTCCCCACTGCAGCTGCGACCCCCCTTCGGCTCTTCACTCATAAGCAATGAGGAATTCAGCAGTGACCTTGGTTTCTCTCAAGAATAAGTACAGCAAGAGCCTTTCTGCACAACATCCCTACCGGTGCCTCAGTGATAACTACAAACTTTGAGCGTTATCAGTCCTGGAAGCAGACACTGTCTGCAAAAACATGCAGTTAGTTTCAGAAAATGCAGTTACTTAAAGGAGACTTAGCTGAAAGTAAAAATCACTGAAAGGAAAATCGGCCTGGTTTAGGCCAAACCAGGACACATGGGGATAAAATTTATAGAATCAAGTTTCTGTTACATTTTGTTTCAGTTTGTGGCCAGCCATGGTGATCAAGGTCATTAGCAGCTAAATCCAGGGCAGCTGACCCCGGCTGGCCCACAGGTGTATTCTATAACATTAATGTCAGGTTCACTATAAAAGGGAAAGCTTGTGGGGAAGGGCTGGGGTTCTTTTTGCTCTGTTATCTTCCCCTTTCCTCACTCCCTGGAGTGGCTTGATAGCACTCTGTAGCTAAGTATAATTTTGTGTGGTTTGTTATTACCATTGATATTGGTTTCTTTATTTTATTAAATCTGTTCAAATTTTAACCCACGAGTCTCCCTCCTTTTTCCAATTTCCTTCCTCGGTTGGGGAAGGGACATTGGGTGAGAGAACAACTGCTTATTGTTTAGGCCTGGGTGTGGGCTAAATGAAGACACCAGGCTGTTGTATTTGTTTTGAGAGCATCATGTCATAGAGCAAAAAGTACTCAGGCATGTGACGGTTCTTCATTTCTTTGAACTGTGTGTCTGTGTGACATTTCTACATGTTGTCTGACTTGCCTGCTCCCCACAGAGCCTTGGTTTAGGAGATGGGGTTTGGTTCGGGCTTGTAGGGGTTGCCAGCGTAGACCTTTTTCCAATGTGGACACTGTTTTCCAAGCTCTGCTTACCTCAGAGCAGGGTGGTGTCTGTAGGAGCAGTGATGGCACCTCAGCCCTCCGAGTATGGTTAGATAGCAAAGTGTAATAATGTGAATGGTCCCTCCAGGATGGTTGTCTCAACAGAGCTGCTGTAGCGCTAGGAACATCTTCCCTGGCACAGCCTGGAGCACAGTTGAGCTTCTGGGGTATGTGGTCATGCCCAGACTGTGACAGAAAAACAAAAGCAGCCACACATGTCCCTTGGCAAAGCTATCTGTGCCCTGTCAGGAACTGCACTGACTTGCCTATGGAGCAGGTTGCAGCTGCCTCTGGTGAAAATGGGGTGATGGAAAAATCCTTTCACGTGGCCCCAGGATAGCAAGAGAGCCTGGGCTTTTGCAGATGGTGATCCCTTGTTTCAGGAAGGAAGATCTGCCAGGGATTGCTTTGCAGAGATGCCTGGGTTATGGGCAGCACTTTAATCACAGGCTGTACTTAATAGTTGCTGGGATCTTGATTTGAGATTCCCTGTGACAGCATGGACTTCAGACATCCTATCCCTGCTAGGTGTGTTCAGCACTGGGAGGAGTGCTGGTGGTTGCATCTCACTCCCGGGGTGGCTGTGTTTCAGGGATGCTGTGTAGATTCTGTTGGTGAAGCTCTTTAGGACATGGCACTACAGAAATGTAAAAGAAGCTTCAAGAAACTTCTTGTAGTCTTCCTGATCTCTTAGTAATAAGTCCTCCCATCTTCCTTCTCCTGTGCATTGCTTTGCAGACTAGCATTTTATCACCAAGGGCTCTGGCTGCTATTATCAACTGTAGGAACATAGCACTCCAGTTACTTTTGCTTTCCTTTGCAAAGCCAGGAGAAGAGATCAGACAGCTTGCAACCACTCAGCATCTGAAACCAAAGCTCATCACAGAATAAGATGCTGCAACTCTATTTTGTGGCATAGGCTTTAGTCTTTATATTTTTCCTCATGCTACTTTCCTGATTTCCCAGTTCCTGTAAGAATCAATCCTCCACCTTCCAGCTTGACTTGTTCTCTCCCCTCCTCTCCTTCTCTGCTCCTTCCCATCCCCTGCCTTGTCTGAGGTCCCGCAGGGACTGATTGCAAGCCAGAGTGGCGATGCTGTGGGCATGCTTGCTCCTTCACATGCAGCAACGTCACAATAGCAGCAGCAGGAGGAGTATTGGAGATGTGATTGCACAGACCCTCTGCATTGCCAGGGATGCAG
Source organism: Nyctibius grandis (assembly GCF_013368605.1). Lineage (NCBI taxonomy): Eukaryota > Metazoa > Chordata > Aves > Nyctibiiformes > Nyctibiidae > Nyctibius > Nyctibius grandis. Next base: position 17,055,691 of record NC_090694.1, on the reverse strand, counting down.
GTGTGGAAAAAAAAAAAATTGATTCTGTGTTTCCCATAGCATCCTGGTGAGAGAGCATGGAGCCCACTGGAATCTGAGTGCTCAGCAGTGCTCAGTGAGAAGAGACAGGGAACAGAGGATCTGTGGAAAGGTGAGATGGAGAAATGATCGGGGTGGGCGTTAGTCATACTGATGTTTTTCAGGCCATTCATTGTCCTGAAAAGTGGCTGGTTTGTTTTTGTAGAGATTGCCAGCTACACAATGAAGCTTAAAGATTTTAGGATTGCTTTGTCTCTTCAGAGGTTGTGTTGCTTTGGAGCTGCTGTAATTATAATTGCTGGAAGAGAGTGAGGAGGCTGGTATTGCTATGCAGAATGCATGTTTGTCCATTGTAGCTATGAAATAGCAGTTGTCATGTCTGAGGCTGGTTATGCAGAGGAGAGCTGTGCTTCACCCTAACAATGCAGTCGCACAGCTCTCTATTATGTCTGCCATGACAGCTGAGCCCACATGGATTGTTTTGGTCCCATGAGCTAGCATGCTCTCTGTGCATCCCTGATGGTGATGCTGCTTTGCAGCTCAAAAACTGTTTTGACAGACAGTGCTTCCATGAAAAGCCAGAAACAAAGGACACAGAGGAAAGGTTGCTGTCAGTGTGGCTTGTAGCTTCTTTTTTATTTTTTTTAAATACTAGTAAATCAATTGCTCAAAAGGTGTTAGGATAAAATAGTGTGGCAGGTAAAACCCTGCTCTTCTGCTAAGAGTTACACTGGGCTCTGTGCAGGCTGGAGTCCTGTGTTGCTCAGGGCATGTCTCTGCTGGCTGTGTAAATGAAAGCTTTCTCCCTGCCTCTTTTTCAGATGAGAAAGGTTATCTAGGAATGGAGGAATTACTACTTTTAATTACTGAGATGAGTGGTCCAGGCTAGGAACCAGTTACTAGAGCTTAATTACATGGTCTTTTTATAGTCAAATCCCTCTTTTCCCTCCCTGCCTTCCTTCTTCTCTCCCCCACCCTCTGCACAAATCCTTCCATCAAATTGCATCTGCAAACACAAAGGGAGGAGGGCTTGAACAAAGAGAAGGATATATGTGGGATAGGAACATAGATGCCAGAGAGGCAATGTTCAGGGTGGCAGTCAGTGAGAACAATAAGGAAAAGGTATAAAAGAATGAGATTTTGATATGTGTGATACAGTGATGTGGCTGTAGGGGAATGTACACATGGGAATGCAGTAACAAAAGGAGATAATCAAATAGCAGATGCAGTCTTTTGGGGTTATGGAAAATGCTGAGCATGTGAGGTTGCAATTGCAGGTGTTTGAGGGGAATGTGGTGTTAATGGGAGTTATATTAGCATTGGCTGTTGAGGAACAGATCATACAGGGACCGGATTGATGGGTATTGTAAAGGTGTATGGAGTATAGGGGAAATAGAGATCTGCTTTTTTTACCTCCAGACATCTAGAGCCTTGTATACTGGTGTTGCTAATGAGCGAGCTTGGCAGGTCTAACCTATTCACAAAAGCTTTCTGCAGTTTGCCAAAGACCCAAGAATAATTTGGATAAAGCATTGTCACGGTTTAAAGCTGGGCTGGCTATTAAACCGGTGCCAGATGCTCTCTATTAACCCTCACCCTCTCCAGAAGGGGAAGAAAAAGAGAAAAGGGAGAGAGACTTACAGGTTGGAAAGTTAAAACAGCTTTAATAAACTATAATAATGAAAAAGACTATAATAATAATAATAATGGAAATAATTAAGTATATACAAATATATACAAAACCAAGATTGAGTTCCCCTGATGATAGTCATGTCACCACCAGCACTGCAGGGCAGGCTTCAGGAAGGCCCAGACTGGGCCCAGCGATGGACAGGAACTGGATTCAGGAATGCACGGATTGGGATCGGGGGCAGGAGAAAAATGGACAGAGTCCTCTTGGGACACCGGCCATAGCAGAAGAGAGACCCTTGTGATCCCCCCACTTTATACTGAGAATGATGTGTATGGGATGGAATACCTCATTGGTCAATTTTGGGTCACCTGTCCTGTCCGCTTCTCCCTGCAGGTGCGACCCTCCCCTTCGGCTCTTCACTCGTAAACGGTGAGGAATTTAGCAGTGACCTTGGTTTCTCTAAGACTAAGTACAGCAAGAGCCTTTCTGCATAATATCCCTACCAGTGCGACCCCCCCCTTCGGCTCTTCACTCGTAAACGGTGAGGAATTTAGCAGTGACCTTGGTTTCTCTAAGACTAAGTACAGCAAGAGCCTTTCTGCATAACATCCCTACCAGTGCCTCAGTGATAACTATAAACTTAGTGTTATCAGTCCTAGAAGCAGACACTGTCTGCAAAACATGCAGTTAGTTTCAGAATGTGCAGTTACTTAGAAGCAGCTTAGCTGAAAGGAAAAATCACTGAAAGGAAAATTGGTTCTGTTTTAGGCCAAAACAGGACAAGCATCTTTAGGCCTGTCAGGAGCAACAGGATGGTAGGAAAGATTTAGATAAAATAGTAAATGTTTGGCAGAGCTGTAGAGGAACCTTGGAGCAGAAGAGGCAGGTGTGAGGGGCATTGAAGAGCTAGAGGAATAGGGGGTTGTGGGTTAGAGACCAGCAGTAGAGGGCACAGGGGGAGGAAAACCAGGGTTGTCATTGTTAGGGAATGTAAATGTATCATTTGTACTGTCATTCTCCAGCCTCTCACTGTGTTCCCTGGGATGATCAGTGCTGTGTGCAGCCCCAAGAGGTTTGTGGAGGTGGGAGTTATCCTCAGCACAGCATTTTCTGCAGCAGTTTTCTGAAGGAACCATTTTGCTGCTGCAGATTCTCAAACGGTTGCTTATTCTCCATCCCTATGCAGTGGCAAGGCTCTCTGGCTTTTATACCTGGTGAAGAAGATAAACCCAGAGTTTCAGTGCAGGGTGCCAGGTGGGAAGGACAGGGCTTCCAGCAAAACCACAGAGCAGAGTGAATTCTGCTTGCAACTCTGTGACAATGTCCTGGAAGCACCATAGGGCTTCCTGAACTGCAGCTCCTTCTCATCCCTATTTCACCCTGGGACCTGGGAACCCTCTCTGTGTCTCCAGGTCTCTGTCCCATTCAGCCCAATGGGAGCACAGAGCAGGATATGCTCCTGTAGGTGTGAGAAGAGGGAACTGTACAGTGAGAGACATGCTACCAGACTGCGTTTTGTGGTGCTGCTGCAGAACAGGCTCCTGCAGGAGGTTGGGGGTGGGTGGGTGGGTGTGTGTGTGTAACAACAACACATGTGCGTTTGTAGGTGCATCATGCGCTGGAGGACAGGACATGCAACAATACATATCTATGCAGCGTACACATACTTGTATCAGGGTGTGGAAGAAAAATTGCGTATAGTTTGTTTGTACAATGCTCGCCTAAAGAAATAAAAAGAATGTGATGCAGCCTGCTTCGCTGTGTGGGATGGGAACACTCCCCAGGACATACGGGCTGTGCCTAGCTAGTAGGTGCCACTCTTACAAGAGCATCTGTTAAGCAGTGAGAGTGCACAGATAATCTCTGCCCTGAGATGCTTAAAAGATGGGCAAGAGCTTCTGGCAACTGGAGCTGACAAAAATTATTCTCAGGAAGGAGATAAAATTGCTGCCATGTGTTGTCTTCGCTGCATCGATGCAGAATGCTGGGGATAAAGTGCAGCTGGATCTCTGGATCCAAGGGACCCTGGACCTGCATTGCAGAAAGTGCAGGTGGCCCAAGAGAATATGCCATTGACTTGGAAATGGCCTGCCCATGGCTCCATTACCACCTCTCAGGTGTCTGAGGCTGTAACAGCAAACAAAAACGAGTTCTCTGTCCCAGAGATCCTAATTTTCTTCCAGTCTGATGCTCCTGGTGAGTCAAGATCTCACTCTGGTATTATTACTCATAGCCAGACAGTAACCCACATTTAGCAACCCCATGTTGTGTTTTGCCCTATTTTTCATGTATTTCCCAGTCACCTTATTCTTTTTCAATGTTTTGTATTGTATGTAGTATTAAGGGCAGGTCAATAGATCTAATGTGGGTCACTACCCTTCCTCTTTCAGAACAGGTACAGGTTTACCTTTATTATTTGGCAGCCACATGGCTTCCCCTCCTTTCTCTCTTTTCCCTCATGGATATTTTTATCAAAAGCCCTGTTGCCAGCTGCGATCGTGCAACTATTCTTTCATTGTTCTGGGATCAATAATATCTTGTCCCTCTGACTTGAGTGCATTCATCTTCTTGAATTTGTTTCCATTTCAAATGCTTACTTCCTTTTCTGCACCCTCTTTCCCCTGTATTGTCTAACCTGTTGCCGCTTGTCTGCGGCAAGCTCCGTTCGGTTGCTGGCTGGCCTGAGGCTATCCGCACCCCAGGGCCATTGAGCACTGACACCAATGTGAGGATGCAACAAATGGCGTTTATTTAACTGCGCAACAGCCTTATATAGTCGTCTTGTCCCGTACGAACTCGCACGATACTTGCACATCCTGCTCCTTTCGCCACGCCTACCTTCCGTTACAGCCCGAGATTTTCCGGTCGCCGTACCCTAATCTACCTACATTTCCCCCTCCCCATGCTTCAAGTCATGCGAAGTAAAGCGTATCGCTGATTCTGGAGCCTTGCGTCAAAGCGTAAGCGTAGCTGGCGGATACAACATCCCGAGCCCAGGTTCTCCAGTAAGATTCCCCTGCAACTCCTGAGATGCAAAGCAAAAGCAAGCTAATCATGAGCGCATTGTTCAAAGCTTTTGTTTCACTCAGCAGCGGTCGCCGTTCCTCATCTTTCTTGGCGCCCCGCCGCTTTACCAGACTCTCTGTACTGTCATGACTCCTCACGTCTGAAGGTCGAGGCTGGTGCTGTTTCGGCTTCCCCCACAGGTACTCCTGCAAAACATAAAGCTCGGACAGCGTACATATTACTTCGGGTTAGGATTTTGTTTTAAATCAGGGCGCAAACAGCGTGTAGGGACCCACTGTATAACATCATCCCGTTTGATGGCGGCATACCCCCTCCCGTGATGTAGCAGCTCCCAACCTGTTTCCCACTCCGCTGTCCCAGGGAACCGAACCTTGACTGGGGGGCCCACTTCTGGCACCCCTGGACCCCAATGTCACTCAATTGGGGCACGCTCTTGGTCTCCCCGGGCAAAATGATTTAAAGAATAAAGAGCGCGATGTAAAATGTGAGATTGGTAGTTGACAGGAATTACGTCTGGGAATCCTTCCCCCTCCCCAAGAATCTTAATTCTGTGTTTTAGCGTCTGATTAGCGCGCTCTACAATGGCCTGCCCGGTAGAATTATACGGAATGCCGTGTTTGAGCGTGATACCCCACCGCTGACACCACTGACGTGTGGTATGAGCAATAAAACAGGGGCCATTATCAGTTTTGATCTCGACAGGTAGGCCTAGCCAAGCGATTGCAAGATTCCAATGTAGCTGAATGGAGCGTGCTGTTTGTTTCCGATGCGGGGTGGCCACAATCATCATACTGTAAGTGTCCACGCGCCTCTATATTAGTTCTGATTGGCTTATGCTAAAAAGCTATATCTTGCAGGTGCAGCATTCTTTCTTATTTTTCAACTTCCCCCATATCTTGTTGGTCTCATAGCCAAGGCCCTTGTTCTGTATTATGATTGGCTAGTTCATCACCACCCCATTACCACCCCCTGGACATGCCTGGACATAGCTCGTTCAGTAGCTCGTTCCCACCATTGTCCCGTGGGAACCCCACAATTCCCCCTTTTTGTTTTTGAACGAGCTATGTCCTATCTCGTTCTTTTTCTTTTTGTTTCTTACTCAAACCCGGTTCCCTGTGTCTCGCAGAGCCCAGTCAGAGAATCCCAGCCTTGGTTACCCATAAATCCTGCTCTCTGTTGTTGTGCCAAAAAGGCTGTATTGACCATTCGTTGCACAGTTTTCTGCAAACATGCAAACAAACAGGGTAACAGGAGTAGGATAAGGCCTATTATAAACATTCCCATAAGCAGACTCTATCTACAAAACATGCAGTTTACTTCAGAACATACTGTTATTCTCTGTTATTCTAGCTGAAAGGAAAATTACTGACAGGAAAGCTGATTCTGTGTAAAGGTAACACAGAGCAGGCCTTTTAGAGCCTACTCTGAGGCCTACTCTTGCTAAACCATTGCTAAACCATCCGGTATCAATTTCCCCCTTTGGAAGTAGTTAGATTTATTATCTCACTACTTCCATATACTATTCTCAATGATTGTCTTAACACAACCCACGCAGATCCCTATGATAACTATATTCACAACTACATAAACTATTCCCTCTAATAATGTGGCTAACCATCCTTTTAGAGACAATCCACCGTACTCCTGCGCCTGTAGAGACAGAAGCATAACCTCGACCCATTAGTAATAGTTCCCCTGGTCCCAACCATTCGTTAGTACCTGGTTCCCTATACCACACTTTGCCTTTGTTTTGCACATAGCTTGCTCCCTGTCGAACTGCCTCCCAATGTATTACAATTGGGGGTCGCTCCTTATCTCCTGCTAAAGTTAAATGGTTAAGTACATAAACAGCTTTTGCAAGTCTCTCAGAAGGTTCAGTCACCTCTCCCCCTTTTTGTTTTTGCAGAAGCTGTTTCAATGTACTATGAGCACGTTCCAGAATCGCCTGAACCGTAGGCGAATGAGGAATCCCAGTGACATGTGTAATACCCCATAGTTGACAAAATTGACGAAAAATCTATGAACAGTATGCTGGTCCATTATCAGTCTTAAGTTGTTGTGGAACCCCAAGACTTGCAAAGCAAGCAAGTAAATGTCGTTTGACATGACGACCTGTTTCCCCAGTTTGTGCTGTTGCCCATATTACATGTGAAAACGTATCAACAGATACATGAACATATTTGAGCCTTCCAAATTCTGCAATGTGAGTAACATCCATTTGCCACAGTTGCAACGCACTCAATCCTCGAGGATTTACCCCTATTCCAATTCCCATGCCAATTTTCTGACAACTAGGACAAGCACTAACTAATTCACGTGCTTGTGCCATGGTGAGGTGAAATTGTTTCGTTAACATTTTCGCTGATTGATGAAAGAATTGATGGGATAGGCGCGCTTGTTCAAATAAATTTGGTGATATTTGCATATAGGATACAAGTGTGTCTGCTTTATTATTTCCAATGCTCAAACCTTGATCAAATTGATGACTACGAATGTGAGTGACAAAATAAGGTACCTCCCTGAGGTTTATTGCCTGATGCAATTGTAGCAAAATGGTGTAAAGTCGCATATTTTTCACTGGTCGTATAAAAGCTCTTTCAATTCGATTTACAATGCCTGCTGCATAAAGAGAGTCTGTTATATATCGCAAAAAATTCAAGTGTCTGCAATGAGTGCTCAGTTTGTCCTGAGAATTTACAATGTTTCCATTGTCCATCCTCTTGCCAGGTAATAACTGCTGAATGTGATCGCTTTCCTGCATCAGTAAAAACAGTTAGTCCAGTCACAGGTATCTCTGATCTGATAGGTTTTTCTTCCCAATCCTGTTTGCAAATAAACTGTAGCTTTTTATCTTTTGGCAAACATGTTAGCAAATGTCCAGTAAAGTCCTGTAAGGCCATTTAAAAAAGAGTTGACTGATTTGTTAACCACTGTAGATATTCCTTTCTGATAGGTAAATAGATAGCATCTGAGTCTAGTCCGGTAATGTCTGTAATTCTTTTACACACTTTGACAAGCAATCGTGCTATTGCTTCCACTCTGGTACAAATTGTTGTTTTAGGATGAAAAGGTGGAAAAACCCATTCTATGATTTGCTGTTTAATGTCCGGCACCTGCACAGTCATTGCAGTAGAATTTGTAAGGTCAGAAACCAAAGAGTCCACTCGAGCATTGCCTTCTGCAATAAACCCAGGCAAATTAGTATGATTTCTTACATGTAAAACATAAAACAATGCAGTTCGGATTTGAATTTCTTGTCACAGAGCTCGCAGCAATTCAAAAACACACTGATTATATATATGCTCTATAACAGATCTATCCAATTGCTTTATAATGCCAGCTACATATGCTGAATCAGTAATCAAATTAAAGGGAATGGGAAAATTCTGAAATATTTTTAATACAGCTCGTAATTCTACCACCTGAGGTGAACCCTTTTGTTGTACTACCATAGATTCCCACTTGCCATCAGAATACCAGACAAGGCCCGCCTTGCCTGTGTTCCCAGATCCATCCGTAAAAATGGTAATTCCATCCACAGGAGTGTCTGCGCACCACACTCCTGTGGCAATTGGAAGTTCCACACTCAATTTTATAACAGGATGGGAGGGCAAGTGGTAAACAACCTGTCCCGAGAAATTCTCCATAGCTGTTTGCAAAGCAAAGCTATTAGCCGTACACCACTCAAAATATTGAGCTGCAATAGGAACGGTTAGTGATGCAGGGATCTCTGGCCACAAGCTCCCGACATCGCATCCGTCCTTTGATGAATAATCTGTGCCAATAGCTCTGTAACGAATCTGATCATTCTGAATTCCATTGACCAATTATTGCATACGGAATTTGCCTATCAAACAAAGTGATAAGTTGTATTTCCTGATTCAAATCAATACGATGTACAAATTTGGAATGTAGCCTGCTTTCTATTTCTGTAATCAGTTGCTGTACCTCTGAAGTAGTGTGTCGTGGTGCTGTTAAAGTTGTGTCCCTTGCTAACAATTGGAATATAGGCTGCAATTGTGACGACGTAAGCCCCAAGTACGGCCGCAGCCATAACTTGAGCCTTATTTTCCGCAGTACCCACTTTTGCACATGCCTTTATCATAGCATTCAAATCTGGTTTTCCAGGTAAAGCTTCAATGATCTTTTGACAATCAGCATTAGCATTATCCCTGTTTGCCACAGGTCCAAGGCTTGGCAGCCACGCAGGTTAACCCTGCGTGGAAACACCAGTCCTATGCTCCCTGCGGTTCGGGCTGCGAGTTAACTGCTTAGGCCTGGAACTGGTTGGGAAGATTCATTTGTGTCAGCACACGGTTCCCCCCCCCCCCGCGTTCTTTCTCCAGTTTCCCTGTACTCTGCAGCTGGTTGTTATCAGCTGACCTTGAGCATTATACTGAGACCTGCACAGCTTCACAAAATGCCCTAGCTTCCCACAGCAATGACACATCAAAACAGAGTTATCTCTCCCACTCAGCTTCAACTTCTTAAGGCAGTTTTTCTTAAAGTGACCTTCCTGTTCGCATGTATAACAACGATGAACTACCTTAACTGCCGCCGCAAAAGTTTTTGCTAAATGCTCCATCTGAGATGTGGTGGTTCCTACTTTCTCACAAGCATCCATTAGCTCAGTTAAGGTGGGGTTATGATTTGCCATCCCTGCAACAACTTTCCCGCAGTCCTCACCTGTGTTGTCCTTCGCTAACTGTAGTGGCAATGCTTCTTTTACAATTTTCCAATCTAACAGTTGCCAAATATTTCTCCCCTCAGGACCCGCACCCACAATCACCGAATATGCGTGTGGAATTATAACTCCTTCTAATAACGCATCTCGAATGACCCCTTTCCATTTCACTCCTCCCTCACCTCCCCCCCTTCCCCTGTATACGCGGGTGGACGCTGACCCTCTCCCTCACCTCCCACATTACCAGATGGACGCAAACCTCCCCCCCCCGCCCTGATCTAAAGGTGGAGTAGGGAGTTGTAAAGGAGGTTGAGGTGGCCCTAATACTTGTCCCGAACACAGAGGGGGGTTTTGGGGGAGACATAGTCACGTGTCCCGAGGCGTTGGCTGAACGATGCTGCTGCAATTCCATCTTTAATTCTTCCAGTCATCTACCAAGCTCTGTCATGTCAAGTTCGTGTCCATTTCGTGATGGTAACAGTCCTTTAAGTCCTTGTGACTCTGGTACTGCTGACTCCGTAAATGGCGAATCCGGTAAAGGTGGGTACAAAGCAGGTTTACCCTCCTTCTTGTCCTCCTGCTCAGCCTCATCCGTAGAGAGATCAATGAGAGGAGGAGGGGGTTTCGGAGGGGTTTCGGCCAAGTCTCCTGTTCAGCGTCTGAATCAATTAGTCCAAATCGAGTTTGTGTTTTAGGGCGCACTACCGGTTCTAATGGATCTGTATCTATTTTACTCACTCCCCGCTCCTCAGCTTTTTTCGGAGCCGTCCGTACCCATGGCGGTAAAGGAGCTGCCACCGGTACAGCCACCGGGGCCGTGGGAGGTGTTGGTCCCGCAAACAGTGAGGGGGTAGTAGGCGCTTGCGGTCCTAAAGCCATAAAAGCTATGTGTGACTTCTCTCTCTGCTTTTATTCCTTTTAACGCTTCGCTAACCAGCCTCCACGTAGCAGACAATTTAAAGGCTTCCTTATCACCACTTGACACCGCATCCCAGAGAGAGTCACCAATCTTCTCCCATAAAGGCACTTCAAAGACATCATTAAAGGTTGTAAAATGTCCTTTATCTTTTGTCCAGAACAGTAACTGCTTTAACGCAGCTTCGTCATATTTAATTCCTCTCTCAGAGAGTATATGTTGGAGGAGTTTCACCACTGCCACTTCTGTCTTGGTCAGGGTAGACCCCATGTAAACACGTCCGAGCCGCATCCCAAGTCGCCCAGACCTCCCGCACAGCCCGTAGCAGCCACAAGATAACTCCCCATGTTTTTAATTCTTTGGCAGAACCCGCTGCCATAGCTCGCTCAGCGAGCTTCATCGAGCACCGCTCCCAGGTATTCGGCTGTAAACAATCAGCCGGTCCTGCCACCGCCCCCCCCTTTAACGAGACGGTCCACACACTGGGCTACGTCTTTCGATTTCACAGAAATCTTAAATTCCCCGCCCAGTAACGAAATCACCTTTATCAAGGCTTCCATGGTTCGCGAACCCACTCCGACCGCCCGCGGCCTGCCAGCCCAGCAATCACGTCGGGGTCACCATTTGTTGCCGCTTGTCTGCGGCAAGCTCCGTTCGGTTGCTGGCTGGCCTGAGGCTATCCGCACCCCAGGGCCATTGAGCACTGACACCAATGTGAGGATGCAACAAATGGCGTTTATTTAACTGCGCAACAGCCTTATATAGTCGTCTTGTCCCGTACGAACTCGCACGATACTTGCACATCCTGCTCCTTTCGCCACGCCTACCTTCCGTTACAGCCCGAGATTTTCCGGTCGCCGTACCCTAATCTACCTACACTAACCTGTCATCGCCGCAGCTTCCATATTCTTCTTCTTGCTGAAACAGCATCAAAGATGCTGTTTCTACTTACCTCTAATATCCTCCTTGGTGGATTCAGGTTGGCCGGGAGCCCTGCTCTAATTTCCTCACCTTGCCTGGTGATTCTAGATTTTTATCTTAGTTATGTACATTCAAAGCCTTTTCTGCAGTACTTCTCCAAGCTCTTTGTTCTTGTTGGCTTTATAACTCTTTTCCCTGGTATGCCAGAGATCTGCTCTTTAAAAATCAAAAAGGTTTCATTACAGAGTTGTTTTCTTTTTGCCCTTCTGTTTTATATAAACTGGGTCAGCTTGAGATATTCAGTCCAAAGCCACTTCTATATCATAGATGCTGGGCGATAACTCATCTCAGTAGGCATGGTTCTGATGGACCTGAGTGATGGTTAAACCCAAGAAAAGCAAACAAGTGAGAGATGTGGAGATCTGTGCAACTGTGTGAGACATGGAGGTTCAGAGATGGAGGTGCTTCCCTGTCAGCTGTGGAATAGCAGGACAGAACTGAACAAGAAGATTTTGTCCCAGTGTTTGTGGAAGCCATTAAAATCCAACCAGTAGTGGGAAAGCTCACTTGTCTGCTACCTTTGCTACATCGTGGGAAGAGTCCTGATGTGGATAAAGTGCTTCTGGCAATCCAGTCTGTAAGTCCAAAAGAGCATGCATCTTTTGCATGACAGGGAAAACTTCTCCCCACACTCCTACTCCAAGAATTTGTACAACTTGAGGGAGCAAAACCCCCCCAAAACCACACTCTACAGACAGTGAAAAGAAACTCCTCGGTGAACAGATATGTAAGAAAAATCCATCTGTCAGAAAAGGGGAAGAGCATCTTTGGTCATAGGCTTGCCAAGCTGGTGAAGAGGGCTTTAAACTAAAGTTGCCGGGGGAGGGGAACCTCAATCCATCCAACTTCTGCCAGTTTGATGCCAGGGCCAGCAATAGATGCCCAGAGCCTGGAGAAGTATTGCAGGTCAGCAGGAGAGCATGTGAAGAGCAGCACAAAGGAACCCCAGCCAGTAAGTCAGCATCATCGGGGGCCCAACTTAAATGCCTCTATGCAAACGCATGTAGCATGGGGAATAAACAAGAGGAGCTAGAGACGTATGCATGCATGCAGGGCTATGACCTTATTGGCATCACAGAGATGTGGTGGGACAACTCCTGTGACTGGAGTGTTGGAATGGAAGGATACAGGCTCTTCAGGAAGGACAGGCGGGGGAGATGAGGAGGGGATGTTTCCCTCTATATCAATGACCGGCTGGAGTGCCTGGAGCTCTGCCTGGGGATAGAGGAGGAGCCGACAGAGAGCTTATGGGTCAGGATTAAAGGGAGGGCAGGAACAGGAGACATTATAGTGGGCATCTGCTACAGGCTACTTGACCAGAAAGGCCAAGGGGATGAGGCTCTCTACAGATAGATAGGAGTAGCTTCATGATCACAAGCCCTGGTCCTCATGGGGGATTCCAACCACCCTGATATCTGTTGGAGAGACAACACAGCAGGGCACAAGAAATCCGGGAAGTTCCTGGAATGCGTGGATGACAACTTCCTTCTCCAAGTGATAGAGGAGCCGATGAGGAGAGGTGCCATGCTGGACCTTGTTCTCACCAACAAGGAGGGGCTGGTGGGGAATGTGAAGCTCAAGGGCAGCCTTGTCTGCAGTGACCATGAAATGGTGGAGTTCAAGATCCATAGGGCAGCAAGGAGGGCACGCAGCCAGCTCACCACCCTGGACTTCAGTAGGGCAGACTTTGGCCTTTTCAGGGACCTACTTGGTAGAGTACCATGGGAAAAAGCCCTGGAGGGAAGACGGGCCCAAGACAGCTGGTTAATATTCAAGGACCACCTCCTCCAGGCTCAGGAGCGATGCATCCCAACAAAGAGGAAGTCAGGCAAAAACGCCAGGAGGTCTGCATGGATGAACAAGGAGCTTCTGGACAAACTCAGGCACAAGAAGGAAGCCTACAGAGTGTGGAATCAAGGGCAGGTAGCCTGGGAGGAATACAGAGAAATTGTCTGAGCAGCCAGGGATCAGGTTAGGAAAACTAAAGCCCTGATAGAATTAAAGTTGGCCAGGGATGTCAAGGACAACAAGAAATGCTTCTACAGGTATGTCAGTGATAAAAGGAAGACCAGGGGAAATGTGGGCCCTCTCCGGAAGGAAACGGAAGACCTGGTTACCCAGGATATGGAGAAGGCTGAGGTACTCAACAATTTTTTGCCTCAGTCTTCACCGGCAAGTGCTCTAGCCTCACCACCCAAGTCGCAGAAGGCAGAGGCAGGGACTGGGAGAATGAAGAACCGCCCACTGTAGGAGAAGATCAGGTTCGAGACCATCTAAGGAACCTGAAGGTGCACAAGTCCATGGGACCTGATGAGGTACATCTGCAGGTCCCGAGGGAAATGGCAGATGAAGTTGCTAAGCCACTATCCATCATTTTTGAGAAGTCGTGGCAGTCTGGTGAAGTTCCCACTGACTGGAAAAGGGGAAACATAACCCCCATTTTTAAAAAGGGAAAAAAGGAAGACCTGGGGAACTACAGGCCAGTCAGTCTCACCTCTGTGCCTGGCAAGATCATGGAGCAGATCCTCCTGGAAACTATGCTAAGGCACATGGAAAATAAGGAGGTGGTTGGTGACAGCCAACATGGCTTCACTAAAGGCAAATCTTGCCTGACAAATTTGGTGGCCTTCTATGATGGGGTTACAGTGCTGGCAGATAAGGGAAGAGCGACTGACGTCATCTACCTGGACTTGTGCAAAGCATTTGACACTGTCCCGCACGACATCCTTGTCTCTAAATTGGAGAGACATGGACTTGACGGATGGACCACTCGGTGGATAAGGAATTGGCTGGATGGTCACACTCAAAGAGTTACGGTCAACAGCTCGATGTCCAAGTGGAGACCAGTGATGAGTGGTGTTCCTCAGGGACTGGTATTGGGACTGGTCCTGTTTAACATCTTTGTTGGCGACAGGGACAGTGGGATTGAGTGTGCCCTCAAGAAGTTTGCCGACAACACTAAGCTGTGTGGTGCGGTCAACACGCTGGAGGGAAGGGATGCCATCCAGAGGGACCTTGACAGGCTTGAGAGCTGGGCCTGTGCAAACCACATGAAGTTCAACAAGGCCAAGCGCAAAGTCCTGCATGTGGGTCAGGGAAATCCCAAGCACAAATACAGGCTGGGTGGAGAATGGATGGAGAGCAGCCCTGAGGAGAAGGATGTAGGGGTGATGGTTGATGAGAAGCTCAACATGAGCTGTCAATGTGCACTTGCAGTCCGGAAGGCCAACCATATCCTGGGCTGCATCCAAAGCAGCATAGCCAGCAGGTCGAGGGAGGTAATTCTGCTCCTCTACTCAGCTCTCGTGAGACCCCACCTGGAGTACTGCATCCAGCTCTGGGGCCCCCAACATAAGAAGGACACGGACCTGTTGGAGCAAGTCCAGAGGAGGGCCACAAAGATGATCAGGGGGCTGGAGCGCCTCTCCTATGAAGAGAGGCTGAGAGAGTTGGGGCTGTTCAGCCTGGAGAAGAGAAGGCTCCGGGGAGACCTCATAGCAGCCTTCCAGTACCTGAAGGGGGCCTACAGGAAATCGGGAGAGGGGACTTTTCACAAGGTTGTGTAGTGATAGGACAAGGGCTAATGGTTTTAAACTGAAAGAGGGTAGACTGAGATTAGACACTAGGAAGAAATTCTTTCCTGTGAGGGTGGTGAGGCACTGGAACAGGTTGCCCAGGGAAGTTGTGGCTGCCCCCTCCCTGGCAGTGTTTAAGGCCAGGTTCGATGGGGCATTGAGCAACCTGGTCTAGTGGAAAGGTGTCCCTGCCCATGGCAGGGGGGTTGGAACTAGATGATCTTTAAGGTCCCTTCCAACCCAAACCATTCACTGTTTCTATGGAAAATCCCCCGCTTTCTTCTAGGCTAGTCTTGTTGCAAAGCTTGAGTTTGATGTTATGTTAAGTAGATGCATCTAACAGTGTAACAGAGGATAGTCACAAAAGAACTTTTTATCAGGTTCCAAATCATTAAACTGATTAAATTATTAAATTGATTCTAACTCCTTAAACTGATATCATTAAACTGCAAAAAGTACCTGGATGTCACCCTAGTCATAAGGAACTTTACTTGGTGAACATCTACATATGAATGTTAGGGTACATAAGAAATGGAAAGGGAAATTATGGTACAGAGTCTTCTAATGTTGATACAGAAAGCAGGAGTCATCCCCTTGTTGAATGGGAAACAGTGCAATTAGTCACCCTAGCTCAGAAGTATGACTGCAGAGTTGGAGGGAATTAAGAAACTGCACAAGGTCCTGGAAAACTCACACAAGAGGAGAGACTGAAGAAATAGGAATTATTTGTGTTAAATGGGAGACTGTAGGGTTCATGATATGAAATAATGAATAGTCTAGAGAAAGATGAACTCACACGGAAAGATGAACTCACTCAATAGGTTTGCCTTTGCTTGAGGCAGGAGTAATCCAAACTGTTCTCCCCAACATATTTCTTGCATGAACCACAGGGACTTTATGCCCCTCTACAGTGCGCAACAGTTGAGCAGGACCAGCCCGGTTGACAGATCCCCTGGTATTAACTAACCAAGTCGCCTTTGCTAAGTGTTCATCCCCATTTTTGACAGTCCCATCACCCATTGCTTTCAGGGTAGTCTTCAACAGCCCATTACATTCTTCAACTTTCCCAGCAGCTGGTGCATGGTAGGGGATGTGATATATCCATTCAATACCATGCTCTTTAGCCCAGGTGTCTATGAGGCTATTTCAGAAATGAGTCCCATTGTCTGACTCGATTCTTTCCGGAGTGCCATGTCACCACAAAATCTGCTTTTCAAGGCCCATAATAGTGTTATGGGAAGTGGCATGAGGCATGGGTTATGTTTCCAACCAGCCGGTACTTGCTTCCACCATCGTGAGCATGTAGCGCCTGCCTTGGCGGGTTCGTGGAAGTGAGATGTAATCAATTTGCCAGGCCTCTCCCTACTTATATTTTTTCCATCATCCTCCATACCACAGGGGTTTCAGTCATTTGGCTTGTTTAATTGCAGCGCATGTTTCACATTCATGGATGACCTGTGCAATGGTGTCCATGGTCAAATCCACCCCTCTGTCACAGGCCCATCTGTATGTCGCATCTCTGCCTTGATGACCCGATGTATTATGGGCCCACCGAGCTAAAAATAGTTCACCTTTATGCTGCCAGTCCAGATCTACTTGAGCCACTTGGATCTTGGCAGCTTGATCCACCTGCTGGTTGTTTTGCTGTTCCTCAGTGGCTCTGCTCTTTGGTACGTGAGCATCTACGTGATGTACCTTCACAACCAGCTTCTCTAATCAGGTAGCAATATCCTGCCATAATTCGGCTGCCCAGATGGGTTTGCCTCTGCGCTGCCAGTATTTTTTCTTCCAGTGCTTCAGCCATCCCCACAGGGCATTTGCTACCATCCATGAGTCAGTATACAGGTAGAGGACTGGCCATTTTTCTCCCTCAGCAATGTCTAGAGCCAGCTGGATGGCTTTTACTTTTGCAAACTGACTCAACTCACCTTCTCCCTCAGCTGCTTCTGCCACTCATTGTGTAGGACTCCACACAGCAGCTTTCCACCTTCACTGCTTGCCTACAATACAGCAAGATCCATTGGTGAACAAGGCATGATGCTTCTTATTCTCTGATAGTCTAGTGTATGGTGGGGCCTCTTCAGCACACATGACCTCCTCCTCTGGCAACATTCCAAAATCTTTGCTTTCGGGCCAGTCCATGATTACTTCCAGAATTCCTGGGTGATAGAGATTCCCTATTCGGGCCCACTGAGTAATCAATGCAACCTACTTACTCCTCATAGCATCAGTTGCGTGATGTTATAGAAATTTTCACATAATTAATGTAAAAGTTCTTATGAGTTAGGGAGACAAGGATCAATAGGGATGAAATAGAATGAAGAATAGAATAATTAATATAAGTCTATATGAATAAACACAGGCGGGCTTTCACAATCCATGAATATTTTTCTCAAAGCTCCTTGTGTAATCCTGACCTATGACTGAACAAATCATCAATCAAAGCTTAATGAGTAGCTAAGCAGGAGTAGGCCTAGAAGTATTACCTTCTGATGATTTTAGTAAAGGGGATGTATGGTTAACCTTTTCTTTACCTTAAAAGAAATGTAGGATACTTAGAAAAAAACATTAATAGAAATAAAGTTCTAAATAGACTTTAGCTATTTTAGGTTAATACTTAGGAGATGCTGGCAGTGGAAACCAGACTCTGGTCCACCCGGATCAAGACGGGACGCTGATCACAGCAAGAACATTAAGGACGGGGTGTCGACCGGAGTCGGAGCGGAACCAGAACATAAAGATCAGCTAAGCAATGGAAAATAATGGACTTTTGTGGACATCTAACAACTGAAGAAAAGAAGAATTGAAATAGCTAGTAGAATTTTAACAGAAGCTTATGAAAAGTTTATGATGCAATTGATTATTAGTTTCTATATAAACCGATAGTGAATTTGAGTCAGGTACCATTCACTGCGGTGGTGGTCCAGCTCTGAGTTGTTTAATAAAACCAGCAAACCTAGAGACCCGGACTCTGCCAATTTTCTTTAACAGTGATGTGTAGAGGGGTTCTTTCCTTTAAACATCCAGTTCAACAGTGGCAATCTGGGAGCCAGGAGGAGCTGTGCCTCAGTGCCAATTACTTCTGAGGCAGCTCGATCTCCTTCATAGGCTGCCAGTATCTCTTTTTCTGTTGGAGTATAACGGTCCTCTGATAGACTGGGCAGGGTAGACAGCTGTTTAATTTCTTCCGTCTCTACAGCCGCTACACCAAATGCCCACTGGTATCCCCTCGGGTCCTTGAAATACCCTCTTCTCAGGTAATCTATACCAAGAATGCATGAGGCATCTGGGCGAGTCACAATAGGGTGCATCTGCCACTCAGTCCCAGTCAGACTCACTTCAGCTTCCAATACAGTCAGCTCTTGGGAGCCCCCTGTCATGCCGGAGACAGAAATCGATTCTGTCCCTTTATAGTTTGATGGTATTATGGTGCATTGTGCACCAGTGTCCACTAAAGCCCTATACTGCTGTATCTCTGATGTGCCAGGCCACTGAACCCACGCAGTCCAAAAAACACGGTTATCCCTATCCTCCACCTGGCTGGAAGCAGGGCCCCTCTAATCCTGAACATAGTGTTCATTATCGACATCTCAGTGCGAGCAGCTCACATAGATTTGATCCCCATTATTCATGCCTGGTAAATTGGGATCCAAAGCCCATCTATGCTGTCTGGAAAGCTTCCCATTAGAAACGGGAGCAACAAATCTCCTGGAAGAAGCCACATTCCTAGTCAGTGCACCTTGTAACTCATGTATGCGTGTCTGTAAAGCCGAGGTAGGTTTTCCATCCCATTTCCTCATGTCTTCTCCATGGTCCCGCAGGAAAAACCACAGGGTGCCTCATGATGTATACTATCTCTCCCGAGTAGGTCTTGCAGGGGAACGCTGTCTCCTGAGGTTGAGACATTCTTCGGTACAGGTGGGGAGTGGGGGTCTGTCCTCCATCTGGGACAATTTGTCCAACACCTTACCAAGCAGTTCTGTGGATTTGGCAGACGGTTTTTCCCCAGCTAAGACGCTGGTCCGTGTGGAGGAAATGAGATTGTCTGCATATTGCCGCATCCGATTATGTCACCCACCATTGGTGCATCAGCATCCGCCCAGCTAAATAATGCTAATGAGTTGCCATATGATGGCGGCTCAGTCTGTACCCACTTGCGTCACATGGGTCCGGTAACTCTGAGTGCATCTGGATCTACTGGTGTCCACGGGTCATCCAGGTCCTCAAAAATCAGTTCTCACAGTTACTTCCCCAAGATTCTTAACACTTCTCTCAATGGTTGTCCACTTGCCTGGGTGGTATATGACATCATCCCTAAAGGATACCTGTTCTTCACGCTTTGCAGGAGTCACCACCAGAGAGTGAGGGGCTCTGCACCACTTGCAAGACCCCTATGAATACTCACTTCTCTAGCCAGTGATCCCAGCTGCTTAGCTTCCCTACCATCTAACTTCAGACCATCAGCTCCTTTATCTCGGCAGCAGAGCAGCCAAGTAACAAGCTGCTTGCCTTCATGACAGCTGTAATCTCTACGTATATCTCACAGCTCACTCAGGGATAGGGATCAAGTTGTTACCTCTGGCTCGTCCTCCTGTGACATCCCTGGTCGGCCATCACGACCTGTTCTTTTTGTAGTTTTCGTCTTCTGTACAGAGGCGACCGATACCGGCACTGGTTGAGTCCCTAGTTTAACTGCACCACCGATCACTGGGGGCTGAGTAGCTGCAGCCCTTGTTGCCAAGGTCTGGGTCATCACAGCAAATGCTTCCTGGAGTTGAGTAATCACAGTGCCCAGTGCAGAGATTTAAATAACCTCTGGGGTAGCTGGGGTGCCTGCTGTAGGGACTGGCAGGGTCTGAGTATCTGCAATTCCAATTGTGGGTGCCGGGGCAGCTGTGGTGTCTGTTAAAGTGGTTGCAGCAGCTGTGCCATATCTGCCCTTACACCAATGTTGAAGCAAGAGCAAGAACTGAAAAACATTCAAAAGGCCTGACAATATGAGCATGGTGGTCAAAACATCCCATGGGTATTCAAAAATTCCAAAAGCCATTGAGATCAGCTTTGAGGGAAAAAGAACATACAGATCACTCATTACCATTCCATAGAAATCAGAAATAGGCACAGCTCTAAACAAATTTATAATAACATAAACCAATGCCAAACCACATAGCAGAGTGATACCTTTAAGTCCATGGCCAGAAGTGACAAACTGCACAAAACCAGTAACAAGCAACAGCAAAACCACACATTTGATTAGCCATCCCAAAAGCGACTGTAAAAACCAAACACCAGAGAATTCCACCCAGTGGCCTTGTTACCGACACCAATATGATGAATGCTTGTACCAAAACCAGTCAAATCTGTGAAAACTTCAGCTGAGACTCTTAGATCAAAAGTCTCAAGTTCTCCCAGGTGACCTATTTACATTGGACACCAAATAAACTGTCCTCATTTAGACTGCACCCAGGGCTAAACAATAGCAATTTTTCCCTCACCCAATGTCCCTTCCCCAAATGAGGAAAGAAATTGTGAAAAGAAGGAAGACTTGTGGGATGAAGTTAGCCAGATTTAATGAAATGAAGAAATCAATATAAATGACAACACAAAACAAACAAAAGTACACTTATCCAGAGATCACCAGCAAGTTGCTCCAAGAATCACTATTAAGAGCACGCATGAAAGGCAAGAAGAGCCCCACCTCATCCCAACAAACCCTCTCTTTTATAGTGAGCTTGATGTCCATGATATAGAATACACCTGTGGGCCAGACAGGGTCAGCTGCCCTGGATTTAACTGCTAAGGGCCTTGATCACCATGGCTGGCCACAAACTGAAACCAAATCCCAATGAAAACAGGACAGGGCAGCACACCAGTGTTTGAGGGACAGTGTGCTAGTGAGGTCCTTTGGTTTGCCAGCTCAGTGGTGGTGGGGGATGGAGAGCCATGCGGCAACAGGAATGCAAGGGTTAGTCATGGGTTAGAAACCATGGAAGTGCCCCAGAATGATCATACAGGAATTAGGGCTTCTCCCCCCACAAAGGTGGCAGGATCAATAGCCCAACTGAAGTGCATCTACGCCAATGCACACAGCATGGGCAACAAACAGGAAGAGCTGGAAGCCATTGTGCAGCACGAAAACTATGACATAGTTGCTGTCACAGAAACATGGTGGGATGACTCGCACAACTGGAATGCTGCTATGGATGGTTATAAACTCTACAGAAGGGATAGGCAAGGAAGGAGAGGCAGTGGGGTGGCTCTGTATGTTAGGGAGTGTTTTGACTGTCTAGAGCTTGAGGATGGTGACGATAGAGTTGAGTGTTTATGGGTAAGGATCAGGGGGAAGGCCAACAAGGCAGATATCATGGTGGGAGTCTGCTATAGACCACCCAGTCAGGATGAAGAGGTAGATGAAATATTCTATAAGCAGCTGGGAGAAGACTCACAATCAGTTGCCCTTGTTCTTGTGGGGGACTTGAACTTACCAGGTGTCTGCTGGAAATACAATACAGCAGAGTGGAAACAGTCTTGGAGGTTCCTGGAGTGTGTGGGAGATAACTTCCTGACACAGCTGTTGAGTGAGCCAACTAGGGAAGTTGCCCCGCTGGGACCTCTTGTTTGCAAACAGGGAAGGACTTGTGGGTGATGTGATGGTTGGAGGCCATCTTGGGCATAGCAATTATGAAATGGTAGAGTTTTCGATTCTTGGAGAAGTAAGGAAGGGGGGTCAGCACAACTGCTACCTTGGACTCCCGGAGGGCAGACTTTGGCCTGTTTAGGAGCCTGGTTGACAGAGTCCCTTGGGAGGCAGTCCTGAAGGGCAAAGGGGTCCAGGAAGGCTGGACACTCTTCAAGAAAGAAATCTTAAAGGCGCAGGGGCAGGCCATCCCCATGTGCTGAAAGACGAGCCGGCGGGCAAGACCACCGGCCTGGCTGAACAGAGAGCTTTGGCTGGAACTTGGGGAAAAAAAGGAGAGTTTATGACCTTTGGAAGAAGGGGCAGGCCACTCAGGAGGACTACAAGGATGTCGTGAGGCTATGCAGGGAAAAATTAGAAGGGCCAAAGCCCAGCTAGAACACAATCTGGACACTGCCGTAAAAGGCAATAAAAAATGTTTCTATAAATACATTAGCAACAAGAGGAGGGCCAAGGAGAATCTCCATCCTTTGTTGGATGTGGGAGGAAACATAGTGACAAAGGATAAGGAAAAGGCTGAGGTGCTTAATGCCTTCTTTGCCTCAGTCTTTAGTAGTAAGACAAGTTGTCCTCCAGGTACCCAGCCTCGTGAGCTGGAGGACAGGGAAGGGGAGCAGAGTGAAGCCCTCCTAATCCATGGGGAAATGCTTAGAGACCTGCTATGCCACTTAGACACACACAAGTCTATGGGGCCGGATGGGATCCACCCAAGGGTACTGAGGGAGCTGGCGGAAGTGCTCACCAAGCCACTTTCCATCATTTATCAGCAGTCCTGGCTAACCAGGGAGGTCCCAGGTGACTGGAAATTAGCAAATGTGACACCCACCTACAAGAAGGGCCAGAAGGAGGATCTGGGGAACTATAGGCCTGTCAGTCTGACCTCAGTGCTAGGGAAGATTATGGAGCAGATCATCTTGAGTGCTATCATGGGGCACTTACAGGACAACCAGGCGATCAGGCCCAATCAGCATGGGTTTATGAAAGGCAGGTCCTGCTTGACTAACCTGATCTCCTTCTATGACAAGATGACACGCTTACTGGATGAAGGAAAGGCTGTGGAAGTTGTCTACCTAGACTTTAGTAAAGCCTTTGACACAGTCTCCCACAGCATTCTCCTGGAGAAACTGGCTGCTCATGGCTTGGACAGGCATATGCTTCGGTGGGTAAAAAACTGGCTGAATGGCCGGGCCCAAAAAGTTGTGGTGAATGG
This sequence comes from Nyctibius grandis, assembly GCF_013368605.1. Classification (NCBI taxonomy): domain Eukaryota; kingdom Metazoa; phylum Chordata; class Aves; order Nyctibiiformes; family Nyctibiidae; genus Nyctibius; species Nyctibius grandis. The sequence continues at coordinate 17,032,950 of NC_090694.1, read as the reverse complement.
AGTTAAATCCAGTTGGCAGCCGGTCACAAGTGGTGTTCCCCAGGGCTCAGTAGTGGGGCCAGTTCTGTTCAATATCTTTATCAATGATCTGGATGAGGGGATTGAGTGCACCCTCAGTAAGTTTGCAGACAACACCAAGTTGGGCAGGAGTGTTGATCTGCTTGAGGGTAGGAAGGCTCTGCAGAGGGATCTCGACAGGCTGGATCGATGGGCCGAGGCCAACTGTATGAGATTCAACAAGGCTAAGTGTCAGGTCCTGCACTTGGGGCACAACAACCCCATGCAACGCTACAGGCTTCGGGAAGAGTGGCGGGAAATCTGCCTGGCAGAAAAGGACCTGGGGGTGTTGATCGATGGCTGGCTGAATATGAGCCAGCAGTGTGCCCAGGTGGCCAAGAAGGCCAACAGCATCCTGGCTTGTATCAGAAATAGTGTGGCCAGCAGGGCAAGGGAAGTGGTCGTCCCCCTGTACTTGGCACTGGTGAGGCCGCACCTTGAATACTGTGTTCAGTTTTGGGCCCCCTCACTATAAGAAAGACATCGAGGTCCTGGAGCAAGTCCAAAGAAGGGCAACAATGCTGGTGAAGGGTCTAGAGAATGAGGAATCTATGAGGAGCAGCTGAGGGAACTGGGGTGGTTTAGCCTGGAGAAAAGGAGGCTTAGGGGAGACCTTATCACTCTCTACCACTATCTAAAAGGAGGTTGTAGCAAGGTGGGTTTTAGTCTCTTTTCCCAGGTAACAAGTGATAGGACGAGAGGAAACAGCCTCAAGTTGCACCAGGGGAGGATTAGATTGGATATTAGAAAAAATTTCTTCCCGGAAAGGGTTTTCAAGCAGTGGAACAGGTTGCCCAGGGAAGTGGTTGAGTCACCATCCCTGAAGGTTTGTAAAAGATGAGTAGATGTGGTGCTTAGGGATATTGTTTAGTGGTTGACTTGGTAGTGTTAGGTTAATGGTTGGACTCGATGATCTTAAAGGTCCTTTCCAACCAAAACAATTCTGTGATTCTGTGAAAGAGAAATGTGGTCTCTCCTGTCCATGACACTTCTGCCTTCAACTCAGAGCAAACAGGTAAGCCCAGGCACTGTCCCCAGCCTTTCAGCCAGGAGACATCTCAATTCTTTTCATCTTCTATATGTGCAAGGCTCCAAGTATTAAGCCACGTAACAGCAATGGGGGCTGCACTCCCACAGGGGGTAACTTCTCCTACATCCCATATTAGGCCAGGTAAGAGTGGAGCCACTTCATCTATCTGCAAGAGGGAGCATCTCTGTCTTCAGATGGGGCTGCTTTGAGCATGAGCCCTCCAAGAAGCATTTCTGTGAGCTCTGGGCTCCAAACACTGAACACAAGGACTCAGTGGGGTCTGCTGCTTTGGCTCACACAGCTGGAAAACATTAGAGAGGCTAATGGTCCAGCAGCATGAGAGCAGCTGAATTACATACCTAGCATGGGACTTGGCCACTAACAGGAAAAACCCAGCCTGAGGGAAACAAACTGCAGCTTCCAGCTCCTCAGTAGGAAGGTGCATCCTGCACTGACTACATAGCCCAAGGAGCACGGCTCCCCAGTCTCCCAGCAGTCTCTGCAGTGTGGTCCGGTTTTCAGTTATAGGCACTGACCACACCATGAAAAGGGCAGAATTTTGGAATTAATTTTGTGTTTATATGGATAGCATGAATGTCCAGAGCTATAACTGTTAATTCAACATATAGATTTAATATGCTTTCCACAGTTAAACCAATCTCCAGCTACCAGTCCTCGGGATAAACCTAACATGGGGCCAGAATCCCTACATATGTCATTGCTACAGCCCAAGACTTTTTAAAAAAGCAGCTAGATCTAGCCACCGACAGGGACCTGGCAACGGGCTAGATTAAAGCTCAGGTTAACCCCTCCTGGTATTTCCTGTACCTCTCATTAGACCCAGAGATAATATTCAGAACACACAGAGAAAGCTCAGTAGCAAATAACCTAATTAGAAGTAAAAGTCTCACATCCTCTTTGTGACCAGCAGATCTGCTGAACCTGAGGGTCAGTGTCCTCTGCAGTCAGCAGGGCAGCAAGAACAGAAAAATATGGAGAGTCCTGCTGGACCCTGTCCTGCTGCCCCCACCCAAGGGGCCAAGGCTGCTCTCTATGGAAGATTCACAATACTTTGGCTGAAACACCACCAGCATTTGGGCAGGGCTTGTTGTATGACCCAGCATGTATGTACCCAGCATGTACTTACACCAGGGCTTGGTGTATGACCCGGTATGTATGACCCATGTATGTACCCAGCAGAGCAGGGTATGCTAAGGAGGGTAATCTAGAGGACCCTCTTCCCTCCTCAAAGCTTAGGAACTAGGAATATGGGGGGGGGGGGGGGGGGGGGGTGCTAAAACATGTTTTTTTTGTTTGGGCTAGTCCTCAGAAGGAAACCATCACCTGCAGAAGGCTAGATATCCTTGTCTGTCCTGTTTAGGAGACTCTCCTCCACATAGAAGGGAAGCCCAGGTACAAGAAGCTTGGGGAAGACGGATGGCTGTGTGTATGCAGGGGCAGGCACATCCCAGCTGCTGTGGATTAAAAAGGGAACAGTTGTGTCTAAACACCAGCTAGGTCAGAAGAAAATGCTCCTGCCCTCCTATTTTATCTATCCTTGGCTACTACAGGTGTGGAGGCTTGGTTAAGTGAGCGAGGGCATGATTTCATGCTTCTGAGCAGTCTGAGCAATCCAGGCTCTGAGCAAGAGTTAGGCCCGGAGCGAGTCACCTTGGACTCTCCTTGAACGCTGCAAAAATGCAACAAAACAAGAACTTGGCAGTTGTAACAAACAGATAAGAGAAACAGGAAAAGGGGAGGGGGTGCTCATCGCTCCGTGTATCTAAAACTATAGACCAATCGTATATGCTACTAGTACGCGTGGACAGCAAGGCTTTACCAATGGAAACGCGGGCTTTGGTGCGTGATCAGCGTGCTCTCTGCTTAGAGTCTATATATATCCTGTACGTATAATCATTAAACGGAGAACTTCCATACTCATATTGGGATTGTGTCGTTACTCTGGGACCGTCGCCCAGCACCCAAGAGCCGCGCCCTCGACTCCCCCTTTTCTTCAACTGGTAGCAGAGGATGGTTTCCACGGAGCAAAAGGACATCCTTCTCGCCGCGAGCTCAATTCCATAACTGCGGTAGGCAGAATTTTTTGGAGGGTGCTGGGAAAGAACGGCTGGGAGGGTGCTGCTTGAGTCTATAAGGCAGAGCAGACACTGGAAGAGCTGATCACTCCACTCCCAGGAATAGGTGCTGCTTGAAAGAAAAGGTAGAGCAGACACTGGTTGGTGCTGTGCCGGCAGACAGACACCAAAACGGGGGGCAGCTATGGAGATAGAAGATGCCTCCGCGTTGCTCATTATTATCTCTCTAAGAGAGGAAATGAGACAACGATAAAACAACTAATTAAATTGATAAAGCTGTGACAGCGCTGGGTGCGTTTTAAGGACACGGCGCTTGTATTCTCTGTGGAGGAATGGAGAGAAATGGGGGAGATGATGTGGAAAAAAACTATTGATAAAGATCCTGAAGAAAAGGAGGTGAAGAAAGTGAGCAGATTGTGGCAGAATGTGATAGAGACTCTTAAAAGCATGAAGGCAGAGAGGGAGGTTGCCTGTGCAGCAGCTCAGATGCTGACAGTCCCTACTCCCCCTATAAAGAAGGTGAAAGTTCCTGGGGCTGTAGCGCGATTCTTTGGGCTACCAGCGGTTAAAGGTATGTCTGCACCGATTCAGCCATCTGTCGCTGCGGCTCGGACAGCAATAGAACCGGGATTTAGCACTGAGCAGCTACGCAGCAGTACTCTGAAAGCAGAAGTTCAGGAGAAAGAGGAAGTTAGTGCTCAGAGAGCCAGCAGCTCAACTGAAAGAAAGAAGGAAGTGCAAGAGGAGGAGGAGAGGGAGGAGTGGCCGGCTCCTTCTGACCCTGTCCAGTTGCTGGGTCTGGGAGGAGAGAAAGACAGGCCCCCTCCTTCCGCGCCCCCGCTAATTCCTCCACCCCCCTCATCCTCTGACTCATCACGGTCTGCAACGCCACCGCCACATGACCGTGGGAACCCGGAAACGGACATTGCTAAAGCACCATCACGAAATGGACACGAACTTGACATGACAGAGCTTGGTAGAGGACTGGAAGAATTAAAAACGGAATTGCAGCAGCATCGTTCAGCCAACGCCTCGGGACATGTGACTCTGTCTCCCCCAAACCCCCCTCCGTGTTCGGGACAAGTATTAGGGCCACCTCAACCTCCTTTACAATTCCCTACTCCACCTTTAGATCAGGGCGGGGGGGGAGGTTTGCGTCCATCTGGTAATGTGGGAGGTGAGGGAGAGGGTCAGCGTCCGCCCGCGTATACAGGGGAAGAGGCGGGAGGAATGAAATGGAAAGGGAGCATTCGAGATGCGTTATTAGAAGGAGTTATAATTCCACAAGCATATCCAGTGATTGTGGGTGCGGGTCCTGAGGAAAGAAATATTTGGCAACTGTTAGATTGGAAAATTGTAAAAGAAGCTTTGTTACTACAGTTAGCGAGGGACAACACAGATGAGGACTGCAGGAAAATTATTACAGGGATGGCGAATCGTGACCCCACTTTAACTGAGCTAATGGATGCGTGCGGGAAAGTAGGAAACACCACATTTCAGATGGAACATTTAGCAAAAACTTTTGCGGCGGCAGTTAAGATAGTTCATTGCTGTTATACATGCAAACAAGAAGGTCACTTTAAGAAAAACTGCCTTGAGAAATCGAAGCTGAGTGGGAGAGATAACTCTGTTTTGATGTGTCTTTGCTGTGGGAAGCTGAGGCATTTCGTGAAACTGTACAGATCCAAGTACAAGGCTCAAGGTCAGCTGATAACAACCAGCTGCAGAATACAGGGAAACTGGAAAAAGGCCAGGCTTAAGCAGTCAGCTCGCAACCCGAACCACAGTGAAGCGCAGAGGTACAGCAACTAATTACAGAAATAGAAAGCAGGCTACATTCCAAATTCGTTCATCATATTGATTTGAATCAGGAAATACAAATTATCACTTTGTTTGATAGGCAAATTCCGTATACAATAATTGGTCAATGGAATTCAGAATGATCAAATTCGTTATAAAGCTTGTGGCCACAGATCCTGACATCTGCCAAAAGATAAAAAGCTACAGTTTATTTACAAACAGGAGGGAAATCAAGTGTCCAGTGTGTATGAGTGATATATGGGGTTTTGAATGTGATCCGTGGGTTCTGCTTAGGTGTTTTACATGTGATAAGAGGTTTTGGAAGAGAGTGTCATATGCATGTCGATGGTGTAGGAGGTGTCTAAAAGAACAGATAGAGTTGGGAAACGAAGTGCTAAAAGCAGGTACAGAACCGTTGACTGAGGAAGAATATCAATTCTGTCAAGCAGGGTGGTTTAATAATACGTGTATTTTTGGGGAAATAGTCTTACTGGTGGCTATTGAATGTAGTAACGGTAATTGTATACCAGTGGAGTAGGAAGTTGAAAGAAGGAAGTGGGAGAAGACGAAAAAGGAGTGTAAGAAGCGATGGACAAGATGGGCCAAAAGAAATTCAGACTGGTCTGGTCCCTCTTAATCCTGTTACCATTGGCAGTGGCACATGATACTGTGTATCATCCCAAAACACCTTGGGAAGGCAGTAACAATATCTGGGTTACACTAATGAGAACACTGAATCAAACGCAATTTCGTGCCTCTTTAGCTCAGCCTGAACAACCCTTCCACACCTGTTTAGTGGGGATGCCCCTAAACGGATCAGCGAGTAGAGAGGTGCTGACAGGACGAAGTGAGGCTTTACAAACAAAGTGTAAGACAGCAGTAAAATGCATCAACAGTTGGGATGTATGGGATGACTTATTACCAGTCAGTCCACTAGAGCCCCAAGAATTGGATATATTGGGGACTCTAGGGGCAGAGGCTTGTATCTTTTTTAATTATTCTGAAGGTCGTAACTATACAGACTGGAACAACGGCACTGGGAAACAAAATGTAACCCCTAGTGGTGAAGTATGGAGAAATGACACTGTCTGGTGTCACCGGACCTATGGAAAAGAGGGGGGAGGACCAAACCCAGGCACTCAGTGGCAGATTACAGACATTAAATTTCCCAGAAAGCTACCAAAAGGTCTATTCCTAATTTGTGGAGATAGAGCTTGGCCTGGTCTGCCCAGTAAAAAGATAGGAGGTCCATGTACATTGGGTAAGTTAAGCCTACTAATGCCCTCTCAAAAATTGATATTAAATCACACTCAATTACACCGCCTTAGACAAAGGCGGAGCACGTCCTCGTTTCGTGAGGACTGCCAGGAGGAGGTAGAGTTATGGTCAAAAACGGAAGCAATCTTCACGTCTTTCCTTGCACCGGGGGTTGCTTCGGCGCATGCCATAGCGCAGTTAAGAAGGCTAACTTGTTGGAGTGGAAAAAGGGTCAATGAGACTTCCAAGGTCTTAGGAGCCTTGGCAAATGATGTTGATAGTGTTAGGCATGCAACTTTGCAAAATAGAGCTGCCATAGACTTTCTTTTGCTTATGCATGGACATGGCTGTCAGGATTTTGATGGGATGTGTTGCATGGATTTGAATGACTCTTCGCAGTCCATTCACAGACAGATTCAAGACTTGATGAGCTCGACGAGCAAATTACAGGAACGTCATGGGTTTGTGGATAATTGGCTTGGTAGTTTTGGAATTGAAGGGCGGTTGATGGATTTGATAAAAATGCTTATTATGGGAGCGCTTATAATCATGGTTATTCTGCTAATAGTGCCTTGCTTATTTCCTGCTTGCAGCAATCTGTAACGAAAATTGTTAATCAGGCCTGGCTTGCTCAAAAGCAAGAAGGGGGAATTGTGGAGGCTTGGTTAAGTGAGCGAGGGCATGATTTCATGCTTCTGAGCAGTCTGAGCAATCCAGGCTCTGAGCAAGAGTTAGGCCCGGAGCGAGTCACCTTGGACTCTCCTTGAACGCTGCAAAAATGCAACAAAACAAGAACTTGGCAGTTGTAACAAACAGATAAGAGAAACAGGAAAAGGGGAGGGGGTGCTCATCGCTCCGTGTATCTAAAACTATAGACCAATCGTATATGCTACTAGTACGCGTGGACAGCAAGGCTTTACCAATGGAAACGCGGGCTTTGGTGCGTGATCAGCGTGCTCTCTGCTTAGAGTCTATATATATCCTGTACGTATAGTCATTAAACGGAGAACTTCCATACTCATATTGGGATTGTGTCGTTACTCTGGGACCGTCGCCCAGCACCCAAGAGCCGCGCCCTCGACTCCCCCTTTTCTTCATACAGGGAAATCCGGCAGGGGTAGGGCTCCTTGGTCATCATCATCACCTCTTTTCCCCATACCAAGCTGACACCAAGCTGAGTGGTGTAGTTGACATGCCTGAGGGATGGGATGCCATTCAGAGGGACCTGGACAAGCTTGAGAAGGGGGCCCATGTGAACCTCATGAGGTTCAACAAGGCCAAGTGCAAGGTCCTGCACCTGGGTCAGGGCAATCCCCATTATCAATAGGATGAAGGGATTGAGAGGAGCCCTGCGGAGGACGTGGGGGTACTGGTGGATGAAAAACTCAACATGAGCCAACAATATGCGCTCGCAGCCCAGAAAGCAAATCGCATCCTGGGCTGCATAAAAAGAAGCATGGCCAGCAGGTCAAGGGAGGTGGTTCTGCCCCTCTACTCCGCTCTCATGAGACCTGGAGTACTGCATCCAGCTCTGGAGTCCTCAGTTCAGGAAAGACATAGACCTATTGGAGCAGGTCCAGAGGAGGGCCACAAAAATGATCAGAGGGCTGGAGCACCTCTCCTATGAGGAAAGGCTGAGAGAGTTGGGGTTGTTCAGCCTGGAGAAGAGAAGGCTCTGGGGAGACCTTATTGCAGCCTTTCAATACTTAAAGGGGGCTTATAAGAAAGATGGGGACGGACTTTTTAGTAGGGCCTGTTGCGCTAGGACAAGGTGTAATGGTTTTAAACTGAAAGAGGGTAGATTTAGATTGGACATAAGGAATAAATTTTTTACTATGAGGGCGATGAAACACTGGAACGGGTTGCCCAGAGAGGTTGTAGATGCCCCATCCCTGGAAACAGAATCACAGAATCAGAATCACAGAATCAACCAGGTTGGAAGAGACCTCAGGGATCATCGAGTCCAACCGTTGCCCTGACACCACCCTGTCAACTAGACCATGGCACTAAGTGCCATGTCCAGTCTTTTCTTAAACACATCCAGAGATGGTGACTCCACCACCTCCCTGGGCAGCCCATTCCAATGTCTAATAACCCTTTATGAGAAGAAATTCTTCCTAATGTCCAACCTGAACCTCCCCTGGCGAAGCTTGAGGCTGTGTCCTCTTGTCCTATCGCTAGTTGCCCGGGAGAAGAGGCCAACTCCCACTTCACTACAACCTCCCTTCAGGTAGTTGTAGACTGCAATAAGGTCCCCTCTGAGCCTCCTCTTCTCCAGGCTAAACAACCCCAGCTCCCTCAGCCGTTCCTCATAGGTCAGACCCTCCAGACCCTTCACCAGCTTGGTCGCCCTCCTCTGGACTCGCTCCAACACCTCAACATCTTTCTTGAAGTGCGGGGCCCAGAACTGGACACAGTACTCAAGATGCGGCCTCACCAGTGCCGAGTACAGAGGGACGATCACTTCCCTAGACCGGCTGAACATTCAGGGTCAGGTTGGACGGGACTCTGAGCAACCTGATCTAGTTGAAGATGTCCCTGCTCATTGCAGGGGGGGATTGGACTAGATGATCTTTAGAGGTCCCTTCCAACCCAAACTATTCTATGATTCTATACAGCCCCAGTAAAGGTGTACAGTAGTGGGGGAAGGTGAATGTCCTGGTTTGGCCTAAACCAGGCCGATTTTCCTTTCAGTGATTTTTACTTTCAGCTAAGTCTCCTCTAAGTAACTGCACTCTCTGAAACTAACTGCGTGTTTTGCAGACAGTGTCTGCTTCCAGGACTGATAACGCTCAAAGTTTGTAGTTATCACTGAGGCACCGGTAGGGATGTTGTGCAGTAAGGCTCTTGCTGTACTTAGTCTTAGAGAAACCAAGGTCACTGCTGAATTCCTCACTGCTTACGAGTGAAGAGCCGAAGGGGGGTCGCAGCTGCAGGGGGGAGCAGACAGGGCAGGTGACCCAAAATTGACCAACGAGGGTATTCCATCCCATACACGTCATTCTCGGTATAAAGCGGGGGGATCACGAGGGTCTCGCTCTTTTTTCTGCTATGGCCAGTGTCCAAGGAGGACTCCGTCTGTTTTCCTGCTGCCCCCGATCCTGATCCGTGCATCCCTGAATCCAGCTCTCGACCGTCGCTAGGCCCAGCCTGGGCCTTCCCGGAGCCTGCTCTGCAGTGCCGGTGGTGACGTGGCTGACTTCAGGGGAGCTCAATCTTGGTTTTGTATATATATTTGTATATATTTGATTATTTCTATTATTGTTATTATACTCTTTTTCATTATTATAGTTTATTAAAACTGTTTTAACTTTCCAACCCGGAAGTCTCTCTCCCTTTTCCCTTTCCCTTTCCCTCTGGGGGGAGGGGGGGGGATAACAGAGAGCATCTGCCGCAGGTTTAATAGCCGGCCCAGCTTTAAACCGTGACAGTGAAGCATTAAATGGCAGTGAGGTTTGCTGGAATGAAAGCACCAGACTAAGAAGACTGAGTCCCCTCCACCCCTAGGGACAACAGCAGCCTCAGGCCTTTCCATATCAAAACAGCTTGCCCTAAGGGACTGAAGGGAAAAAAAAGATACCCTTCTGAGACTATCCAGGGAAAGGAGGCTCTTCCCCTGTCTAATTTTCTGGGGTAAAAATAATTTCTCTCAAGCCATTTCCATGCCTATTGAACTTCCTCAATTTTTTCTTTCATGGGTTTCTTCTCCCTCCACCTTTCTCTCTCCCAAGACACATTCAGACTGCTCTCTACTTTCATGTCACCTGGAGAAGCAGGTGACATGACCTGTAGAACATGCACAGGATGCTGCATGAGAACAGAGAAGACAGGCTCTGGAGCACCAGCACACCACACTGGAGTAGAAAGGGAGACAGAGTTTGATTTTCCAGTGTGTAAGTAAAAAGAAAATGTATATATGCATTTTCCTTCCATGAAATGAGGCTACAGCCTGAGCAACACACTGACTGTTCATCAGAGCTACAGAACAATGCAGAATAAAAGCATATATACACTACTAATTGAAGCATATCTCCAGGTGGGGACAGGACTGGCCACATTACTTTTAGCAGAACAAATGAAAGGGATCAGCTCCTACCTTGCCAGATACAATCTCCCCAGATCATGGGCTCAGCTTGCTGCAGCTGGAAGCTGGGTGCAGCAGCAACAGCATGAGAGCAGCAGGAAGAATATAGCATGTAGAGCCAGCGATAATCCAAAGCAAAACCATCTTGTCCTTGTGTTGGCTCAGGGATCAGCGAGCCATGCTACAAGGAGTCTCTGCAGGCAGCTCCCCTGTTGCTGCAGGATGGCGGGCAAGAGGCAACATGACAAGGCACTCCTTCCAGATGGGAGCTGGCTCAGGGATTCCTTCTGCTGCCAGTCACCTGCCTCTCCTCCGGCACAGCAGTATCAGGGTGCTTGTCTCGCTCACAGAGCATGTGGGCAGAAGAAAAAAGCAAGGGCCAGATTGCTAATGAAAGCCCCAGTGTAAATACAGATGCACTCTGGAGAGGACTGTGTCAGAAATGCAGTTCATGTTACAGAGAGCCATTTACAGCAAGCTCAGAAAGAAGCGAGTGCGATGGTGCTGTGCGGGCTGACTCCACAGCCTGCCTGCTCAGGCAGGGGGGGTGGGAGGGCAGTTGCCTGTGAGGACAGCTCCATACACAGCATCTGCTAGCAGTAATGCAGACCCATGCAATTTTCCATACCATGCCCTGCTTGAGACAGCCCCAGCTCCACACCTTCTCTGGTGCACAGTGCTACAGCAGCCCATCACACCTGGGAGAAAGGCTGATCAGAGCATTGCTCCATCTGTGTGAGTGACCAGTTCTTGGTGCTGCAGCCCACCCCTGTAGTCCAGGGCCTCTCCTCATGCACAGGGGCTCCACAGTCACTGGGACTTACCCTCTCTCTCTCTAGTTCACTTGCTTTGGGCACTTCCTGCTAGGATTCTTCTTTCCCTCCCATTTCAGGATAACTTACAAATTGTATTGCAACTGTATTTACACCAAATAAGGAAGATGGGGGATAGGGACTAGCTCAGCAAAGCAGCAATGTGTCAAAGGGTTTGGGGGCTTCACCTTCATTTTCCCCCCAGCTGGAACCAGGAGTAGAGGTGTTTTGCAGGTTTCAGCTACTGTCCATTAAACTAGCACTGGAAGACTTCAGCAAGAGGCTGAGGAGCTGTTTCAGGATGTATACCACAGTGGGCATAGCCTATTTTCAGTAAGCCCAGCGCCAGACAGGCATAGAGCTTACACCAGTGACCTCTGGGTACAATGGTGACAAAGAACAGGGAGTTCACGTAGTTCTGTAGCAACTGATGTCTGTTCTGTAGAGGTTGGGGGGAACCTCCTTTGAAAAAATATTGCCTAGCCTCAAAAGAAAAAGTTTGAAAACAGTTGACATAGGCCGATCACATCAGTGAGTGCTGTTAAAAACCTAGCTTCAAGGAGAGCACAGGGACTCCAAAGTAACAGGTCTATGTCCTGGTGATACCTACAAGAAGAGTGAAGCCAGCCAGGCATTAAGCCATCCTGAAATTCTCCTGTTAATGAGAGCAGCCAGGTTGTATTATCTATTGTCTTCTCTCTACAGCAAACTGATGGTACAGTGTTGTAGAAAAATGTTAGTTAATTGATTTCTTTTAACTGTATTCTATTGTCTGAATAGTCTTGCTTAGCATTGGTAGCTAAAGTTGCTGAAGCCCTGGGCTGCAACTGTTGCGAACTTTTGAACCTATCTTGAACTGTTGCTTGGATACGTGAAGGAAGGCAGAGACCAGTGCGAACTGGAAGATAAGGAGGCTACAGCTGTCAGAAGCAGCTGTAACTCAGCAGAAGCTGTAACTCCTGCAGATAATCATAGAATGGTTTAGGTTGGAAGGGACCTTAAAGATGATCTAGTTCCAACCCCCCTGCCACAGGCAGGGACACCTTCCACTAGACCAGGCTGCTCAAAGCACCATCCAACCTGGCCTTGAACACTGCCAGGGAGGGGGCATCCACAACTTCTCTGGGCAAACTGTTTCAATGCCTCACTACCCTCCCAGGAAAGAATTTCTTCCTAATATCTAATCTGAATCTGCCCTCTTTCAGTTTAAAACCATTACCCCTCATCCTATCACTACATGCCATTGTAAAAAGGTCCCTCTCCAGATTTCCTGTAGGCCCCCTTCAGGTTGCTATAAGGTTCCCCCGGAGTCTTCTCTTCTCCAGGCTGAACAGCCCCAACTCTCTCAGCCTCTCTTCATAGGAGAGGCGCTCCAGCCCCCTGATCATCTTCGTGGCCCTCCTCTGGACTCGTTCCAACAGCTCCATGTCCTTCTTATGTTGGGGGCCCCAGAGCTGGATGCAGTACTCCAGGTGGGGTCTCACGACAGCAGAGTAGAGGGGCAGAATCACCTCCCTTGACCTGCTGGCCACACTGCTTTTGTTGCAGCCCAGGATATGGTTGGCTTTCTGGGCTGCAAGCACACATTGCCGGCTTATGTTGAGCTTCTCATCAACCATCACCCCCAAGTCCTTCTCCTCAGGGCTGCTCTCCATCCATCCTCCACCCAGCCTGTATTTGTGCTTGGGATTTCCCTGACCCACATGCAGGACCTTGAGCTTGGCCTTGTTGAACTTCATGTGGTTTGCACTCATGTGGTTTGCACAGGCCCACCTCTCAAGACTGTCAAGGTCCCTCTGGATGGCATCCCTTCCCTCCAGCATGTCGACCACACCACACAGCTTGGTGTCGTCGGCAAGCTTGCTGAGGGCGCACTCAATCCCACCATCCATGTTGCCGACAAAGATGTTAAACAGTTCCAGTCCCAATACCGACCCCTGAGGAACACCACTCGTCACTGGTCTCCACTTGGACATCAAGCCGTTGACTGCAACTCTTTGAGTGCGACCATGCAGCCAATTCCTTATCCACGAAGTGGTCCATCTGTCAAGTCCATGTCTCTCCAATTTAGAGACAAGGATGTTATATGGGACAGTATCAAATGCTTTGCATAAGATGTTTCATGGCTCACCTAGAAGACCAAGAATCCAATAAGAAAGAAAAGGACCTTATCAATACTTGGTATCTTATCAATACTTACAAATACCTTAGGGGTGGGTGTCAAGAGTAGGGGGCCAGACTCTTCTCAGTGGTGCCCAGTGACAGGACAAGGGGCAATGGACACAAACTGAAACATGGGAAGTTCTATCTGAAAATGAGGAAAAACTTCTTTACTTTGAGGGTGATAGAGCACTGAAACAGGCTGCCCAGGGAGGTTGTGGCATCTCCTTCTCTGGAGATATTCAAAACCCGCCTGGACACGACCCTGTGCAACATGCTCTAGGGGAACCTGCTTTGGCAGGGGGTTGGGCTAGATGATCTCCAGAGGTCCTTTCCAATCATAACCATTCTGTGATTCTGTGACCCCAGACCGTTAACTACCATTGGACCAAGAGGTGCATGCAGGGCACATGAACAGCGTGTGAAGAGCGGGTGCGTAGGTTGTAAGTGTATAAATGCCCAGGGATTTCTTTGTTCTGGATCCTTCCCCAGAGTCACCCAGCTCGAGGTGTCCTTACCTCTGCATTATTCAGTTAAATTATTTATTTTCCTGGAAATTGGTGTCTGAGACTCTGCTTCAGGAAACCTAGGGTGAAGAAATTTCTTTAACATTTTGGCACCCCAGATGGGACCCTAGGCCTCAACCTTTGGATCCTCTCGTCTCCAAACATCCAACTGCTGGCATCGGGTGAGTTCACCTGGGACCTTTGGAGCAGGAGGCATCGAAGGGTGAGTGTTAAAATTCCCTAAGCAGATTCAGAAAAAAAATACTGTAGGGGATTCGAATCCTCCTCGCTACCAGGGCGGGTTCAAGTCCCTCCCTTGCTGCAGCTTAGTCACGAGTGAACAGTGTGCAGCCTGATCAGCATAAGGTGCCCGTAGAAGGGGGTTCGAGTCCCTCTTGGGAAAAAAAAAAGGGTGTTGAGTCCCTCTTAGTACATACTCCTTTAGACATAAACCGTTGACCAAGTCTGAGACTAGGATTGGATCCAGCTGCACCTAGACTCCTCTCTGAAAAGGAGTTTAGAAAGCAAGGGGGTCCTTTCTGAACCTCATGACTCAACAGGAAGGTCTCCCTGACAGTCATCTTTTCTTTCTTTTCCTTCTTTTCCTTTCTGTCAATGTGAAATAAACTCGGCATAGAAAAGGGGGTGCCCTTGGCTGAGGTATTGCAAAATTGGGAAAAGTTTTATGGTACAGTTAAATTATCTAAAAGCACACAGTTAATTTATACCGAGAAGGCTGTCCATTCATAACTAGAGATGGAAACCTGGTAGAAAAGTGGCCACCTGAAGTCCTGAGGCTCGAGCAATAGGCCCCAAACCAAAGTTGACCTCTAGATGAACCTCCAACCAGACATTATATAATATTAGTATCTGATCATGCAAATGACCTAAAGTATTTAGAACTTCTGGCTTGGGATGCTGGTACACGCTCCCATCCACCACCGGAGGACTGATCCTGACCAGAGGACAGATTGTAATCAGAACATAAGTTGGGAAAATAGATTTCTAATTTTAAGAATAGAAATTAACAGAAGAACAAAAGGAGATGCCTTTACGCCTAGTACCTAAATCTAAGATTATGTTATGAGAAGAAATGTTGTGAAGGTTGTAGTTCATCTATACGTCAAAGGGCCAATTGAAGTGCTGAGGCCTGAGCAATAGGCCCCGAACCAAAGATGACCTCTAGATGAACCTCCAACCACACATTATATAATATTAGTATCTGATCATTAGTGAAATATGCATGATCATTAATGAAAGATGTAGCTTAAGTAAAATATAATTGTTAGTGAAAATGAAAAGTCATGAGAATGTATCCATGTTATGAGAATGTATTTATCTCTCCTTGCTTAGAGGCAGGCTGTCAAGGCCGTGAAACCAGGTGTTCAGCCTTGTCTGGGAACATGTAGTCAGAGCCAGATAGAAAAAAGACACTCCCTTAGTTCCTCCTTGAGCCCTGGCCAAGCTTTGGGTGGCATCTAACAGAGTGAAACCAGATTTTCCGTATTTGAAGTTATGTAAGCTTGTTTATTCAATAATATAAAAGCTGGACCCTCTTAGAGCGACTCTGGAGGCCTCACCTGTGAGTGGACGCACTGCCTAGGACCTCCCAATTGCTGAGAAAGGCTCTCCACATCCTTGCTGCAATCAGGGCTCCCCAGCTGATGTACGGATCTGGATGATGGTAAAGTATTAAGGCAATTGGTGATGAATCTTTCCTAATCACTATGCTTAATTCTATGTAGTAATGATTAGGTGCATCACCTTGCTTTGTTTTGTTCTTGCTGTATTATTTCCCTTACTATTCTATTGCTGTGTGGAATTTTAGGCGCAGTAGGATACTGCAGACCCTGGATATCAGGGCTAGGGGAGTTAAATAAGCCGTGGACAAAAGCTACCAAGGCAGAGGAAACAGAGCCTATATGTTGAGGTCCAGAGAGAGAAAAGGCTTTCCAAGCTATAAAAGGAGCTTTAACTTATATGAGGAAGGTACTTTATGCTTTCCCACTCCATGATGCAGAGATTCTCCACTGCAGCCCAGCCGACCTTGGAATGAGATAACTCTCCTGACATTGGACTACCATTGCACAAGAAAAAGGGAAAGCTTCCCAATGTAACAACAGTAAATCTCATGTCAGGTGCAGCTCCCCAGATCTGTCCGAGACAAAATACAGCCACGCCTTCATCTCCAAGTATTCATCAATATGGGCAAGAGGGCTCCACACAGGGGGCAGCTTCTCCAAACATGATGAGCCTTCATGACTTATTCCTGCATAGTGACAAACCAAGACAGGTCTCTCCTGGGGTGAAGCGACTCTACGCTGACAGGCTGGTTCACTAGTAAGCAAGACAACACTGAAGCCATGTCTTCAACTAAGCTGCTTCTGCAGCCAAACTGGTCTCAGCCAGGGAATGGCTAACCACCAGATGATCCCAAAGGGTTTAAAAACCATTCACAACAACCCAGGCTCAAACAAGGCAGTTGAGAGCGAGTGTGTTTAGATCAAGGCTGCAATAAGGCTCACCGCATGTGCAGCAACAGCAATTCTGCCAAGGCACAAGTGACAGCCCTGCAGCATCCACAGCCTGCCAGGAGCATGAGCATTGACCTTGACTGGGGAACCCTGTCTACAAGCTCTCCCCTGTGCTTTCTGACCACACCTGGAAAGATGGAGGAAAGTGATACCCACAGAAAAATGTGGTTTAGCAATCTGTACAGCCTGGCCTCATCTCACATTGGAAGCTGCCCTTCCCTATAAGCAATGCTCCACCTCAGTCTGACCCACTGCCTACGTTCATCATTCACTGGAGGAATCCAGCCATTACAGGAGAGGATGGGCACAGTCAGCACCACTTCACAGGCGTTTACTTTTCCAGCTCTAGCTGCATAAAACCTCAAGCAGACCACCTCCCTGTTCAGTGTCTCAGTTTCCCTGCCTGTGAAATAAGGATCATAACACTTACCAAGTTACTACAGATGTTGTAAAGTTAACTTCATTATGGGATGCTGGCAGTCTGTAAACAGTAATGAGAATTCTGCAAGACTGATTTTTCACCCATAAAGCAGAGACTCCTTGTGGCTTTCCCAGGCATACAAGCTACTGCACTCAGCTTTCTTCACCCTCACCAAGGCAGGTATGCTGCAAAGACAGGGATCCCTATTATCTCCAAAAGCAGGAGCTTTGGTCTCTCTACCAGCTGCATCCAGGCCATCTGCCAGGCAGGAATGCAATGCACCAGGCAGGCCTCAGCGCGAGCTGTCAAGGCACAAGAAAGGCTGGAGCTGCATCGCTCTGGAATTCCAGCAATGCACAAGCACTCCATCAGCCTGTACCAGGAATGACTCCTCCCTGCCCCAGACCAGGCTGAAATACCAAAACAACGATGAGGTCATGTTCCCAGAGCAAGGAACTGGAACCAGATATAGCCGCGCAGAGAAGCATGCTAAAAAGGGACTCAGTGTACAAGCTCAACCCTCTAGCAGACAGGCACCCCAGGCATTTGTCTCGTTTAAAAACTATTAGAGGCTGCCAGGAGACTTTTTTTTTCTCTGCAGGGAGCAGGGAACTGGGCAGCACTACAGGGGCTTTAAAACTCTTTATCCAGCCCATTGAAAGAGGCACAAATATTAGAGCTTGTGAGTGTATATATTGGGGTTCAGCTCATTACAGGAATGAGGCAGAGGAAAAATTATGACTGGATTCCAAGATCAGTGTTCCCAAAATCTCAGTCCTGCTGTGATACCAGGCTCAGGCTTAAGCAGTTCAGAATCCCCCTGCAGCAAGCTGAATGGCAGACAAAAATCACATGCCCATTACTATCTGGTTGCTTTTGCTACAGCCTCAGCCACCTTCCACGAAAAAAACCATTAGTTTGATAAGTTTTCAATGGGGTGAGCAACAAATAACAGTGGCTCCTGCTATTGCTCCTAAAATGAGCATCTAAGGCACGCTGCCATCAGCAAATAGACTTTTCAAGGCAGTGCAGTTCCAGTCTTCCCCAGTTCTCAGTGGAGGGAGACGAGACATTTTACTACTTAGACTGTGAAGAAAATTGCAAGATAGGAAAAGATCAAGGAATTCACAATAGAATTCACAATAGCCTACTCTTTCCCCTCTCTGTAGGACAAGACATTTGGATGGATAACAAGAACACCCACAGTTATATGAAGAAGTGGCTCTAAGAATCCAGATTTTGTTCTGTGGGAATATAACGGAAGATTGGCGAGGAGGATTGTAAATACGCTCAAGTGACTTGCACCTGGGGTGCCGAAAAACACATATATCATACTAGTAACTGTTGTTTAGTCTTGTGTGCTGGACAAGTAGAACATCTGCATTCAGATAACATAGGCCTGTGATAAGACTCAGGGGCACCTAATTGTTCATGCCTGAGATTCCTGCCCTGCTGTGAGAAACATCAAAGCGCAGTGGAAAACTGCCCCCTGCAAGAAACCTCTGATATACAGGCGAAAGCAGGAGGCCCAGACTCACTCACTCTCTGTCTAGCAGGAACCGAGCTCCGCGGTGCCTGCGTCCCCGCTTGCGTGCCTTTGCCCCGGGTGCTGCTTCGGAGATTCCCCTGGTTTGCGAGGTAACGGGAATAAATTTGCTCTTTGCATTTTATCCGTGGTCTTGTGGCTGTTCCTGTGTCCTGCCTGTGTCGGCTCACACATGTTCCATCAGGACATAAACCAGATCCTAATCAGAAGTCAAGAGGGAGCAAAGATAGGCATCTCACCTGGCTGGGCAGTAGTGATTGAGCTGGCATACTCTCTGCAACAACCACAACAGCGTCTGGCACACTGAGCTGGTGGGCTATGCCTGTACCAGTCTTTTTCTCCTGCAAGTGCTTTCAGATTTGCTAATAAAAGATATAAGAAAATCTGTGGCGACCTGTGCACTGGCGACAGTCCCACAGGAGAGCCATTAGACCAGAAGAGCTCAAAAACAATTCAGTTCATTTTCACCCCACTGTTTCAGCACGTTCTGGTAATAAGAACCACCATACTGGGTCACACCAAGAATTCTTCTGGTCTAGTGCCCTATCCTTGACATTTTGGCACTGGCATATACATATCACAGAGTACAGAGTGATCTCTCCTAAGGCCATACTCTTCCAGCTTGCAACAATCAGCAGTCAAGGAACTTCTAGAGCTGGAGGTTGCATACTGACCATCATGTATTATAGCCACTGAAACACATCTCTGCCATTGAGGTGTCTGGTTCCTTTTGGAATCTGTGTATATTTTCAGCCTTCATGACATCTCATAGCAGCATGTTTTGCAGAACAACTGTGTTGAAAAATTACTTCCTTAAACTCCTGCATAATAAATAATTTTCCTGGATGTGCTGCTTCTGTGCTGTGAGAAATAGCAAATTCTCATTCCTTACTCAACTTCTCCCCACTGTACACTATTTTATAGGCCTTTACTCTTCCCTACTATCATCTTATTTTCCCAGGGGAAGTCCTTGTTTAATCTCTTCCTACAGAAGCTATTCCAGTCCCTTAATCATCCTCATTGCCCTTTTCTGTATCATGTCCAGGTCTATGCCACTCTTTTTGAGAGAGGGTGACTAGACTGTATGTGCTACTAAAGATGCAGCCACAACATGACTGTATACCTAAGTATACAAGAATATATACCAGCATTTTTTGATTTATTCTTTATCTCCAGTATGAGGTCTGCCTTTTTGGCTACAGCTGAACATTGAACTGATGTTCTCCGATAACTATCCACAGTGGCTCCAAAGGCTTCTTGTGGGCAGTGAGAAACTGCTCACAAATCACCATTACATGCATAAAGTTGTGGCATTTATCAGTATGGAATCCCATTTGCTGTTTTATCATGCTAATGGTTTTTCAAGATATCCATAGAATCATAGAACCATTTAGGTTGGAAAAGATCCTCATGATCATCGAGTCCAACTGTTAACCTAACACTGCCAAGTCCACCACTAAACCATGTCCTTCAGCACCACATACCTCCAGGGATGGCGACTACACCACTTCCCTGGGCAGCCTGTTCCAATGCCTGACAACTCTTTCCGGGAAGAAATTTCTCCTAATATCCAATCTAATCCTCCCCTGGTGCAACTTGAGGCTGTTTCCTCTCGTCCTATCACTTGTTATCTGGGAAAAGAGACTAACACCCACCTCGCTACAACCTCCTTTTAGATAGTGGTAGAGAGCGATAAGGTCTCCCCTAAGCCTCCTTTTCTCCAGGCTAAACCACCCCAGTTCCCTCAGCTGCTCCTCATAGATTCCTCATTCTCTAGACCCTTCACCAGCATTGTTGCCCTTCTTTGGACTTGCTCCAGGACCTCGATGTCTTTCTTATAGTGAGGGGGCCCAAAACTGAACACAGTATTCAAGGTGCGGCCTCACCAGTGCCAAGTACAGGGGGACGACCACTTCCCTTGCCCTGCTGGCCACGATATTTCTGATACAAGCCAGGATGCTGTTCGCCTTCTTGGCCACCTGGGCACACTGCTGGCTCATATTCAGCCAGCCATCGATCAACACCCCCAGGTCCTTTTCTGCCAGGCAGCTTTCCCACCACTCTTCCCAAAGCCTGTAGTGTTGCATGGGGTTGTTGTGCCCCAAGTGCAGGACCTGACACTTAGCCTTGTTGAATCTCATACAGTTGGCCTCGGCCCATCGATCCAGCCTGTCGAGATCCCTCTGCAGAGCCTTCCTACCCTCAAGCAGATCAACACTCCTGCCCAACTTCACAGAATCACAGAATCAACCAGGTTGGAAGAGACCTCTAGGATCATCGAGTCCAACCATTGCTCTGACACCACCATGTCAACTAGACCATGGCACTAAGTGCCATGTCCAGTCTTTTCTTAAACACATCCAGAGATGGTAACTCCACACCTCCCTGGGCAGCCCATTCCAATGTCTAATAACCCTTTATGAGAAGGAATTCTTCCTAATGTCCAACCTGAACCTCCCCTGGTGAAGCTTGAGGCTGTGTCCTCTTGTCCTATCGCTAGTTGCCTGGGAGAAGAGGCCAACTCCCACTTCACTACAACCTCCCTTCAGGTAGTTGCAGACTGCAATAAGGTCACCCCTGAGCCTCCTCTTCTCCAGACTAAACAACCCCAGCTCCCTCAGCCGTTCCTCATAGGTTAGACCCTCCAGACCCTTCACCAGCTTGGTCGCCCTCCTCTGGACTCACTCCAACACCTCAACATCTTTCTTGAAGTGCGGGGCCCAGAACTGGACACAGTACTCAAGATGCGGCCTCACCAGTGCCGAGTACAGAGGGACGATCACTTCCCTAGACCAGCTGGCTACACTATTCCTAATAGAGGCCAGGATGCCATTGGCCTTCTTGGCCACCTGGGCACACTGCTGGCTCATGTTTAGCCAGCTGTCGATCAGCACCCTCAGGTCTCTTTCCGCCCAGCCGCTTTCTAACCACTCTTCCCCCAGCCTGTAGCGCTGCATGGGGTTGTTGTGGCCGAAGTGTAAGACCCGGCACTTGTTCTTGTTGAACCTCATGCTGTTGGTCTCGGCCCATCTATCTAACCTGTCCAAATCCCTCTGTAGGGCCTTCCTACCCTCCAGCAGATTGACACTCCCACCCAGCTTGATGTCATCTGCAAATTTACTGAGGGTGCACTCAATCCCTATGTCTAGATCATCTATAAAGATATTGAACAGCACCGGCCCCAGAACTGAGCCCTGGGGAACACCGCTAGTGACCGGCCGCCAGTTGGACTTTGCCCCATTCACCACCACTCTCTGGGCTCGGCCATCCAGCCAGTTTTTAACCCATCGAAGAGCCCACCCATCCAAGCCCCGGGCAGCCAGTTTGTCTAGGAGGACGCTGTGGGAGACAGTGTCGAATGCCTTACTGAAGTCTAGATAGACTACATCCACAGCCCTGCCCTCATCTACTAAGCGGGTCACTTGGTCATAGAAGGAGACCAGGTTGGTCAAGCAGGACCTGCCTTTCATGAATCCATGTTGGCTGGCCCCGATGCCCCGATTGTCCTGCATGTGCTGTGTAATGGCACTCAGGATGATCTGTTCCATCACCTTGCCTGGCACCGAGGTCAGGCTGACAGGCCTATAGTTCCCTGGATCATCCTTCCAGCCCTTCTTGTAGATGGGCATTACATTTGCTAATTTCCAGTCAGCTGGAACTTCTCCAGTTAACCAGGACTGCTGGTAGATAATAGAGAGTGGTTTGGCAAGTTCATTTGCCAGTTCCTTCATTACTCTGGGGTGAATCCCATCCGGGCCCATAGCCTTGTGGGTGTCCAACTGGCACAGCAGGTCACTAACCGTCTCCTCCTGGATTACGGGAGGTTCACACAGCCCCCCGTCCCTAACTTCAGGCTCTGGGGGCCGAGTCTCCTGAGGACAACCGGCCTCGACATTAAAGACCGAGGCAAAGAAGGCATTGAGCACCTCTGCCTTTTCCTCATCCCCTGACACTACACTACCCTCCTCATTCAGCAAGTGGTGGAGGCTCTCCTTGACCCTCCTTTTGCTGTTGATGTATTTGTAAAAGCTTTTTTTGTTGTCTTTGACTGTAGCAGCCAAATCAAGCTCTAATTGAGCTTTGGCCCTTCTAATCTTCTCCCTACACGACCTGGCCACGTCCCTATAGACCTCCCAAGTTACCCGACCCTTCTTCCAGAGCAAATAGGCTCTCTTTTTTTCTTTAAGTTCTAGCCTAAGTTTTCTGTTTAACCAGGCCGGTCTTTTTCCCCGACGGCTTGTCTTCCTACACACCGGGACAGCCTGCTCCTGAATATTTAGCAATTCCCTTTTGAAGCATGTCCAGCCTTCCTGGACTCCTTTGCCCTTCAGGACCGACTCCCAAGGGACTCGGTCCACCAGCCTCTTAAACAGGCTAAAGTCTGCCCGCCGGAAATCTAAGGCAGAAGTTCTGCTCTTGCCCCTCCTTACTTCCCCCACTATCGAAAACTCTAACATTTCGTGGTTGCTATTCCCAAGACAGCCACCGACCCTCACATCTCCCACTAGTCCTTCCCTGTTCACAAACAACAGGTCAAGCAGGGCCCCTCCTCTAGTGGGCTCATTTACCACTTGCATGAGGAAGTTGTCCTCCACACATTCGAGGAACCTCCTAGATTGCTTCCTCTCTGCCATGTTGAATTTCCAGCAGACATCCGGCAAGTTGAAGTCGCCCACGAGTACAAGGGCCGGCGATCGGACGGCTTCTGACAGCCGCTTGTAAAACGCCTCGTCCGCCTGCTCATCCTGGTTGGGTGGTCTATAACAGACTCCCACCGTAATGTCCGCCCTGCCGACCTTCACCCATAAACATTCAACCTTGTCATCCTCACCACCTTCCTCAATTTCAACACAGTCTAAGCACTCCCTAACATACAGCGCTACCCCACCACCTCTCCTGCTTCGCCTGTCCCTCTTAAAGAGCTTATAGCCATCCATAGCAGCATTCCAGTCATGAGAGTCATCCCACCACCTTTCTGTGATGGCAACCACATCATAACCTTCCTGCTGTACAGTGGCTTCTAGCTCTTCCTGTTTGTTGCCCATACTGCGTGCATTGGTGTAAACGCACTTCAGCTGGGCTAGTGGCCTTGCCCCTGACGCAGGCCTGTCGCCCCTAGGTTCATTTGTGGTTGCCCTGGTCTTATCCCCCTCCCCCATCAAACCTAGTTTAAAGACCTCTTAACCAGCCCTGCCAACTTCTGGGCCATAACCCTTTTCCCCTTCTGATTTAGCTGTTCCCCATCCAGCATAAGCAGGCCCGGTGCCATGAAAGCCACCCCATGGTCAACAAACCCAAAATCCCACCTACAGCACCAGTCTCTTAGCCACATATTAATCTGTTGTACTTTCATAGTCTTTTCCCTATTTTCACCTAACAGCGAAGGAATTGAGGAGAATATCACCTGCGCACCTACCCCCTTCACCAAACGCCCCAGGGCCCTGAAGTCCCTTTTGATTGCCCTGGGACTTCTCTCTTCAATCTCATCCCTACCCACCTGGAATACTAATAGTGGGTAGTAGTCAGAGGGCCTCACCAGTTCAGGAATCCTCCTGGCAACATCCCTTACCCGAGCCCCAGGGAGGCAGCAGACTTCCCTGTGAGTTGGGTCTGGCCTGCATATGGGGCCCTCCGTTCCCCTTAGCAGGGAGTCGCCTATAACAATTACTTTTCTTTTCTCCTTTTTGGAGCTTGGTTGCTTCTGTTTACGTAGCCCCGTAGAAGGTCTTTCACCTAGATTTGTGTCTTCCTGACACTCAGGAAGATGTGCAGGCTCCAGCACCTCATACCTATTTTTCAGGGGGTGTTATAGAAATTTTCACACGATTAATGTAAAAGTTCTTTTGAGTTAGAGAGACAAGAATCAATAGGGGTGAAATAGAATGGTGAATAGAATAATTAATGTAAGTCTATCTGAATAAACACAGGTGGATTTCATTCCCCGTGAATAGTGCTCTCAGAGCCCCTTTGTGTAACCCGGACCCATGACTCGACAAATCATCAGTCATAGGTTAATGAGTAGCTAACAGGAGCAGACCCCGAAAAATTAAATTACTGATGATTTAATTAAGGGGATGTATGACCAACCCTTTTTTTACTCTGAAATAATATAAAACACTTAGAAATAAAAATTAGTATAGATAAGGTTTTAAATATAACTTTAGTTGTTTTTAAGGTTGAATGTTTAGGAGACCCTGGCAGTGGGAACCGGACTCTGGTCAACCTGGATCAGGACGGGACGCTGATCACGGCAAGAACATTAAGGACACAGATCACAGCAAGAACATCGAGGATGGGGTGTCGACCTGGACCTAAGTGGAACCAGATGGGGGAATCGGCTGACTGATGAAGAATAATGGACTTTTGTAGACATCTAACAACTGAAGAAAAGAAGAATTGAAATAGCTAGTAGAATTTTAACAGAAGCTTATGAAATGTTTGTGATGTAATTGATTATTAATTTCTATATAAACCGATAGTGAATTTGAGTCAGGTACCATTCACTGCGGTGGTGGTCCAACTCTGAGTTGTTTAATAAAACCAGCAAACCTAGAGACCTGGACTCTGCCAATTTTCTTTAACAGGGGACGTGGGGAGGGGAAGAAGGTCGGGATGGGATTCGCCTGCCACCCCGAGCAGGGACCTGCCTCCATTCCCCCCCATCCCCTAGGTCTCCTCCTGCTCCTTGTGGAGGAGGAAGAGGATCCTCCACTACCTGGGGAGCATTAGGCCCGTCCGTTTTCCCCAGGACAGGCAGGGAACAGCACTGCCTGCCAACCTCTTCCTGGGATGCTCCTGTGCTCCTTATCCTTCCCACCTCCTCCTTGAGTTGGGCCACCAAGGAGATCAGGTCATCGACCTGTTCGCACCTCACACAGGTGAGGTCTCCGTTACCCTCGAGTGCCAGGGCCAGGCTCTGGCACTCCCTGCAGCCTGACACCTGCACCTCCGCATGCTTCCGCAGCAGGTCCGTTTGGGTTGCCATGTCTTTTCTGGCACCCGCAAGGGACTTAGGGCCCTGCCGAGTGGAAACCATACCTTCCTGCACGCCTACTCTGCTCGCCCTTGCCTGCGCGAACTGCTGCGCAAACTGCCACGCCCCTGTTTACGCGCTCCTGTTCGCCACGCTCCGGGTCGCTCGCGCTCCCCAGGGGGCCCTTCAACCCTCCCACGGTGCCTCCGGCTACGCCCCCTCCTCTCCTGGGACGGGACTTGGGGGCTGCTGCTCGGGTGGCCCTGAGTACGGAACTCGCCCGCTACAGCCTGATCTCACCCTCACCCACACTCACCTCAGCCCACACAGATCCCTGGGGGACCCAGGCACTGCAGGTACCAGAGCTTTGATGCATTACAAAGCCTGGCGTTTGACAAGGAGTACTCTAAGCACAGTAACCAGGGATGCTCTGTCTCAGTGGGATATCCCACCGTGGCCCAATGCAAGGAGCTATGAAGTTCTAATGCCTGTGCACTGCATCTGAACTTGTGCTGACACAGGGCCAAGCATAAGTAGACACCTGTACCAGGAGGCCAGACTGTCCTCAAAACTTTTAATACAGCTGAGGTTATTCTGTTGACAATGGATTAAGGTGCACAGGCACTTCCTCTTCTTCCTGCTTTCCCTTCAACATCCAATTACAGTCTCAAAAGAAACCTCCCAACCCTTCACTGCATCACATACACCTGCCCATAGGCTTTGCCAGGCACAATCTCAGTACTGTGTATATGTAGTACAATCATTACAGCAGTAGGATGGCCACAGTCCACATCCCAGTGCCGAGATGAAACAGATCATCCTGAGTGCCATTACACGGCACATGCAGGACAATCGGGGCATCAGGGCCAGCCAACATGGATTCAGGAAAGGCAGGTCCTGCTCGACCAACCTGGTCTCCTTCTATGACAAAGTGACCCACTTAGTAGATGAGGGCAGGGCTGTGGATGTAGTCTATCTAGACTTCAGTAAGGCATTCGACACTGTCTCCCACAGCATCCTCCTAGACAAACTGGCTGCCCGGGGCTTGGATGGGTGGGCTCTTCGATGGGTTAAAAACTGGCTGGATGGCCGAGCCCAGAGAGGGGTGGTGAATGGGGCAAAGTCCAACTGGCGGCCGGTCACTAGCGGTGTTCCCCAGGGCTCAGTTCTGGGGCCGGTGCTGTTCAATATCTTCATAGATAATCTAGACGTAGGGATTGAGTGCACCCTCAGTAAATTTGCAGATGACACCAAGCTGGGTAGGACTGTCTATCTGCTGGAGGGTAGGAAGGCCCTACAGAGGGATCTGGACAGGTTAGATAGATGGGCCGAGACCAACAGCATGAGGTTCAACAAGAACAAGTGCCGGGTCTTACACTTTGGCCACAACAACCCCATGCAGTGCTACAGGCTGGGGGAAGAGTGGTTAGAGAGCGGCTGGGCGGAAAGAGACCTGAGGGTGCTGATCGACAGCCAGCTAAACATGAGCCAGCAGTGTGCCCAGGTGGCCAAGAAGGCCAATGGCATCCTGGCCTCTATTAGGAATAGTGTAGCCAGCCGGTCTAGGGAAGTGATTGTCCCTCTGTACTCGGCACTGGTGAGGCCGCACCTTGAGTACTGTGTCCAGTTCTGGGCCCCGCACTTCAAGAAAGATGTTGAGGTGTTGGAGCGAGTCCAGAGGAGGGCGACCAAGCTGGTGAAGGGTCTGGAGGGTCTGACCTATGAGGAACGGCTGAGGGAGCTGGGGTTGTTTAGCCTGGAGAAGAGGAGGCTCAGAGGGGACCTTATTGCAGTCTACAACTACCTGAAGGGAGGTTGTAGTGAAGTGGGAGTCAGCCTCTTCTCCCAGGCAACTAGTGATAGGACAGGAGGACACAGCCTCAAGCTTCACCAGGGGAGGTTCATGTTGGACATTAGGAAGCATTTCTTCTCAGAAAGGGTTATTAGACATTGGAATGGGCTGCCCAGGGAGGTGGTGGAGTCACCATCTCTGGATGTGTTTAAGAAAAGACTGGACATGGCACTTAGTGCCATGATCTAGTTGACAGGGTGGTGTCAGGGCAACGGTTGGACTCGATGATCCCTGAGGTCTCTTCCAACCTGGTTGATTCTGTGATTATGTGATTGAGATGAGATTAGCAGCACATCAAATTTGTGCTTACACACTGCCATCTGAACCAGTGTCTTGGCCTGGCACTCATGGAGGATCCTGGTGCAGTTTGAACCAGCCATTGTAAATCCAGCAAACAAGAAGTTCTTCTTGTGAAGGACACTAACGAGTCACCCGAGAGACACCACCACTGTACTGCATGTACAGTTTCTTAAGCAGAAAACTCTGGAGTCTCAAAGCAACTGAACTAGCAGAGAGGTTGAAAGCATCCTAAGGCAGTGTCCTCCAACAACAGCCTTTACAGCTTGTGCCAGACAGATATTGGTGTCAGCAGAACATTTGTAATGATAGACCAAGAGCTACCCACAGGGGAGACTGTTCAGATAGGAGCAGTCCCAAGGAGGGGACACACTCCCATCCCCAGCTCCATTGAGGACTCAATTGGAATTGTAGAGGCCAGGGCAAGGCTTAAGGGCTACAAAGATGCTCAGCAAATACCCACCCAGGCACAACAGACATAAGTTGTGGAAACCAACATTCCCAGTCCAGGCAAGCACACAAGAGAATGGGAAGAGGGGGAGAAACTGTGGGCTTCAGAGATGAGCAGTAGCTATCACAAGCAAAACCCCAACCAGGCTTCACGTTCCAGAATCAGAGGAACGGAGACCTATACCCAACAAACCTCAGAAAACACCCTACTATGTGTCCAGGGCTTTGGTAAAGAACTAGGAATTAAGTGTTCAGCAGAAGGCAGGTTGCATGAGGCCAAGCAGAATTGGGGTAACCAGCCTCCCTGAACATCTGTGAGGGATACAGCAAGCAGAAAAACTCCTCCCAGCCAAGTTTATCCTGAAACACTCCAAGTTGAGCTGGCAAACTAGCAGGATCTGATGCCTGGCCCAGCTTCAACAGAGCTAACCACAGGAAAGAGCATCAGGCAGCTACAGCTACACACAATATCTTAATTTCATTTATTCCCAGAGCTCAAAGGTACCCTTGTCACACAGCAGCTTGATGGTGTAGGGAAGGGTGAAGGAGGCACTTCACCTATCCCTCATCTGTTTCATGAAAAGTATTGCCTGCAATCCCAGCAGAAAGACAGAAAGAAGGTTTCAGCGAACCATAACCCCTATGTAATATCCCAGTCTGAGATATTACATTCTCTAGCTGACATAAAAACAAAGCAGATGTATTCCTGCACATTGACCATTGCACACTGCCCAGTCACCAGCTCCACCAAGCCATCCAATATGCAACACAACCAAGTCACTGAGTAGAGAAAACTCAGGATGCCAGGCATCCTGCAGAGGAAAAAGTGTCAGACAGCACCTGCTGCCACAGCAAAAACTGAACCAGAAGTAGAACTGCAGGCAGAATATCAGGCAACCATAAACCAGGCTTGCACCTTTTGAATATTATATGTTCCCTTATCCTCAGCCTGAAGGTTTTTGAGGGACTATTGCCAGCAGGTAAGGAAGCCTCTGAAACAGCTGTTCTAGGTGTTGCTGTTTAAGTACAAAGGATGCAAACCCACTGATGCCAGCGAAAGGCCACCAGACTGGGACCTGGCCCAGAAGCTTCTATGAAGCAGATGAACTAGGGGAGTTTCATGCTACAATTTTTCAACATGAGAGTACAAATTATTTTTCTAAATACAGACGTGCACTCTACATGGAATGAATGGCCTGGATGCCTGCAGGGCTGATGGAGGGTAGCACTCTACTCCAGATGACACAAAAGACTTCAGTTTAAAATTCAGGGCAGCTACTGTCTCCCCGAGTCACGTTGGTCTGCATACTTCAGGCCCCAGCTCCCTGCTGAACAAGAAGATACTGATCCTCCCTTCCTTTCAAGGGGAGGGAGAATGCAATAAGGCTGAAAAGATCAGAGGATCTCTGCCATAAATCCCAAAGTTAAGGGAGGCAAATGGAGTTGTTCATTATGTATAAAAGCCAGGCTTCTTTTATTAAGTGCCTCTCTTCATTTAGCCTGGACCCAGGGCTAAACAACAGCAGTTTTTCTCTCACCCAATGCCCCTTCCCCAAATGAGGAAGGGAATTGGGAAAAAGAGAGGGAGACTCGTGGGATGACGTTAACCAGATTTAATGAAATTAAGAAAATCAATATAAATGACAACACAAAACAGACAACAGTATACTCATCCACAAATCACTGGCAAGCTGCTCCAGGAATCACAGCAAGGAAGAGCAAGGAGAGGCAAGGAGAACAGGGAAGGGAAGGGAAGGGAAGGGAAGGGAAGGGAAGGGAAGGGAAGGGAAGGGAAGGGAAGGGAAGGGAAGGGAAGGGAAGGGAAGGGAAGGGAAGGGAAGGGAAGGGAAGGGAAGGGAAAAAAAAAACACAACTGTCTTCCCAGCAAACCCTCTCTTTTATAGTAAGCTTGATGTCAATGATATAGCATACACCTGTGGGCCAGCCAGGGTCAGCTGCCCCAGATTTAACTGCTGAGGGCCTTGATCACCATGGCTGGCCACAAACTGAAACTAAATCCCAGTGAAACCAGGACATGATTCCACCCCTTATTCTATATCATTTACATCAAGTCACTACCATTTTTCCCCATCCCTCAACATTAATACTCATCCACACTTATACTCTCTCCAGTCCATTAAATCAATTCAGTCCAAATACATGCGTTCCATTTCTCAGAACATTTCTCAGGGCAGGAAAACATGTTGGTATGGGAGCCACTCAGTTAGGAGCTCAGGACCAGACCTAGTACGGTGTTACAGACTGTTGAAGTTGGGCACAGCAGGATGATGTATTGCATCTTGATCTTGCAGTGCATGTATCTGCTGCAGCCCATGTTCAAGGTCTGGGGTGATTCTTACTATAGTAAATGACACTTAGCATCACACAGTTATTGGCTATTCTCGCCCAGAATTAAATCTCCCTGGGGTACTCATTTAACTTCCCCATCCTCCTGCATCATCCACCACGTGCACCCAGGTCCTTGAGCAAAAGCAATTCCACACATAGGTTTGCCTTTACTCGAGGCAGGAGGAATACAAACCGTTTTCCCCAACATATTTCTCACATGAACTACAGGGACTTTATCGCCCTCTACAGTGCGCAACAGCTCGGATTGAGCAGGACCAGCCCAGTTGACAGATCCCCTGGTATTAACCATCCAGGTGGCCTTTGCCAAGTGTTCATCCCAGTTTCTGAATGTCCCATCACCCATTGCTTTCAGGGTAGTCTTCAACAGCCCATTACATTTTTCCACTTTCCCGGCGGCTGTTGCATGGTAGGGGATGGGATATATCCCTTCAATACCATGCGCTTTAGCCCAGGTGTCTATGAGGCTATTTCGGAAATGAGTCCCCTTGTCTGACTCTATTCTTTCCGGAGTGCCATGTCACCACAAAATCTGCTTTTCAAGGCCCACAATAGTGTTACGGGCAGTGGCGTGAGGCACAGGGTATGTTTCCAACCAGCCGGTACTTGCTTCCACCATCGTGAGCACGTAGCGCTTGCCTTGGCGGGTCCGTGGAAGCGAGATGTAATCAATTTGCCAGGCCTCTCCATAGTTATATTTCAGCCAGCGTCCTCCATACCACAGGGGTTTCAGCCATTTGGCTTGTTTAATTGCAGCGCATGTTTCACATTCATGGATGACCTGTGCGATGGCATCCACAGTCAAATCCACCCCTCGGTCACAGGCCCATCTGTATGTCGCATCTCTGCCTTGATGACCCGATGTATTATGGGCCCACCGAGCTAAAAATAGTTCACCTTTATGCTGCCAGTCCAGATCTACTTGAGCCACTTGGATCTTGGCAGCTTGATCCACCTGCTGGTTGTTTTGCTGTTCCTCAGTGGCTCTGCTCTTTGGTACGTGAGCATCTACGTGATGTACCTTCACAACCAGCTTCTCTAATCAGGTAGCAATATCCTGCCATAATTCAGCTGCCCAGATGGGTTTGCCTCTGCACTGCCAATAGTTTTTCTTCCAGTGCTTCAGCCATCCCCACAGGGCATTTGCTACCATCCACGAGTCAGTATACAGGTAGAGGACTGGCCATATTTCTCACTCAGCAATGTCTAGAGCCAGCTGGATGGCTTTTACCTCTGCATACTGACTCGACTCACCTTCTCCTTCAGCTGCTTCTGCCACTCATCGCGTGGGACTCCACACAGCAGCTTTCCACTTTTGCTGCTTGCCTACAATGCAGCAAGTTCCATCGGTGAACAAGACATGATGCTTCTCATTCTCTGATAGATTATTGTATGGTGGGGCCTCTTCAGCACGCACAACCTCCTCCTCTGGCACCATTCCAAAATCTTTGCTTTCAGGCCAGTCCATGATTACTTCCAGAATTCCTGGGCAATTAAGGTTCCTTATTCAGGCCTGCTGAGTAACCAATGCAACCCACTTACTCCACATGGCATCAGTTGCATGATGTGTAGACAGGGTCTGCCCTTTAAACATCTAGTTCAACAGTGGCAATCTGGGTACCAGGAAGAGCTGTGCCTCAGTGCCAATTACTTCTGAGGCAGCTCAAACTCCTTCATAGGCTGCCAGTATCTCTTTTTCTGTTGGAGTATAACAGTCCTCTGATCCTCTGTATCCCCGGCTCCAAAACCCCAGGGGTCAACCTCGAGTCTCCCCTGGTGCCTTTTGCCAGAGGCTCCAGGTAAGACCATTCTCTCCGGCTGCGGTATACAGGACATTCTTTACTTCTGGTCCCATCCAGACTGGTCCAAGGGCCACTGCATGAACTCTCTCTTGTTTAATTTGCTCAAAAGCCTGTTGTTGCTCAGGGCCCCATTTAAAGTCATTCTTCTTCCGAGTTACTTCATAGAGAGGGCTCACAATCTCACTGTAAAGGGGAATGTGCATCCTCCAGAAGCCTACTATGCCTAGGAAAGCCTGTGTCTTCTTTTTGTTAGTTGGCAGAGACGTGGCTGTTCTTTTGTTTATCACATCCATTGGGATCTGATGGCAGCCATCTTGCCACTTGATCCCTAAAAACTGGATCTCTTTTGCAGGTCCCTTGACCTTTCCACATTTGATGGCAAAACCAGCTTCTAGAAGGATTTGAATGACTTTTTCCCCTTTCTCAAAAACTTCTCCTGCTGTACCACCCCATACAATTATGTCATCAATGTACTGCAGGTGTTCCAGAGCTCCACCCTTCTCCAGTGCAGTCTGGACCAGTCCATGGCAAATGGTGGGGCTATGTTTCCACCCCTGGGACAGTCGATTCCAGGTGTACTGGATGCCCCTCCAGGTGAAGGCAAACTGTTGCCTACACTCCACTGCCAAAGGAATGGAGAAAAACACATTTGCAATGTCAACCGTGGCATACCACTTGGCTGCCTTTGACTCCAGTTCGTAATGGAGTTCTAACATGTCCGGTACGGCACCACACAGTGGTGGCGTGACTTCATTCAGGCCATGATAGTCCTCAGTTAGTCTCTGTTCCCCACTGGACTTTCGCACTGGCCATATGGGACTGTTGAAGGGGGAGCGCGTTTTGCTGATCACGCCTTGGCTCTCCAGTTGACGGCTCAGCTCACGGATGGGGATCAGTGAGTCACTTAGTCCGATATTGTCGTCGGTGAACCGTTCTAGTAACAATAGGCACCCCTTTTGCTCCTCGACCCTCAGCAGCCCCACAATAGAAGGGTCCTCTGATAGACCAGGCAAGGTAGACAGCTGCTTAATTTCTTTCATCTCCACAGCCGCTACACCAAATGCCCACCAGTATCCCCTTGGTTCCTTCAAATACCCTCTTCTCAGGTAATCTATGCCAAGAATGCATGGGGCATCTGGGCCAGTAACAATAGGGTGCATCTGCCACTCAGTCCCAGTCAGACTCACTTCAGCTTCCAGTACAGTCAGCTCTTAGGAGCCCCCTGTCACGCCAGAGATAGAAATCCATTCAGTCCCTTTATAGTTTGACAGTATTATGGTGCATTGTGCACCAGTGTCCACTAGAGCCTTATACTGCTGTGGTGCTGATGGGCCAGGCCATCGTATCCACACAGTCCAAAAAACACAGTTGTCCCTCTCCTCCACCTGAATGGAGGCAGGGCCCCTCTAATCCTGAACATAGTGTTCGTTATCGACATCTTGGTTCGAGCAGCACACATAGATTTGATCCCCATTATTCACATCTGGTAAATAGGGATCCAAGGCACATCTACGCTGTCTGGAGAGCTTCCCATTGGAAACTGGAGCAACAGATCTCCTGGAAGCAGCCCCGTTCCTAATTGTAACTCATGTACGCATTTCTGCAAAGCCGAGGTAGGTTTTCCATCCCATTTCCTCATGTCTTCTCCATGGTCCCGCAGGAAAAAACACAGGGTGCCTCTTGATGTATACCATCTCTCCCGAGTATGTTTTGCAGGGGAACGCTGTCTCCTGATGGCTGAGACAGCCTTTGGTCCAGGTGGGGAATGGGGTCTGTCCTCCATCTGGGACAATTTGTCCAACACCTTACCAAGCATTTCTGTGGATTCATTAGATGGTTTTTCCACAGCGGAGACGCTGGTCCATGTGGAGGAAACGAGACTGTCGGCATATTGCCGCATACGATTATCTATGTCACGCATCGTTGGTGCATCAGCATCCGCCCAGCTAAATAACGCTAATAAGTTGCCATAAGACGGTGGTGCAGTCTGTACCCACTTGCGTCACATGGGTCCGGTAACTTTGAGTGCATCGGGATCTAGTGGCGTCTGCAGGTCATCTAGGTCAGCAAAAATCAGCTCCCACACAGCTATTTCCCTGAGATTCTTAACACCTCTCTCAATGGTTGTCCACTTGCCTGAGTGGTATATGACATCATCCCCAAAGGGATACCTTTTCCTTACGCTTTGCAGGAGTCACCTCCAGAGAGTGAGGGGCTCTGCACCACTTGCAAGACCCCTATCAATACCCACTTCTCTAGCCATTGGTCCCAGCTGCTTGGCTTCATTATCATCTAACTTGAGACCATCAGCTCCATTATCCCAGCAGCTGAGCAGCCAAATAACAAGCTGCTCACCTTCATGACAGCTGTAATCTCTACATATGTCCCACAGCTCACTCAGGGATAAAGATTGAGTAGTCACCTCTGGCTTGGCCTCCTGTGATGTCCCTGTTTGTCCATCACGACTTGCCCTTTTTGTGGTTTTTGTCTTCTGTACAGGAGCGACTGATATTGGCACTGGTTGAGTCCCTAGGTTAGCCACATCACCCATCACTAATGGCTGATTAGCTGCAGCCCTTGTTGCTAAGGTCTGGGTCATCACAGCAAGTGCTTCCTGGAGTTGAGTAATCACAGTGCCCAGTGCAGAGATTTGAATAGCCTCTGGGGTAGCCAGGGTGCCTGCTGTAGGGACTGGCAGGGTCTGAGTATCTGCAATTCCAGTTGTGGGGACAGGGGCAGCTGCGGTGGTTGCAGCAGCTGTGCCATATCTGCCCTTATACCAATGTTGAAGGGAGAGCAAGAACTGAAAAACATTCAAAAGGCATGACAATATGAGCATGGTGGTCAAAACATCCCACGGGTATTCAAAATTTCCAAAAGCCGGTGAGATCTGCTTCAAGGGAAAAGAACATACAGGTCACTCATTCCCATTCCGTAGAAATCAGAAATGGTCCCAGTTCCAAAAGAATTTATAATACGATAAACCAATGCCAAACCACATAGCAGACTAATACTTTTAAGTCCATGCCCAGAAGCGACAAACCGCACAAAACCAGTAACAAACAACGGCCAAACCACACACTTGATTAACCATCCCAAAAGTGACTGTAAAACCAAACACCAGAGAATGCCACCCAGCGGCCCTGCTACCGACACCAACATGATGAAGACTCGTACCAAAAACAGTCAAATCTGTGAAAACTTCAACCCTCCAAGACTCTTAAACCAAAAGTCTATGGTTCTCCCATGTGATCTATTTACATTGGGCACCAAATAAACTGTCTTCATTTAGCCCGCACCCAGGGCTAAACAACAGCAGTTTTTCTCTCACCCAATGTCCCTTCCCCAAATGAGGAAGGGAATTGGGAAAAAGAGAGGGAGACTCGTGGGATGACGTTAACCAGATTTAATGAAATTAAGAAAATCAATATAAATGACAACACAAAACAGACAACAGTATACTCATCCACAAATCACTGGCAAGCTGCTCCAGGAATCACAGCAAGGAAGAGCAAGGAGAGGCAAGGAGAACGGGGGGGGGGACCAAAACAAAAAACTGTCTTCTCAGCAAACCCTCTCTTTTATAGTAAGCTTGATGTCAATGATATAGAATACACCTGTGGGCCAGCCAGGGTCAGCTGCCCCAGATTTAACTGCTGAGGGCCTTGATCACCATGGCTGGCCACAAACTGAAACCAAATCCCAGTGAAACCAGGATAGTGCCTAATACAGATGTGAAAGCAGGATGCAGTCAGTAACAAAAACATTGGCCTTCCCTTGAAACACAACTCTCAGATCAGATGGCGCTTTGTTTGTGAGGTGATGTGTAGCGCTGGCCACTGGAGATAGCACCTATAGGTCTAGGAATAACCGCTCTCGCAGTGCAAACAAACAACTCAACAGCACAGCCCTAGCCAGAGCATAGACAGCTACCCCCAAAGCCAGGCACAAGGCTTCCAAAGAACCTACAAAAAGCCAGTGATAGGAACGTATGTTTTCCTAATTCAGAGGAAGCCTGGCCCAGCTCTGATTTCCCACAACATCTCTTCATGTCAGGAGGGGGGATTGGAAAAAGGCCAGATCCATTTATAGCTGAACAGTCTGGCAGAGGGCTCAATGGAAAGGCAGGGGGCTGACAGCTCAGTACAGTCAACTCCACACAGCACAAGAGGCAGGCTGGGGAAAGAAACGAGGGGCATGAAAACCACTTCCCTTCAAGCTGGGAGTGATGGGAGAGGGGTTGTTCCTTCACAGCTGCAGCTACGACCAGAAGCACTCGCAGGTCAAGCCCAGGCTGTAGGGCTCTGTGTCCTTCTTCTGAGCCCTGCACCACATCCACCCCTTCATCAACCCAATCCCCTGTCACTGGAACAGAGGAGGCTCACAGACAGGCAGCTGAGGCTGAGAACTTGCCTTTGCTAGAAGGTATGACAGCTCCCTCACTCCAGCATATTTACATCAGCCAAAAGATAAGTAGATGTAGTAAAAAGCCCTTGACAGCCCTCATGGAAAAAGCTTGCCCTTGAGGACAAGGCACCAGTTTAAAGCATCAACATGCACAGACTTACGCTATGATGATTTCAGCTCCTCCCCACATTATCAGGCATAAGACAGTGAGAGATGAGAAATATTTATTTAGCTAACACGGTTTAGCTAATGATTGTGCATATTCACAGTAAAATTAAGAAAAATAACCACTAAAGCTACATTAGGGATTGCAGAGATGATGAGGCCATAAGAAAAGCAAATGCAGTCTAGACAAGGCAGTGAAATACCAGTAGTATTGTACAGACACTGATGACAAAAAATTCTGGTCACCTGCATTTAAAAATAAACTCAAATGAACAGGTGCAGAAAGGGCCTGGGGGAAGCAGAAAACCTATCAAATAAGAAGAAACTTAAGAGCCTGGCTTTTTTAGCTTAGCCAAATGTAGGCAGAGAACAGATAGGATTGCTCTCTAAATATATCACAGGAGACAAACAAAACTGCTGAAGCAAAAGGATAATGCTGACAAGACAACAAGAGACTAAATGCACTGTGACCACATTTAGGTTGAAAATTAGAGGGGGAAAAATATCAACCATCAGAACAGGAAGCTTTTCAGCTGGCACGGCTGGTTTTAGGATGAAGTTTTATCAGTGGTCTGACAGGGTTATAGGACACAGAGTCTCTGCCCAAAGATCCAAGAGGTCCCTTATGCTCCTGTTTTTATTCCCAGCTTGTAATTTGCATGGGTCATTATTCAGACAGCTCCTTTCTTACAACAGACCTTGTTGAGGATCACTCCAGTTGGAGAACCTAGGGCAAGCATGTGGTGCTCCTTTGCTCTCCCATTCCATAAGAGCCGCTCATGACTAATGACTTCCAGGCTACAGATCAGTGGAAGAGTGTTATGTGGATGCACACCGATAAAGTGAGAGCCACCAGGGAGCCTAGCAGGAATGCAGGTGTTGCAGTTAGCCATGTAAAACACCTTCAAGGTGCCTCTGCCCAAAAGCACCTCAAGGTGCCCCTCACTATTAGTGGCAGAGGTTGCTACATGTCACCCTGTTGGATTCAGGGGAGAGAGGAGATGCTCTAAGCCCTCCTCTGCTGTAGTATAAGAGAAGTAAACATCATCACCAGTTATCATCAAAGCATTATCATTCCTGATCCTGAAACTGCTGCCCAATGGGCCAGTGAGTATTTAGATGCTACAGCAGAACACGGTGTTCAAACCATGAACCTCTGCCTTATGGAATAATGAGAAAAAGAAAAAAAAAATCCCAGGGATTAATTTTTGATATATCTATCATAGAATAATAGAATCATAGAATGGGTTGGGTTGGAAGGGACCTTAAAGATCATCTAGTTCCAACCCCCCGCCGCCATGGGCAGGGACACCTTCCACTAGACCAGGCTGCTCAAAGCACCATCCAACCTGGCCTTGAACACTGCCAGGGAGGGGGCAGCCACAACTTCTCTGGGCAACCTGGTCCAGTGCCTCACTACCCTCACAGGAAAGAATTTCTTCCTAATATCTAATCTGAATCTACCTTCTTTCAGTTTAAAACCATTACCCCTCATCCTATCACTACTTGCCCTTGTAAAAAGTTCCTCTCCAGCTTTCTTGTAGGCCCCCTTCAGGTACTAGAAGGCTGCTAGAAGGTCTACCCGGAGCCTTCTCTTCTCCAGGCTGAACAGCCCCAACTCTCTCAGCCTCTCTTCATAGGAGAGGTGCTCCAGCCCCCTGATCATCTTCGTGGCCCTCCTCTGGACTCGTTCCAACAGCTCCATGTCCTTCTTATGTTGGAGGCCCCAGAGCTGGATGCAGTACTCCAGGTGGGGTCTCACGAGAGCAGAGGGGCAGAATCACCTCCCTCGACCTGCTGGCCACGCTGCTTTTGATGCAGCCCAGGATACGGTTGGCCTTCTGGGCTGCAAGCGCACATTGCCAGCTCATGTTGAGCTTCTCATCAACCATCACCCCCAAGTCCTTCTCCTCAGGGCTGCTCTCCATCCATCCTCCACCCAGCCTGTATTTGTGCTTGGGATTGCCCCGACCCATGGGCAAATACAAGAGCTTCATAAAAGACTAAATTATCATCCTCAAACATTGCACAACAGATGACACGAGATCTGACCCCACGGGACCGAGCAGAGCATCGTGCACACACACACCAGAAATGCCGACACCTCCAGGCAGCTGCCAGCACCACCGACTGCCCCGCAGGGCTGCCCGCTCCGGTCACGGACGAGTCCCCCGCAGGTAGCAGCAGCAGCCACCACCACCCCTTATTGGCTGCCCGCACCATTCCGCTGTTTACAGCTGGGTGGCGAGGCGGGACCTCGGCGCTGCCCCCTCGCCCTCCCCCTGCCGGGGCCTCCCGGGAGTTGGCGACCTCTGTCCCCGCCCAGCGGGGCGGTGCTGGGGCTTTGGGGCGCCCGAGGTAGAGAGCTGCCGATAGCAGAGGATGGGGCAGAAGCCCAGTCCCATGAGCCGTTACTCACAAGGCTGTATAACAGCTTGGAGAAAATATTACTACAAAGCGCAATCAAGTCTGGCATGTACTGCTACAGTTGGCCGCTGACACCAGAAGCTCGGACAATGTACAGGATTACACGGCTGATGAGAACACCAAGAGCTCCCTTACAGGATGTTTAATGTTTCCTCTAAATTTCCTCTAAAACATTCCTTAGAGGATCCAAAGGAAGTTTTGAGAATTTGAGCTCCATCACATAACAACCACCTGTTGGGCTTTTCTTAGGGGCTTGCTGTTCACAGTTGTGCACTGCAGCTTCCTTACTTTCCTGATTGTTTCCCAAATCAGGATACTGCATTAAAAGCACTATCATCTCAGATCCATCCTCCCACAGACCATCCTCCTACTTTAGGAGATCCAGGAACAACATACACATCTGGTTATAAACTCCTTTGATTAATTAGCAGTGTGGTAACAAATCAGTCATCCTAATATTCTCTTTTTATTAAAAAAAAATATTCTACAAAATCAGGAGTGATGTAGGACAGATATCACTGCCAGTTGATATGTTTCAAATGCTGATCTTGTCAAACCACTGAAATATTTGTATCTATCTGGAGCAAGTTCACCAACAGATCTATTACCCCCTGCATGTCCTATGCAGCATTTGCAAGTCCTCTTCAGCCAGAAGGTGAGTGCTTTGCATGTAAACCATATGAGAAGAGTGACACAGTCTCAGCGTTTCCTTGCTCTGTCAGCAAAAGGTCTGCCTCTTCTGCTCGGCATTATATTCTGCTGCATTACATGCTAGGAACACCTTTGATAGGACTCTCGGTCCGCAGTCCAGGCTGGGTATCATGGGGATGTCTGATTACCTGCATAAATTCTCCTTTTTTCTCTAGTTCCAGGAAGGCTGACTGTGAAAGACATAATCCTAATCAAAAAGCTATGATTGTCTCTGCAAAGTGAATGGTAAATCAGAGGGAGGTGACAAGCACTATCACAGTGGTTTCCTCAGTCAGGGTGCAGGCTCTCACTTTACTTAGGTATCTCCTTGCAGGGAAGATCATTGGATTAGAATTGGCTTCTTCCCTTGTAGGTAGATTAGGGTACGGTGACCGGAAAAATCTCGGGCTGTAACGGAAGGTAGGCGTGGCGAAAGGAGCAGGATGTGCAAGTATCGTGCGAGTTCGTACGGGACAAGACGACTATATAAAGCTGTTGCGCAGTTAAATAAATGCCATTTGTTGCATCCTCACATTGGTGTCAGTGCTCAATGGCCCTGGGGTGCGGATAGCCTCAGGCCAGCCAGCAACCGAACGGAGCTTGCCGCAGACAAGCGGCAACATCCCTAGCAAGCAGCTCCCGGCTGCTTAAGTCTGGATCCAGTCCCAGCTCCAGTTTGCACTGGCTATGCTGAAATTTAATACCACAGTTTGTAACAAGCCTCCCAAAGCAGCAAGTTCAACAGACTCTTTTTTTTCTGTGCTGAGTTAAACCCAGGGAGATGAAACCTTCTATTAGAACTTAAATAATCTTATACAGTAACTGCTAAAACTGGGACCACAGGCAGCAAGGTGTTATACACAGACTGGATGAAATGGGGACATGGCTGTCCTGTTGCCATCATACATTGCCTCCACTGATAGCTCAGAGACTCAAGGCAGAGAGCTCCCAATAAATATCAGATGGTTACTGTGCAAAAAAATCCAATTCAAAACAAGGAAAGGGTCTAAATTTGTATAAAGGAGCTGAAAAAAAAAATAACGATCAATGCTACTTAGTCCTCTGCACAGAAAAAGCTCAATTTAGACAGCTCAGCAATGCTGGCAAGACAGACTCTCATGTTGCCACACTGGCCTTCGACCCAGTAACCCTGCTGATTATTCAGCTGGTATAACAAAACAGTGAGCAAATCCCAGTCCCTCAAGATCACCGTGTCTTTGGCTGTGTCTATGCATTTTAGGTCCCTCTGCTGGCAGTCAGATTGATAGGATTTTCAGCTCTCTGGAACTCATGATTGACAGATGAACCATTTCCAAATAAAATATTGGCCAGCACAGAGAAACTCTTCAGAGGCCCCTGAGCCCTCACTAAGTTCCTCTGAAACTTGACCACACCACTCATCAGGGAGGGTGAGGGAGCCATCAGGTCACGCTTCATCTATTACGCTGAGCAACAGCACCGGCAGAGTAAAGGGCAGGACACCCTGCGCTAGCAGTGAAATAGCATCTTTGCCTCTGATACTTCTCGTGTGATTTCCGTCAAGTCAGATGTGTGTGTGCCTCAGAAGACAGATACTGCCTCAGTCTGTTATGGTGGGAAAGTCGCCTGGTGCTGGTGGCTCAGATGAGCCTTAACCATGACATGGGCTTCTCAGGGCTGGATTTTATGGCTTGATCTGTATGGGAGCCTGAGCTGCTTTTGCCCTTTTATTTTAAGTCTAAATGAAATGTCTGGTGCCCAGCTACAAAACCTGAGATGGCTCTGAGGACAATGATCTTTTGCAACAAGAGCACATTTGCAATGCAGATAAAACAGGGCAGGCTGATGAATGTCAAGTCCTTGCCCCTTGACCAACTAGGGGTTTCTCTGAGCTTGCAGCACTTCCCGACTGCAGATTGAATTGCTGAGGCCTGAGCAATAGGCCCCGAACCAAAGACGACCTCTAGATGAACCTCCAACCACACATTATATAATATTAGTATCTGATCATTAGTGAAATATGCATGATCATTAATGAAAGATGTAGCTTAGGTAAAATATAATCCTTAGTGAAAATGAAAAGTCATGAGAATGTATCCATGTTATGAGAATGTATTTATCTTTCCTTGCTTAGAGGCAGGCTGTCAAGGCTGGGAAACCAGGTGTTCGGCCTTGTCTGGGAACATGTAGTCAGAGCCAGATAGATAAACACACTCCCTTAGTTCCTCCTTGAGTCCTGGCCAGGCTTTGGGTGGCATCTAACAGAGTGAAACCAGATTTTCCATATTTGAAGTTATGTAAGCTTGTTTATTCAATAGTATAAAAGCTGGACCCTCTTACAGCGACTCTGGAGGCCTCACCTGTGAGTGGACGCACTGCCTAGGACCTCCCAATTGCTGAGAAAGGCTCTCCACATCCTTGCTGAAATCGGGGCTCCCCAGCTGATATACGGATCTGGATGATGGTAAAGTATTAAGGCAATTGGTGATGAATCTTTCTTAATCACTATGCATAATTCTATGTAGTAATGATTAGGTGCATCACCTTGCTTTGTTTTGTTCTTGCTGTATTATTTCCCTTACTATTCTATTGCTGCCTTAAACTAAAGTAAAAGTAAGCTCATCTTTTGAACCTGGTGTCTGTGCCCTTTGTGCTGACCCCGTCTATTGGCAAAACACAGATATAGGAAGAGGGTGGTGTTTGAGCACTGGTCATCTTTTGAGAAACTGGATTAAATGTCAGTTTGGAAGGAGGTTATTTCCAACTCATGCCTTCCGAAGTGCCTGTGTACAGTCAAAAGGCTACAAAATTACACATATTACAAAGATTGGGGATTTGGGGGTTGTATGGCTGGACCTAAGGCACACCTGGGGTCAATACTGTCACCCCAGTAATATGGCCCAGAGTGGATTAATGACAGAAACAAAGGCACGTGAATGAGAAAGACATCACCAATTCATCCTTTTCCTCAGCCTGGACTTCTCTTTGCTCTGAGGTATGTAGTTAAATGGAGAAAAAAAAAATAGCGTTATAAACAATCTCAGAGAGTAAAGATGCCTCCCACAGTGTGTTCTCTCTTGTTCCAGGGAGGCCCTCTGGGATACCATCTAACAGCTCTAATTCACCCTGCCAGCCTTCCCCAGGAGCAGCACCCATCTTTGGAAGTGAAACTGAAGTCAGAGGGTGCACATGGGTGAAAAGAAATGCCCAGGTCCTTGCTTTAGTAGCTCGGAGGGCAGAGCTCTGGGCAGCCACTGGCTCAGTGCTTTGCAGGGAGCACAGCCTCCTTTCCTGAAAGCCCTTTACTTTGGTTTGCTTTGTTGTTTTGTTTTTTGGGTTTGTTTTTGTTTTTGTTTTTTTACAGTCCTTTGTGTTTATGTTTGTCACTATTTGGTGAAAATGATCCTGTTGTGGCAAAAGGTGATTTTGGCCACATGTTTCTCCCAGACATAATGAGCGCTCCAAAGCCATGATGATGGGAGAAGGCATAGCCAGAGCAGCCAGTGCTGGTCCGACGCGGGCGTCTCTTGGATGGTGGGTGGAGGTGGCCACTTTTTGGCTTCTTTGATCTTGAGCAGGACCTGAAATCAGAAAACAAGATGGAAAAAGTGGGAAATGCATCATTATTCACAAGCACAGTAGAAGAGGAGCGAAGAAAGGGAAACAGAAGCAGAGGTCTAAAGCAAAAAAAATGATTGACAAAACAGGAGGGTGGCAGGAGGTGTTGCAGAGCAGGAACTGAACTTGCAGCACAGGGTGGCAGCCTGGTAAAAGGAAAAGCAAATCTTATTCTAAAAGGCATTAATGGGAGTGTCATCTGTAAGACATGGGAGGGGATTATTTCAGTGTATTGTTCCTCACAGCTCTGTGATGCCTCAGTTGGGGTATTACTGCAGCTCTTTTAGGCACTTCAGTCAAATAACCCAAAATGTGAAAGCCATCTCAACAAAAGTCAAAAGTCCAGAAAACAAGATCTATAAGGAAATGTTGAAAAATTGGCTTACTTAATCTAGAAAACAGACTTTTAAAGGGGATCTTTGATATGTAAAAGCTTTATATGATGAGAATGTTGATCAATAGATTCTCATAATCCTTGGCAGAAGGGAACGAAATAATGTATTTTATTTGCA
Source organism: Nyctibius grandis (assembly GCF_013368605.1). Lineage (NCBI taxonomy): Eukaryota > Metazoa > Chordata > Aves > Nyctibiiformes > Nyctibiidae > Nyctibius > Nyctibius grandis. The sequence goes on along the minus strand of NC_090694.1, from coordinate 16,989,108 downwards.
GATAGTGGGTGCTCTGCTCCCACGTGGCCACCATCATCATCTGCGGACAGGCA